>NW_026897400.1:0-333617 GCF_033153095.1 Gastrolobium bilobum | reverse complement strand
TCACACTTTGACGGCTTCGCATACAACTTTTTATTCTTTAATATCTGCAACACAGTCCTCAGATGCTCACTATGCTCCTCCTTGTTCTTAGAATAAATCAAGACATCGTCGATGAACACAATTACAAACTGATCCAAATACGGTTTAAAGATACGATTCATATAGTCCATGAACACCGCTGGGGCATTTGTAAGCCCAAAAGGAATCACCTGATACTCGTAGTGTCCATATCTAGAACGAAATGCCGTTTTAGGCACATCCTCTGGCTTAATCCGAATCTGATGGTATCCGGACTAGAGATCAATCTTAGTAAACACACAGGCACCCCTCAACTGATCCAACAAATCATCAATACGCGGCAATGGGTACCTGTTCTTAACCGTAACTTTATTCAATTGTCGGTAATCAGTACACAGTCTCATGCTTCCATCCTTCTTTTTCACAAATATAACAGGTGCTCCCCACGGGGACACACTAGGTTTGATAAAATCCTTTACAGACAGCTCCTCAATATGTTTCTTCCACTCAGCCAACTCAAGTGGCGACATCCGGTATGGAGCCAAGGAAATAGGCCCCACACCAGGCAACAATTCAATCGAGAACTCAATCTCTCTCTTAGGTGGAAATTCTGGTATCTCGTCAGGGAACACATCCACAAACTCATTAACCACCGAAATAGTAGAAATCTCAATCTCCTTACCACCCACCAATCCACCCAAGAAAATATAACCCTGATCCCCAGCCTTCAAGGCTTTAACAGCTTGACACATAGACAAAAAGGGAGACGAAGTAACCGAGGGCTTCTCATTAGACAATATTAACCTCTTGCTGTAGCAATCAATCATTGCACAGTTTTGAGACAATCAATCCATGCCCAATATCAAATAAACAGAGGCTAGGGGCAAGATAATCAAATCAATAGTGTAGCCCCTGCCTTCGTAGAAAAACCTGACCTCTTTACAAATAAAGGAGGAATCACTAACCTCTCCTGTAGCCGTAGTAATACGCAAAGGGGGAATCATCCGTGATATTTTTAACCCCAACCCCTTAGCAACATATTCTGCCACGAACGAATGCGTAACTCCCGAATCAAACAACACAGACAAATCAATATTTGAGATAAAAATTATACCTTCAACCAGATTAGGTGCCTTCTCAGTTTGCTGAACATTTGTAGTATAGACACGCCCAACAGTAGGAGCAGATGGCAAGGCCTGCAGATTCGCAGCCTGCCCAGTATTAATACGACAATTGTTGGCAAAATGCCCAACCTTACCACACTTAAAGCAAGAATTTGGAGCCACAGTACAAGGGCCCTGATGGAACCTCTTACACTTATCACATCTAGGATTAGAATTCCTGTCATTGAATCCACTCCTCTAACCACCACCCCTCTTGAACTGACCCGGAGGCTGCCTTACCTGCAACCCCCTACCTCTATTATTATTTTGATGGTAGCCACCTCTGTTGTTATTACCAAGAGGACCAGATGTCCTCGTAGAACTAGATTTCGGATATCTGTTGTAAACACTTTCAACCCATTTACACTGGGTCACTAGATCTGCAAAATTCCTCACAACAGTATTTGACATTCATTTAGCAATTTTTTCATTAAGACCTCTATGAAACTTAGCAGACAAAAATTAAGAAGTCGGCAGCACACCCCCATAATTTGCAAACTTCACTAATTCATTGAATTTAGCCACATAAGCATCAACAGTCATGGTACCCTGTACTAATTTCTCAAACTCACCCTGTTTAGCTTCCCGAACATCCCTGGGAAAATACTCTTCATAAAATAGTCTTTCAAATAAAGCCCAAGTAATTTCTTCTCCCTGAATAGTATAAGGGCGAGATGTACTATACCACCACTAGTGGGCATTTTCCTCGAGCATATAAAAATAATACAGTAATCTCTGGGGATCCTGACACCCCATAACCTGGAATATTTTCTCCATACCCATCAACCAGGTAGTCACAACCTTCGGGTCCCTTGACCCCTGAAATGCTGGTGGTTTATGCTTTCTGAAAGAAAGGAGCCTCTGCTCATCAGTACCAACAAATACCTGCCCAGCAACCCCAGACGACTGAGCAACAACAGAAAGATCCATAGAAGGCTTTGGGATATAAGTAGGATTAGTAGTGTGGTGACTAGCCTCGCCAGACTGACGACTAGCATCACTCCCCTCTTGCTGAGGTGTAACAGATGCCGTACGGGTATGAGTCTCTGTAGCCGTATGTGGAGGAGAATCTTCCCTCCTGTTCTGAGCCCTATCCGCCCTCATCTCATTCATGATGGCATGCATCATATCCTGATTATTTTTCATCAGGGTCTCGGTCATGTTCCTATTTGCAGCAGTCTCTTCTTGCAGAGCACTAAGAACTGCAGTAATAGGATCTGGTGCTGCTAGACGCCCTGCACCTCGAGTTCCACGGTGACCCCGTGCCCTACTCATGATATCTGTACATGTAACACAAAGGAATGAGATGATCAGACCCACACTGAAGAATGACATATACATTAATCATAAACAGTTCACAGATAGCTATGCAACACAAAATACAGTTATACATTATCAGAGTTCCCTTACAAAACTGCTCTGATACCATAAAATGTAACATCCCGTTGTACACCGGTATTGTTAACATTAATTATGATATTAAGCGCAGTTACAATCACAGCAGTTCATTTATAAAATGCGAGTAAACTTTTTCCGTTTATTACGCGAGCATTTAAAATCGTAAAAGCGTAATAAATAAAAGTTGTGATCATAACTGTAAACTCTTGCGGAATACAAGATTAAACTATTTTTTATATCTTATTTTACTTACTATAAGACACTAAGGGGTTCCCATAAACCCACTTAGCCAATTTCTCAATCTTACGTTTTCTACCTATCCGAACATGGTTCGGTAATTATTTTTCTGCAGACTCACCGCACAAAACCAAACCTTCATATTTAGTTATATTATTTTCTTACTTAAATACCTTTCCAATGAGTCATCACACGAGTCATTTCGATCTCGTTTGTCACGGATATCGCCGTTTGAAGTTAGACAAGCAAAACTGTCAACCAACCCCAAAACAGCTCAAAACGTCTCTCACTCCACGAATTACTGCAGACAATCCACTCATCCAATTTCTCTCAAAGTTTTACACCACAAACTAGACACCTCAAACTTCAATTTGATATATCATACGCTTAATTTAACCAAGAAACGAAGCAGGAATAAAATTCCCAAAAACTGCCAGAAACAGCCCCTCCATAGGAGTGTTCTGGACAGTCTGTATTCACAGGCTTCTACAAGGTTGCGTGTAACCCAGAATATTCTCATATTTTGTCACAATGTATAGGACATCTCAATCTCCAAAATGGAGGATGGCACGTCCCTATCCGAACTCTGTGGAGAGAGATATGCTCTCTCGAAGTTCGTCTAAAATCTGCCAATTCTACAGAAAATTCACCAGAGTTTCCTTTGTTTTTCCTAAAATCCCCAAGTTGTAAATGCTCACTAATGTCTCAATTGTACCTAATAACCAATGGGTGGCACACACAAGGACCAACAATGCATTGGAGCACTTACAACCCAACCCAGTTTATATTTATTACACAATTCATACTATATAGCTCACTTTATAAATCCTTAACTTGTTTCAATCACCAAAGTCCATTTACATGCAATTTCTCAACATAAGCATATAATCATAATCCTAAAATAGGCCTAAAGCCCTTCCATCATATTACATCAATATCCATGTATACTTACAACATCTTATACAAATATTACAACTTACAAATATTATAACTTTAACTTACAAATTGAAACATAAGCTTAAATGACATAAACTACTAGACTTAGGCAAAACGACATGAACAAATATAACTATGAAACTCATCTTACATACATATGAGATGTTCATGCCCTAAGTCTAGCCTAGGCCAAGTGGCCATCAAAATGCAAAAAGGTGTTAATCCTCCAATGACTCAACCTACGGGCTTCTTGCCAACCGCTCCGGTGCCACTGCTACCTCCTGAAATAAAGCCCCCAAGACGGGGTGAGATATACGAATATATCTCAGTAACCCAGAGGTTCTGGAGAAAACTCCGCCCAATGGCTTCCTTCGATGCATATAAATAATATAAAATAACCACTTTTCAAAACGGGATAAAGCAAGGGATTTAGAGAAACTGGAGAATATCGGGATACAAAATATAACGAAGCTGGAATGGTAGCTACCAATACCAAGCAACGTCCTCGACATATATAAGCCTATGGGTATCATCCAAGGTGTGTTCCTAGAACATCCAACCAAGGTACCCCTTCCATCCATATACACCCGAGACATTCCTAGTGTGCTTCTATCCGGATCACACACCACGACCCTAGGTCAACTGGAACTCCCTCCCGGAAACCTATCTAGTGGAAGTCCGCAACGCCCGAAGGTAAAAACTATCTACTGGCCAGAGACTCGGTACATAAGTACCCTCATAAATACTACATGCATGCTCATGTTATTCTACACTACTCATATACATTTCCTACCATCACCCTCAACGGGTATGGTGGAACACACAAGGGGAAAAAGCCCTAGTACCAAGAGGTTACCTCAATATGTTCCTCCACTTAGCTCCACAGCAGCTTATTTTCCAAACTTGCTATTCGACAGAATGCCTACACTGAGGATATTCCCAATTACTCAAAAACTCATACAACACATGCCAATTTACAATTATACATGCATTGATCCAACCACTTACCTTAATCCACTTGGTCCAGGACCAAGGGCAATCCACCGACTCACAGTTCGGGGTTCAAATCGACGTACGACAACCTACATATCCATGTACAAATCGTCAGTACACGGCAATTCTATCAAAACACGAAAAACATCAAATTTCCCTCCTATACCTTATAGGTTCGGCCTTCTTAGGCATTTTTCAAAAATTATTTTTCTAACTTTTCTTTCTCATTTTATTATACATCCTTAGGTTGCTAAAATGCTATACCAAGTGCCGCTTTTCCATTTTACGTCCTTTAAGCGTCGTTTTACTTAATATTCACTCTAGGATCTTTTATGACCCTTAACACCATTTATCATTTTTCATTGATTCTTCCACTTTCCAACCACCACACAATCCATTTAAATACCATTTAACACTTGAAACATCATCCAATCAATACAAACAACATCTATTCCCTACACTTCTCTAAATGGCCGAATTGTAGCCTAAGTAATCACAAGGAATTTCATTCAGTTTGCAACCCTTCCACACTTCACACACTACCATTATATCAACATGTAATCATCCAACAACTCACCAATAAAATCCTAACACATTTTCCAAGTTCAAAGTCATGACACCCTAAAATATTCCAAGTTACAAAACCATATTTTTCACTTAAAATTTTCATTGCATTTATGTCTAATATACATTATTCTAAGACACATTCATGTATAAACTTTTCCCAATTGAGTTCTCTAACATCACACATCAACAATTCAAGGTTTAGGGTTCATAAACATAATCTACAATTAAACCATGTAAATGGGGTGGAAACATACTCACAACCAAGGCTTGATACTTCTCCAAGACTTATCAAAGCAATGGAAGACCAAATGACTCCATGAACATCAATTTTTCTCCAAAAATTTGCAGCTGAAAATGGCCAAGAACTCACCAAAGAGAGGGTTTCAAGGGTAATGGATACCACCAATGTGTTTGGAAGGTTGTTTCCAATAAGTTTCAACACAAACTTTGCTAGATTTGGTGGAGAAATGAGTGATTTAAGTGAAAAGAAAGTTTGAAGAAAAATTTGGGGGAAGGAGGGGGAGGGCGCAGGTTTTGCAAGGGGAAAGGGAAAGAAGATGATGATGAATAGTGAGGGATGATGTGGCTTAAGTGAAATTTAAGTGGGTGGGTCCCATCGCCACCTCACACGATTTAAAACTTAATTGAATTTCCCTCTGATTCTACTAAACGTCCATAAATTTACCACCTATTTAGAAACTCTAATTTTTAACATTAACCATTGTCCTTTAATTATACTTGATCAGATGAATCCGAAGTTTTCCGATCGTTCGGAGAAAACACTGTTTTAAGTTGTTGTGCGCGATGTTGGCACGTTTCCCCAAACTAACTTAATTCCATCAAATATTATCAGAAATCATATTTCCTAGTTCTATGGACCATTTATAACTCATATTTACAACCTAGAACTCAAAACTCAATCGGCATGTTTTACGGTGCAATCGTACCGCGGTATTTTGACCCGGTAAAAATACTATTCACTGATTTTTCTGAAACTTGCCTAACCACTCAATTTTTTGTTCTGAATTCATTTCCAAAGTTCTTTTTATCATCTGAGACCTTATACTAAATTTCCTTCCTAGGGTTGTGTGCATGGTTAATTTACCATTTTTCCTTTTCTTTGTATTTTGGCCTAATTTTCAAGATTTTCACTAATCCTTCCTTTGAATTCTCATTTAATATATTAATATTTAATTTAGAATTGCGAGGTGTTATAGGAAAGGGAGAAGACATACGGGAGACATTTTCTGCCTCTTTTGGAGATGGCCTATGTAAAATCTCAAGTATGGGTTCATCATATTGGGTCTAAACAATAGGGTTAGCCAATTGGCTCGCTGGAACAAAAGGTATGATAATTTGTGATTATGGTGCATTTAATCTATGAGAAATATTTTTTTCATATATGATCAATTTTTTATTATTACTTATTTTTTATTCCTGACTGAAAATAAGAAATGCGAACTGAGGTCAACCTATCAAGACATTAATAACGAATAAATAACATATATAATTTCTCGTACTTGTAAAAAATTAAACAATATAACTAATACGACTTAAAATCGGTAACAACGTACCAATTACTATCAAAATAGAAATTTGGATTAAGTCCTCCATTCTTTACTTCCATTTCAAAATTTCATTTGCATGTACCATAGGTTCAAACAAATCAACATATATTAATATAACACATCTCTCCATGCATGTTTCGAAATCTGCATCAACTATCATGCTCTCTATCAAGTGTTAAACACACTGTTTTTAGATGCAAAAGTATGATAAATATCATTGTAACTAGTCAAGAACATAAAATATATTGTCAATGCAAAAAAATCTTGAGTTTTATGATTTGATGGGGCACTGACTTATAATACATCGATTTAAAGTTTAAAATACTAAATAAGAACATCGAGGGATCAAGGCAGTGTTATTAAAACCGGTCTGGCCCGGCCGGTCCGACCGGTTGACCCAGAAATCGGCCCATCAACCGATCTGGTTATAACATTGTATCACTTAAGTAATCGACCTGGCATTGACCCAGTGACCCGGTTATAAACCACTTTCTCTTCAAATCAATTTTTCAAAATTAGTTACAAAATGTTTTTTTAGCAGCAAGTGTGGCTGAATAATTTACACTATTTAATATATTTATTATATAACTATTAAGTTAAGATAATTATTTCAAAAGTTGCATGTAACGGGGTTCGAACCCCTTGCATTAAGGATATTCAACATAGCAAATACCACTAAACTACATCAGGTTATTGTGTAGATGGAACCATTTAAAATATTTATTATATAATTAAGTATAAAATATAAATTTATATATATATCCAGTTATGCGGTTCAACCAGTGACCCACCGGTTGAACCATTGACCCACCGGTTGAACCATTGACCCAGTGACCCGGTACCTCGACCGGGTCAATGACCGGTCCGGTTCTAATAACATTGGATCAAGGTATATTCGCTTGAGCAAGCAAGACTAGCGAACAAAATCAAAAAACGTATTAAATGCAGCCTACTCCTCTCTAGCATGCTCGCTTAAGCGAGTAAGGCTAGCGAGCACTCGTGTTTCCTCGCGAGCATGCTCGCTTCAGCGAGCAGCCAAGCGAGCAAGAGTCCAAAAGCACTGTTTTGTTATTTTATGCTCGTTGGTTTGCTCACTTCGGCGAGCAAACACAGCAAGCAATTCATAAATAAGGCCCATGGATTTGTTTGTTATAAAAGGAACAATTAGGGTTATCTTCATTTATTCTTGGACAATTCTAAGGTGTCTTGGAGAGGAAGATGAGCAGAGTTTGGGAGGAGAATGTGTATAACGAGTCAAAGCTTCGCCGTGGATACCGTCTAATCAAGTTTTATCATGAACTCTCTTTACTTTTCTTATCTTGTTCTTATTTCTTTCATGATGCTAGGCTAGTTTTGTTTCTGTAGTTAGGGTTAGATGGAACCAACGGGTTCCTAACGTTGTCTTTCCTTTCCTATAAACGGACATTTAATTTCATGTTATGCAATTAATTTTTTTTAATTCCTAGTTCGTTTGTGATCTGGCCAATCTTGAATGAACATTATAATCTTGCATGACAATAAGGACTTTGGTGTTTGATTCTGATTGACTAATTTCTTAGGTTTGTATGATCTAGGGATAAACTTATGAATCACATGACTTTATGATTCTTATTCTTAATGCTTGCTCTAGGAGAGATCAATCACTAAGGGATTAGAATTTTGAATAGAGTAAAGGATTAAATCACCAAGGGATTGAGGTTTAATTAATATAACTTGTTCTTGAATATTGGTTATAGGAAATGATAGATTTGTTAGGAAGACATTGGAGAAATTGGAAACACTAGCTATAATTTGAATTATTTAATTTTCATCAAAATTTCAATTGCATTCTTGAATCTTGATTTTTATTCTTGATCTTGATAGTTAGTTGTTAGTTTAAAATTTTGTTTTATAATTTAAATCATATTCTCAAAACCTTTTACGGTCGATCCAACTTTGATCGCGTAGATATTTAATTGCTTGATACATCAATCCTCGTGAGAACTACAACCTCACTTTACCACTTTATTACTTGTATGACTGGTATATTTGTTGTGATCACAATAAGTTTTTGATGTCATTGTTGGGGATGAGCGTTATCAATATTAATAATATATTTTTAGTCATAGATTGAATCATTTTTTATTTATTTAATTTAATTTTTTGTTAGTTTAGTGGTATCTGTTAGTTGGACCCATTTTTCTTAGTTTCTCTGGTTTATGCAAGACTATCAATTGCAAGGAACTATTGAGACCAGTGCTTTATAGTACGAACCTGAGTTAAGTAGACTAGAGAGAACTACTAGGAAGCATGCTCATGCTAGGAGGGTCTTGTACAAGAGCTAAATATGGCTAAAAATAAAAATCCTCCTGAGGAACTGATGGGTAAGTATCTGAACCCCAATTTCTCACATCCTATTACGAGTATAGTGAGGCCGCAAATTCAAGCCAATAATTTCGAGATCAAGGCTTTCTTTCTGAGTCTGATTCAAAATAACCAGTTTAAAGGGAACCCATTAGAATATCCAATTAAGCATATCACGACTTTCTTGCAATTGTGTAGTATGATTAAAGCCAATGGAGTAACTCCTGAGGCAATTCGCATAACATTGTTTTCGTTCTCTTTAAAGGGAAGAGCAATTAGATCTGCAACCCCTTGACAGTATCACTACGCGAGATGACCTTGTTGCCAAGTTTCAAAATAAACTCTTCTCACTTTCCAGATTCTCCGAGCTGAAAGAACAGATTAACAATTTCAAACACCTCGATGGAGAATCCTTGTATGTTAGTTGGGGAGATTCAAAGAATTGGTGAGGAGATGCACATAGAACATATTTTCTAATGGTGAGAAGGTACAAATCATTTATAAGGGAATTACGACAACCTACAGGGTACTTTTTAATGCTGCAACTAGAGGGAGCATGGGAAAGATCACACCTACTAGAGCTTTGGAGCTTATTAAGAAGCTAACATCTGGAGATATTAAAGGCACATCAATGCAGCATAGGAAATGGATTATACAATTAGAAGGCTATGATTATATGTTAGCTAAGTAGGACAAGTTAAATAAAAAGTTGTAGTTGCTTGCAAAGATTTTTACTCAGTCTCAGATTTTAGCTGTTAATGCTCAATTTTCTGTTGTTTGCGACACTTGTTGTGGAGCTCATAGCGCGGATAATTGTGATGTAATTGTTACGGTAGATCCAGCGCAAGTAAATGGAATTTGGAACAACCAGCGGAGGGAGAATAATCCTTACAGCAACACTTATAATCCTGGCTAGATGAACCATCTCGCGCTCTCATTTAAGCCTGCACCGTAGCAAGCTAATCTGAATATCCAACCAGTGCAGCCCATTTAGCCTGCTTCTTGGGAGATAGTTTTCGAGAAGTTGAACCAGACACGTGCCATCTTTATGGAAGATACTAAAGCGTCTTTTAAAAATCAAGAGGCTTCCATAAAGAATCTAGAGAAATAGATTGGTCAACTCTTTATATAGTTGGCTGAGAGGACCCCGTGTACTTTTCCCAGTGATACAGTTGTAAATTCCAAAGAGCATTGTAAAGCTATAACTACAAGGAGTGAGATAGTGATTCAACCTGTGGAAAAGCCTATAGTTGCACTGAGCAGTGAAAATAATGTTGAAAAAGAGACGCCTGCTGAAGAAAAAGCAGATGATGAGGTGGATGAGGATGTCATCATTATTGGTGGAGAACTTAATGAGAAAGTTGACACCTCAAGGAGGAACGTAAAGAAAACTCTTTTGGATCAAATGATGAAGTTGCTTGAGAACAATCATTATGCTAAAGCTCCTTGACCTCAAAGATTAAATAAGCAAGCTCAAAAGCAGTAATACTCCAAATTTCTAGAGATGTTCAAGAAGCTATAGATTAACATTTCATTTATAGAGACTTTGGAGAATATGCCCATCTATGCTAAGTTCATAAAGAGTCTGCTTTCAAGGAAGCACAAGCTTTAAGAAGAGATGGAAATAGTTGCCTTAATTGAGGAATGTAGAGCTAATATCCATAATAGGATACCTCCAAAGCTCAAGGATCTTGGTAGTTTCAGCATATCTTGCACTATCAAAAATGTTTAGGTGGGGAGAAAACTTTGAGATCTTGGACCTAGCATCAACTTGATGCCGTTTTCTTTTACTAAGTCCCTAGGAAATACTTAGTTGAAGCTGATAAATCTATCAAGAAACCAAAAGGAATGGTTGAAGACATTCTGGTTAAGGTTAATTACTACATCTTCCCTACAGATTTTGTGGTGTTGAATATGGAAAAGGATTCTGAGGTACCTCTTCTTTTAGGAAGACCCTTCTTAACTACAACCAGAGTGTTGATTGATGTGGAGTAAGTAAAACTTGTCTTTAGGGTGAATGGTGAGCAGTTCATTGCCAATGTTTTTGAGGCCATAAAATACCCTAAAGAAAAAAGTGATTATTTTCATATTGATGTGATCTCTCAAGTTGTGGCAGCTACTATTATTGAGATTAATTCTGCGCCGACCGTAGAGGAGACATGTGCAAAGATTCTGCAGTCTCCTAATTTTCTTGATGAGGCATTATTGGAGGAGGTAGTTAAGGCTATTGAAGCCGTTTTGGATGCGGATAAGCCTAAGTCTTTGGATATTAAGCAAGAAAATACTAATGTTGTAAAGTTCACTGAGACTCCTAAGGTTGAGTTGAAAGAATTCTCTCCTGCCTTGAAATATGTTTTCTAGGTGGTGATAATACTTACCCAGTTATTATCAATAATTCATTACTAAAGGATAAAGAGAAGAGGCTTGTGAAAGTGCTAAAATAGCACAAGTCCACCATAGGATGGTTCTTCTCCAATCTCAAAGGCATCATTCCTTCTTTCTGCGCTCATAAGATTTTAATGGAGGATGATGTCAATCTAGTTTGCCAACCACAAATAAGACTAAACCCCACAATAAAGGAGGTTTCCAGGAAAGAAGTCGTGAAGCTTCTTGATGCAGGCATGATTTATTTGATATCTGACAGTAAATGGGTGAGCCCTGTGCAAACTATTCCTAAAAAGGGAGGCGTCACTATGATAAAGAATGAGAATAATGATTTGATCTCGACTAGGACAGTGACTGGCTGGAGGATGTGTGTAGATTACAGGAGGCTCAATAACGCGACAGGTAAAGGTCATTTTCCCTTGCCTTTCATGGATAAAATATTAGAGAGGATTGCTGGGTATGCATATTATTTCCTCTTAGATGGATACTTGAGTTATAATAAGATAGCAGTGGCTCCGGAGTATCAAGAGAAGAATGTGTTTACCTGTTCTTTTAGAATGTTTGCCTACCGAAGGATACCATTTGGTCTTTACAATGCACCTGCCACTTTCCAAAGGTGCATGTTTTTCATCTTCTCTGATATGATTGAGAAGTTTATTGAGGTGTTCATGGATGATTTCTCCGCATTTGGTTCCTCTTTCGACACCTACTTGTCTAATCTTTCTTGTGTGCTCAAGTGTTGTCAAGAGACTAACCTTTTTCTTAATTAGGAGAAGTGTCATTTCATGGTAAGAGATAGTCCTGGGGCACCACATTTGTAAAAAGAGGACTAAGGTTTATAAGGCTAAATTGCTTATTATTGATAAGCTTCCTCCCCTGTTAATGTTAATGGTGTTCGAAGCATTCTTGTACATGCTAGTTTTTATAGAAGATTTATTAAGGATTTCTCCAAGATAGCTAAACCTCTTAGCCAACTGTTAGTGAAAGGTGCTAAGTTCGTTTTTGATGATGAGTGTTTACATGCTTTGAATGTGTTGAAGAAAAACTTACTACGGCACCTGTTTTTACTACACCTGACTGGACGCTTCCTTTTAAGCTTATGTACGATGCGAGTGATTATGCTATAGGAGCAGTTCTAGGTCAATAAAAGAATAAGTTGTTGCATGTTATTTATTATGCTAGCAAGGTGCTTAATGAAGCTCAGATTAATTATGCCACTACTGAGAAGGAGATGCTCGCTATAGTGTATACATTGGATAAGTTCAGATCTTACTTGATAAGATCTAAAGTTATTGTGTTTACTGATCATACTGCACTAAAATTCCTCCTGACGAAGTAGGATGCAAAGCCGAGACTCCTCCATTGGATGCTTCTTTTGCAGGAGTTCACACTTGAGATCAAAGATAAAAAGGGAATGGAGAACTTAGTGGTAGATCATTTTTCCAGGATAATCCGAAATTATTGATCATATAGGATTTTCCTGATGAGCAGTTGTTCACGATATCTATTGTACTTTGGTTTGCTGATTTTGTGAATTATATAGCAATTAGAGCACTTCCTGAAGATCTCATATGGCAACAGAAGAAAAAGTTTAAGCATGGTGTGAGGAGGTACTTATGGGATGAGCCTTATCTTTTCTTCCATTATGCTGATGGTTTCGTCCGACGCTATATTTCGAAGGATGAGTTGAGAGATATCTTATGGCATTATCATGGATCTAATTATGGTGGGCACTTTGTTGGAAATAGGATAGTCGCGAAGGTTCCTTAGAGTGATTTTTATTTGCCTACACTCTTCAAAGATGTCAGACAGTTTGTGGAGACTTGCGATAGTTGTCAGAGGATTGAAAATATTTCTTGGAAGAATGAGATGCCGATGAACAATATTTTAGAGGTTAAGATCTTCGACGTTTGGGGCATTGACTTAATGGAACGTTTTCCCAAGTCTTATATGAACTCTTACTTCTTGGTAGCTGTGGACTATATTTCTAAATGGGTGAAGGCAGCTGCTCTCAAGACCAATCATGCCAAGGTGATTGTTAATTACTTGAGGAATAATATCTTCACTAGGTTTGGAGTGCCTACGGCTATTATCAATGATGCAGGCACTCATTTTTGCAACCGACAATTTCAAGCCTTCCTCAGCAAGTATGGTGTTACACATCGGGTTGTAACACCCTACCATCCTCAAACTAAAGGTCAAGTAGAGATTTCTAGCATAGAGCTTAAGTGGATTCTAGAGAAAATTATGGGAAGCTCAATGTAACATCCCATGTGCACCCGGTGTATTAACATACAAATGGTATTAGGCGTAGCTCATTATAAATGTGAAAGCTATTAAATCAATTATGAAATCACATCAGCTTAATCAAGTGAGATTACTTTTTTCTTAATTTTTTTTCAAGAACAGCCTGTATGTAAATTGAAAAAAATAAATACACTAAATAACCTCACTATCATAAATAAGGTACCAGGTTGTGGGACCACAACATGAAGCCCAGACAAAATCCTGATACAACTTATACAACTCCAGTACGCAGTATGTTAGTACATAGGTGTCCTAGAGACAATTTGAGAGTCAGATGGACCCATATACTTCTTTATTTGTTATGAATAAATTTTATGAATAAAAATATTATTTATCTTGTTTCATATTGCATGTCTCAAATATTAAATATGAGTAATTGGGTAAAGCCCTTGGAGTGGAACATGTGTCACGTTGAGGATTTGTGATAAGGATCACGATCATGAGGGCTCAATGACACCACACGTATATTACCAGAAATATGTTCCTACTCTAGAGATATTGATATTGGGCATTGGTAATCTCGGGTAAGACTAGCACGACTCAGCTACTTGCATGGAGATGCAAGGTAGAGTCCTCGTGAGCTACAGACAAGGAGATGCCTTAGCTGACTCATGGGTGAACCTATTGGAGAATAGCTCGCACTGAATTGACCCACAAAGAGACACTACAAGGAAATCTCATAGATAGTATCAATAGGTAATGTCTCTTATTATTTAGGTGTCTCTTTCCTTAGATCTGACGTTGTCATATAGACCTGTGCTCTAGAAAGCTTGCTTTGATTGTATACCTTGTCTTCCTGAAACATGGAGACTCGTAGGTATACTCTTGGGCATGCCCTCAAGACTCAGGGCTAGTGTGACAAGCTGAAGGAATTCGTCAATCTCTGTGAGAGATTAGGTTATCCATAGACCGGTGAAACCGGGATGACATTTACGAGACTCGAGAATCTATGCATAGTAAAATAGTCATGAGATGACCCGCTCTTTAGAGTTTGTAAATGAAGATTCCCTGTTTCGGCAAAAGCTAATCCTAGACCGTAGTGGTTGATACGTTTTCCTTGACCTAGTTTAATGGGACGGATAACCAAGATGAAATGACAATTCACACGATAACCAAATGGGTATAATAGGTTGATCATTCGATGAACTCAACTAGTTCTGGGACAACAAAGCATTGCTAGTGCTCTGTGTTGTCATTAAATGGATTAGGCCTAATGGGCCCAAGCCCATTTATGTAAGTGGCTATGTTGGGCCTGATGGGTCGTACACAAACACCTTAAGTTGTCTTGAATTCTAGCATATATGGTTTGGGCCCAATAAGGCATAATGAGCCTAAGTTGGAAAAGCACACATATTGGGCCAAGAGAGAGTAGGTGGCATCATGGGTCAAGTTGAATTTGATCCATGATGTAACCTAATTAATTTAAATGTTAAATTAATAAAATTTATTTGAATTCTAAATTTTAATTTCAAATTTGAAATTTGAATTTAAACAAAAATAGTTTGAATTCGAATTTCGAATTTGAAATTTGAATTTGAATAAAATTAATTTGAATTGTAATTTTGAATTGTAATTTTGAATTTTGAATTTAAAATTTGAATTTAAATATAGTCATTAGATTAGATTTAATGAATATGGAGAAAATAAAGGAAACCAATCAATTAGATTGATTGATCAAAATTAAGAAAATTAATTAATTAAATTAATTGGCTGAAATTGAGAACACCAATTAATTGGATTGATTGACTAAAATTAAGAAAATCAATTAATTAAATTAATTGGCTGAAATTTGGGAAACCAATCAATTGGATTGATTGGATTAAATTAAGGAAACCAATTAATTAAATTAATTGGCTGAAATTGGAGAAACCAATCAATTGGATTGATTAAACAAAATTAAGGAAACTAATTAATTAAATTAATTGACTGAAATTGGGAAAACGAATTGTTGTGCAATTTGTAATCAATTAAATCTACCAAATCTACCACACAATTACGCAAGTGCACGTGTCATAAGTAGTAAAGGGATGTGTGAGTCCAAGTATTGTTCCCACGGAGATAAGTATAAAGTGTGAATTATTCAAGTAATGAAAATAGAAAAAAAGGATTGATTTTGATGATTGGATTTATAAGCTAAAAGATAATTAAAACAAAGAAAACAATAAACTAAAATTAAAGGTGTTAAGATGATGGATGAGATATAGGTCAGGTTCAATTTCCCTGATACAACAATACTGAAACGATGCTTTAACAATGCTATATCAATGTTTAACTAGTAACCGAACACTAAAAAAAAAAAGGTATGCTGGGGCTTTTGGCCAACCTAACATATATACCCAATAACTAATTCCCACATCTCTATGGCCAAACTAATTACTGAATTGTTAAAGTTCAAGTTCAAAGGCTATGTGGTGTGAATGATCTCTCTACCCACAACTTAATCAAGTTAACTTTAACCTAATTAATCCACACAATTCAACAAGGATCTGGATTAGGAAACCTCTCGGCCCGAACCTCCTCAATATCACATATGTATCTCTCGACATGCATACATGAATAAGAATAAGCAAACTCGTTGAAAAACTAATTAAACATTAATAAAAATAAAGTTTAGGCATACATCTCAATGTTACAGCATAGGTACTTTATCACTTAACCTATAGAGAAAATTAGCTCATAATGGAATTAAATAAAACAGAAAAAAGGAAGAAAAAACTCATTGAAAAATAGAAAAGAAGATGAAAACGAATGATGTTGTAAAATTCTGTCACAATCTTGCTCCAACAGCTCTTCCTCCTCCATGAATCTTACTTTCTCTCTCTAAAACATCCCTTCTGACTTCTTGACCTCCTTCTAACTTCGTCTAACCTCCTTCTGTAACCTTTTCAAACCTTCGAACCCTTCTCGTGGCTTGAATCTGTGGGGGACTTCTCTTTAAATAGATAAAGTGGTTGGATTATTCGGTCTTAGGTTTAGGAGTGGACTCCTTGAATCGTGTTGCTGCAGCCTTATCTTATCCCTAAATTATTGGGTTGTTGGCACTTGATTGGATAAGATCTCGATCTTCTTGAATTTCTTGATTTTCTTGTGCCAATATTGTTATGGACTAGGTACGAGTTTGTTGTCCTTGATCCTTGCGATTTTAAGATAAGAATTAGTCTTCAAGAATGCCCTTAATTCTTGCTTGCTGGTGTCTTATCCAATTGTTGGGGAATAACTAACTTTTGAATTTTGAAAATTCAGTTGTTCTCTTGTCCATGCTGTCATGCTGCAGACATTGCTATATCATTAGTTCGTTAGCTTATCTGCTGCAACATTCTGACGTCAACTTTTTCTGCAAAGATAAACACTCAACAAGTCATCCATTCTTATACAAAATTAAGGAATATTGTCTCATTTTCCATACTTAGTCATCTCAAAGCACTTGATCATAAATTACAACATTTGGCTTAATTATAATGCAAACAAGACAACTTATATGGAATTTATGCAGCAAATTCATCAATAAAAATACCAAATTAACTTATATGGCATTTTTTTTTCTTGTTTTAGCTAATTAGCCATAAAACCACCCTTTTTGTTATCATTTGTTTAGCCTATTGAGCCTAGAATGTTTCTTTTTAATAACCTATTGTTGTAATTGGCCACTCAACACACACATCTACCTTATATAGGATTGGATTGCAGAATTTTCATGTTAAGGTATAAGCATGAGCATAGTATCATATGTTGTTTAGTGGTGAAAAAGAGGTGATATGAGGAGTAAAAACAAAGGTTGGAAAATGGTGGAAAAAAATGTTGCCCCCTTAAATTGTGTGAAAATAAATGATGAAAAAAAAGGAGAAAAAAGGAAATGAAAAAGAAAAAAATTTAGGGTTGAAAAAGAAAAAGGATGAAAAAGGAGAAAAGGATTATATGTTAAAGTTGTTTACACTTATACTATGCCCTTTATGTGCTTCAATTCTTTAGTCATATTTCTCTTTGTTTATCCTCCCCCTTAGCCAGACCCCATTACAACTTGAGTAAAGACCTCTTGATCTTCTGTGCATGTTACTTAACTATGGAGAGTGAGAATATAACCAAGCTTATGGTAGTATTGATTCAGTGAAGGTCTGAGTAAAACACCTATCCCCTTAAACACTTGAGCGATGAATATGTTACTTTTGATTTTTTCCATGTTCTTAAATTAGTCCATTGCTCGGGATAGCAATGAGTAAATCTGGGAAAGATTTGTTAAGTGTTAAAGACACTATATTTTTATATGCAAAAGTATGATAAATGTATTGTAACTGGTCAAGAACATAAAATATATTGCCAAATGCAAAAGACTTGAGTTTTATGATTTGATGTGGTACTGACTTATAAATATATCGGTTTCAAGTTTAAAATACTAAATTGGAACATTGAGGGGCAAAGGAAATTGGAAGAAGGAAAAACTCAAGTCAAATGAAGACCATAAACAAGTTTTATGAAGCCTCATCCTCGATGGCTTGCTCTTTTGAGTGAGAAAAACTTAAAAACTTATTAAATGCAGCTTACTCCTTGCTCGCTTGAGTGAGCAAGGCTAGCGAGCACTCGTGTTTCCTCGTGGGAATGCTCGCTTTAGCTAGCAGCCCAATGAGCAAGGGTTCAAAAGCATTGTTTTGTTATTTTAGGCTTGGTGGTTTGATCGCTTCAGCGAGCAAACGCAGCAAGCAGTTCATAAATAAGGCTCATAAATCTGTTTGTTATAAAAGGAACGTTTAAGGTTATCTTCATTCATTCTTGGATAATTTTGAGGCGGCTTGAAGAGGCAGAAGAGTATAGTTTGGGAGGAGAACGAGAAGAACAAGTCAGAGCTTCGTCGTGGATAACCATCTTATCAAGTTTTATCATTAACTTTCTTCACTTTTCTTATCTTGTTCTTTTTTCTTTTATGATTCTAGGATAGTTTACTTAATATAGTTAGGGTTAAATGGAACCAAAGGGTTCCTAACATTGTTTTTCATTTTCAGTAAATTGATATTTAATTCCATGTTATGCAATTGATCTATTTTTAATTCCTAGTTCGTTCGTCATTTAGCCAATCTTGAATGAACATTAGAATCTTTCATGACAATAGGGATGTTAGTATTTGATTTCGATTGATTAGTTACTAGGGTTTGTATGATCTAGGGATAAACTTATGAATCCTATGACTTTATGATTCTTATTCTTAATGTTTGCTCTATGAGAGATCACTAAGGGAATAGGATTTTGAATAGAGTAAAAGATTAAATCACTAAGGGATTGAGGTTTAATTAATACAGAAAGAATCGCCAATAACATGTTCTTGAATATTGTTTAAAGGAAATGGTAGATTTGTTAAGAAGACGTTGAGGAAATCGGAAACCCTAGCTACGCTTTGAATTATTTGATTTTCTTAATCCAAATTTTAGCTGCGTTCTTGAATCTTGATCTTGATAGTTAGTTGTTAGTTTAAAATTATGTTTTATAATTTAAATCATATTCTCAAAATATTTTACGGTTAATTCAACTTTGATCGTGTAGATACGTTATTGCATGATACATCAATCCACGTGGGAATGACAACCCCACTTAACCACTTTATTACTTGTACGAATGATATACTTGTCGTGATCACAACAGTCTTGATTATAAGTTAACATCCATATGTGTGAACCTCTATTAGATTCACATGTTTTAGCAAATTGCAATTCTATGCATCATACAAATTTGGTTTAATAGACATAGATTGAACGTTAGTCAATTTGTTTTGGACTCATGTAACGGGTCCCAAAAACTCTTGAAGTTATGAATTTTATCTATAATAAAATAAATCTTTCTATAAATAAATAGTTAAATCTCACATGTAATTTTTTTAAACCCTAATCTCCTTTATTGTCATTGCGCAAACAAATCACCCTGATTAAATTCAACAATTTTCATTGTACATAGTAATATGTTACCCGCGATTGTATCTTCCGTAAATACTTATGGCTCACAAATCTTATATTAATTACGATAATCTTGGATCTAATAGAATTAATCTTTATATCATTCTTATCCAGATGATATTTGTTTTTTTTCTTATGTTATATGAATTATACCACCCAATCTAGGCAAAAAATATATTAAAATATTACTATTTTAATAATGACTTACGAATAGGTTGCAGTTTGGAAACTATTTTCGAATTTATAACAGTCATTCACGCCCAAAATGGGCGGGACAATTCACGCCCATGTTAGGCGTGAATTCCACGTCATTCACGCCCAAAATGAGCGTGACTAATCACGCCCCATCAAGGAGTGAATCGATGGAAATTCCAACCCCATCTAGGCGTGACTCAAGGACCTTTCCTGCACACTTTGGGCGTGAATGCCACCTATTTTCCTTATATAAACACCTTCCATCTCCACATTCATTATAACTCTTCTACATCTTAACTTCTTAGTCTTCGATACAGTCTCACTTGCTTATGCATACTCTGTTTTGTATTTTTCTTTATTAATATAGTTAAGAATGAGTTCACATTCTGATTTTTTTCGTGTTGTTTTATATTATAATGGTAGGAAAATGGAAGGTCGACGTGGTGTCATTTTTGAAGGCGAGAAAAGGCCAACACGTATCATGCGAAACTCAACAATTAGTGAGCTACATCAAAAAAATTCGTCAAAAGTTAGCGCTTGAAGGTAAGCAATCTATCAATATGGTCACTGCAAGAATATGGTGTGAATCACAATACATTAGTATGCAAGTTATTGACGATGAAGACGTAGAAATGGTAATCAGAGAGTTTTTCAACCAGTCAAGGAAAGATTTTTTAGAGTTATATGTGGATATTGCCGAAGCAGAGGATGTTGCTATACCCGTGAGGTCAGTTGATTTAAATTTTGCACATAATGCATCATCATCTGCTCCTCCAGTTGTTAATCTATCTGGGGAAGGAGAAAATGACCCTACTTGGGTTATGGAAGATGATGGTGAGGATGACGATGATGAAAATATTGCAATGAAAGATCAACTTTTTGCTGAGGATTCTAGCGCTTCAGACAACGATGATGAATGTGGTATTCCTGAAACTCAAATCCTAGAATATAATGTTGTGGGGAGTCTCATGTTCAGGAACATCATAACGTTGCGTCCACTCAGTTACTGCCAATTTCAGAAGGTTTGTAGTAACTGACTGAAAATATACGTTTATATTCCCGGCTTTTTGTTTTTAATGTTTAATTTCGTACTTGCAGGTGACGATGTTGTTCCATTTTGGAAAGAAATTCCACATTACACATACACTAATTGGGATCATCCGAGGGAACGAGATTCTTATAACGACGGTTCAAGTTCTGGCTCAGGCTCAGGTTCAATTAATGGTCCATGGATAATAGGTAACAAGTTGTATGTTAAGCAATAATTTGAATCAAAAAAAGAGGTGCAGATGGCAATCAAGGGAAACCTAATGAAAGAGCATCAAGAAGTGGTCGTCCTTGAGAGCACCCCTACCAAATTAAGTATAAAATGTTGTGCGTATGAACAGGGTTGCCCGTGGAGAGTTAGGGTAATAAAACCAACGTACGGTGAAAAATGGAAGGTTATTAAATGGGGTGGAGACCACAATTGCTTGAATGATCATATTTCTCAGGGTCATAGACAGCTTGATGCTGATGTGATTGCTTCACTCATACTAGGTATGTTATTTGATTATTTTGTCAAGGAAATTGAATTTATAGTTAGGGTTTAAGGTTTAATGTCTAACTACAATATGATTGTTAGGAATGATACGAGAGGAGCCATCAGTCTCAATTTCACTTGTTCAGGAGAGGATCACCCATGCTTATGGTTTCAAAGTTTCTTACAGAAAGGCATGGTATGCAAAACAAAAAGCAATTGCGATCATGTATGGTGATTGGGAGGAGTCTTATGCTCTTTTGCCTAGGTGGTGTGAATATATGCTTCGCTTTTCTCTAGGTTCTGTTCATAATATTCAAACAGATGATTATTTTGTTGCCCATCGACAGGTACGTGAAAAACATAACGCTTGCCTCGGAGCTGATACCAATCCATATACTCATGGTTTGGTGACATCATCCCTGGCAATGAGGGGCAGCTCACCTATGTGTTGAGCCCTTATCTGCCATCTATGTATGAATGGTCTGAGCTTAACTTGTCAGTTATCAGGCCATTTACCTCGAAGCGTGTGATCATGAACCCTTTTGAGCTTTCTAGGCCTAAAAGGTATTGGCTGGTCCAAACCAGAATGTCTCAAGTATCTATCTGGTTGGCACTGCTCAACCGTATGAAAACATATGATCGGTGTCCTAGCCAACCAAAGATATCGCTCATCTACAGGTATGTCCAAGAAATGATAGTCACCGTACGGCTGCCAAACAACCTACAAAAAATATGATGGTTTTCCATAACAATTGAATTTGGCAACATGACAAAATAATAATAATAATTAGTTAGAGAAAAATATAACATGCCTTGTCCATAGTCAACGTGTCTAGAGTCCCCCGATATAGAAGCTGATGTTGTGGTTTAAAGCAGGCTAAACCATTAAACCTGTTAGGAAAAATGAAACATATGCAAGAGTATTAATAATTTATTATAGATAAATTAAAGTATAATTCTTATACAAATGACACATACCGGTGCTCGAAGTGCCACTCTGGGTGAGTAGGCTGAGGAAGAGGAGGGGAAATATGTGGAAACCTGGTCCACGCCCATATCTGCAGTAGTATATGACACCCACCTATGTCTGATCTGCGCGGGTCAGTAAGCTCGCACAATTGTCTAAACAAATGTGCGAGAACAACAGATCCCCAACTATATTGTCCAATGTCTCCAAAATCTCCTGCAAGCAACGCAATGTAGCAACAGCCGACGAAGCTACCTCCAGATTTGTCGCAGAGAAGCCATGAACCCAACATACGCACAATGTGTGCCTTAGTAAAAAATATAACTTGTTGTGCATCCGCAGCCACTGCACCCCAATGCGCATAATGTCTGTCTAAGTATGCGAGCTTAACATCCCCGTACGGCTGCTCTGAAACAAGCGGGGCATGACCAAGCACCTCCTCGCACAAGACTCGCCAGTTCGTGGATGTAGCACCCATAACCACTCTCCCATCAGTCGGCAATCCCAATATAGCCGCAACATCCTGCAACGTAATGGTCATCTCGCCCTGGTCATGTGGAAGGTATGTGTCTCTGGTCTCCACCTCTCCACCAGAGCACTAATCAGCATGGGATCAATCTGAAATAAATGCAGACATTTATTATCAAAATAAACTTGCTTAAGCATACACTAAGTTTTTCACATTTATTATTAAATTAAAAGTCTCGTGACCGGTACTTTCTTATATGTGTACCTGAATATGTCCCATGCGAGCGACATGTAGGAAGCCAGCCTGCTGCAGGTAGTCTGCCACGACATCGGGGATAGAATCAGGAGATGCCCCCCTCTATCTTACCTCGTCTAGTCTTGCACTGGCGACACTTCTCCTCGTTCCACACAACCTGTGAAACATGTGCGTTGCGTGCGCCTCCTAAGTACGTCCCACCTGTACGGTCCTGGAAGCACGTGTGTCCTGGGATCCGAAGGCTCGGCCTGAGCCTCAGTATTAGATGTAGACCGAGGTGACTCCGACGATGACGAGTTAGCCATAATAGTGTACTATGCACAATAATAAATTAATTGGTTTCATTAATATATTCCAAAAGTCATTAAATTAATTACATGTGTTACAAAAAATATTAAATTACATGTGTTACAAAAAATATTAACATACATGTGTTAAAAAAAAAAAATTAATTACATGAGTTACAAAAAATATTAAATTACATGTGTTACAAAAAAATATTAATTTACATGTTTTAACAAAATATTAAATTACATTACCTACAAAAAAAATTTAATTAAATGTGTACAATATTCCTAGGTCACTATTATATTTCACAGTCACTATTATATCCCACAGTCACTATTATATTCCTAAGTCACTATTATATTCCTAGGGTTTAAGACACTACTTTAACATATTTCTAGATCACTATAATAACAGTTATATGCGCAACACCCTAAATTACTATTATAACATGTATAATATTATATTTAAAAAATTGATAAAACATATATTAAGACTTACTTGTTCGACAGGGCTTCGCCGCGCAAAATGCTCCACAAATAATATAGAGAGAAGGCAGACCAACTTTAGAGAGAGGTGTGAGATGGAAAAGTGAAAATTTGGGGGTTTATATAGGCCAAGCAATTCCCGCCTGGATTGGACGTGAATTGTCATGCCTACTTTGAGCGTGAATTTCCTGGATTTCACGCCTAACTTGGGCGTGAATTGTCCCGCCCATTTTGAGCGTGAATAACTGCAATAAATTTGAAAATAATTTTCAAACTGCAACCTATTCGTATTTAATTATTAAAATAGTAATATTTTAATTTTTTTTTCCACCCAATCTATTCCTCAGACAACGGCATGCTTAAGAAGTCACTGTTACACAGCTGCGTTATGCTTCTACACAAAGCATGATCGACAATGACTGATTTTGGAAAAATCTCAATTTTGATTCAGTTAACATGTTTTGATCTAGATTTCAAATTCCTCAAAAGGATTTTCTTAATAATTTCAAAATTATAGGACAAAGCATAGAGAAATACAATGAAAATATTCTTAACTTGCAATTCGATTCTTGAATTTTATTATATGTATGAGTTAGACGCTCATCTTAATAAAACGTGTCTCAACTCATTTTTTTTTTCACTTTTGTTTATAATAATAAAACTGAGTTGATACGAGTTTTATAAATTTAATATTAACTTTATGCATAATTAAGTTTAAGAATTAAACTGAAAGTGAAAAAAAAACCAGAAACTAAATAAGTAATTTCCCCCTGAAAAAAATTAACTTGTTATCTATTGTCATAAATGAAGCATATATATAAAGCATATTTAATTTATGCATTAAATCAATAGGAATATAAAGTTAGTTTGACAAAGGGTTTAAAGTGAGACCTAATATGAAACTACAAAACCGAATTAATGTTAATTTCTATTAATCTAGCTTGTATAAAAGTTGGGTTGTACCACAATGTTCACCCACAGATTTCTCATTTAACGAAATATCAGACAAATTTTTTAATATTGTAAGCGAAAACTTCAATTGATACAAAGATATCTCACTTTCTTATTCATTGATACCTCATATATAGCTCTTCACCTTCACAAGTTTGTCAAATTTGATGGTCTCTTTTAAAAAAATGTGTATTACTTTAGTAAAAATTTTCATGGTTAAATATTCTATGCCCACACTTTACATCTAAGTTACGCATACACGAAACAGAAAAATGAGTGTCAATTACGATACAATATGATAGAGTCTATTTATTTGTTATTGATTAGTACAATAACTCTTGAAATAATCAATCCAAAAACTATTGGACTGGATCACACATAATTGAACCTGCTACTAGGGTGTAAATGGGCCAGGCTGGCCCAGTCCAGCCTACATCCCAGCCTACAATAAGCCTGCATTGGCCCGACCTTTCAGAAAAGTAGAGTAGACTTAGGCTTTTAAGAAAGTTTTTTTAACAAATAGGCCGTAGGCCAATTTTGTCAAGCCTGACCCAAAGCCTTGTAGGCTGGCCTATTTAATTTATTAAAAATAAAATAATAAAATAATATTTATTTTATGTGGCATGGCAAAGTACCAATACCAACCCTAATTTTTAGATGAATGACATTCTCTTGTAGACTTTATTTCAGTACCCAATAATTGTATTTTTCTTATTTTCCCTATTTCTTTGACTCTATTCCTCTATGATGTACATTCTAAAGCTGAGGTATTATATTGACTCTTTCTTGTTTGTTATTTTTTTTCTTATGAGAACTACTAGTGCATTCATGAATGAAACTTTCTTTGCTCTATACAATTATTTTCTTTGCTTAGTATTTACAGTGGTAGGCCTACAAGGCCTGTAGGCCATGTCAGGCTTTCTTATTTTTAAAAATAGGCCGAGCTTGGCCTACAAATAAAGCCTTTGATAGGCCAGTAGGCCAGATAGGCTGAATTTTTTTTTACGTAGGCTTGGGCCATGAAGGCCAAAACCCAGCCCAGCCCAGCCCATTTACACCCCTACCTGCTACTATTAAATGGTACTTGGGTTGATGTACTGTTTGCGAGATGCTTGGAGGATTGGCGAGATGCTTTGCGAGATGTTTGGGCTGATATTGATACTTCAGAGTAGTTGGAGGACACTGGGGTTATTTGCAAGATACTACGACGCTCAAGTCAGTAAAAATTCAATGTGTTTAAGTATTAATGAGAATATGATCATACATGAGCTTAATGTCTCTATAAGGCTAAGCTCTTGTAGATATTGTGCCATGCAGGTGCATGTCTTCAAGCTATTGGTTCATAGGGGGGTCAGGGTTCTCTGAGCAGCAGATGTCGCGTAGTTGCAATTGTCTAAGTTACGTAGGATATTACAAGATCACCAAGTTATGTAGGATGACCACATTTAGTATTTTGGCCTATCACTGGTTGGACCTATGATTTCACATGAGTTAGGTCCAGATCAATTATTATATAAAACACAAAGTAAAGTTTAAGTTATAATTATAATTAGAAAAAAGTTATATTTACAATATCTTTTCGTTTACAACTTCTTACAATCAAATCTTAACTGATAATTTTTGCCAATCTGACGGTTATAATTTATTGTGTCACGCTTATTAATTAATTATTAATTCTCAATAAATTATGATTGTCAGATTGACGAAAATTAACGGTTAAGATTTGATTGTAAAAGATTATAAGCAAAAAATATTATAAATATAATCTCCCATTTATAATTAATATTTTGTTATTTTATTTCGTACATACAACAAATGTTAAGCTAGTTGTGCTTAAAATAATATTTCCCATTAATTATCTCAATAGCTTAAACTAATCTATAGTCTATATGGACAAATTATTTCTACATTGATATAAAAATACAATTTTTATACTCGTTAATCCATTAATATCCAATGATATGGCGAATATATATATATATATATATATATATATATATATATATATATATAAAATTGAAAATATAAGTTATATCGACATAGACTGAATACGGAATGGGGAAGAACACTCAGGTTCTGGTTCGTCCCTGTCATTGATTGGTCCCTCCCTATTTATTTTATTTTGGTTTCGTCAATTATTGACTGATAATCTGGTGCATTGGCAGTACGCCGTGGCCACCATGCACGCGCATGCTTTCGTTCCGGTTTAATGTCCCATATCAGCCCCTGTTTCTTACGTCATCGTACGGTTATTATTTGTCCACTTCAAATGGCGTTTCTGACATTTCCTTCCGAGAGTAAAGAAACCGGGGGCATAAATTTTTAGTGCTACTGTTGCATCAAAGATTTAATACATCTCATCAATAAAAGTGTCAGTTAAAGTAGTTTTTTTTCTCTACCAAATTTTCTCTCTCTACTATAATATGTAATGTTCTCATTAGTAAGATGCCCTGAATCTTAATTCAACATTAGCACCAAAAATTTATTCCCTCACCACGCCCTATTCCACATCCAGCTGTGCATCGGTGTTCACCATCATAATTTTTCGTTATCTATCTTTCTTTTTTATTTTATTTTTAGGGTTAACAGATTTTTACTATCAATTTTTTCTATTATCATTTTATTACCACTTAAATCATTACTGAATTAGAGAAAAAATTGAATGTAAAGAGCGAAAAGAAAAATAACTTTTGAATCAAATGATAATTAAAATGGTAGTAGAAAAATTAATAGTAAAAATATCCTACCTTTTTTCTAATATTTTAGATTATAAAAAGTCTTACACTAATTATTAACTAACTTATATTTAATTATGCACACAATTAATAAATTAGAATAGTTAAATACAAAAGAAATTACAATTAAATTCCTTTATGGCAATAATTAATTACTTTTGGAATCCCATAACCTATGTTGCACTGACATCGACACAGGATACGGGACACGATATGACACGACACACCGACATGTTAATTCTAAAAAAATTAAATTTCGATAAATTAGGACACGTTTTAATATTAAATAAATTTTTTAATATATATAATATAGTTTACATTTAATACATATAAAAGTTCATAATAAGTCATGTAACTAGGGGTGTAAATGAGCTGGGCTGAGCCAAGCTTTAGCTTAAACGAGCCAAGCCTATGAAAAATATTTTGAGTTTGGCTTGGCCAATTAGCCTGGTATGAGCTAAATTCCAGGCTTGACTTGACTTGTTTATGAAAAATTAAAGGCTTGACTTGAGCTTAGTTTGGCTTATTTTTAATTATAAAATATTTTTTTTCAAACTCACATTGTTCAAATGTTGAGACTATAATGCATCAAATTCTGTATTCCTTGTTAGAGAAAAAACAATCATAGAACTCACTCAGTCCACATATAGTTACATTTTTCATGCTATCTAGCCTGAATAAAAAAAATTCAATACATTCAATTATCTCATTAGGGATTCGATTCATGTGCTAGGGTTACAAAAGTAGGGTTAATGATTAAATGACATAAAAATATATTATTTATTATACTAATATATCAGGTTAGTTAACGGGCTTTCAAGTCAAGTCTCATTAAATTAGACTTAGGCTTGTTTGCTAAATAAGTTTTTTTTAAGCTTGGGCCCATTCTATTTATTAAATAAGTCAGGCCAAGCCAAGCCTTGGGCTCCTGACAAGCCGCTCGGCCCATTTATACCCCTACATATAACCAATCAAATATTCAAATTTCATAACATAAATATAAATCAAAAATAATTTTTCATATCTTCTTAATATTTCATGTCAAATTCCATAATAGAAAATATTGATTTATAAATTAAATTTTCATGTTTAGTTAAAAAGATAAAATAAAATAGAATTCAGATTAAAAAAAATGTGTTGAAAAAAGTTGACCGTGTGTCAGAAAACATGTCGAGACGTTTACCACATGTCAGAAAAAATTGACCGTGTGTCAGAACGTGTCAGTGTCCAACACGTGTCCGACACACATTTTTCTAAAAAATATGCGTGTTCGTGCTTCTTAGCTCATAGCTTCAAGCATTGAACTTCAATCCACAAAAGAGATTTCATTCTTAAATTTGAAATGTAAGTCACAATGAATCAAAGAAAAATATGAGACATAAAAGAAATTGGGTAGTAAACTGATCGACTGAAATGTTGAGGTATCTTGAATTAAGGAGTTAAAGTATATTACTATAACAACCCTAAATATCAAACATATAAATAAAGAGATTAAGTGAGTGTTTAAGGAATTAAACACTAATTCAAGAATTTTATGAGAGATAAATCATGTAATTGACATGATAAGTAATTGAGCAACACAGTTCATGCCAAGCAAGTCTAAAAGGATTTGAGTGGGGGACATAGATGTCTTCATGTTAAAAGATAAGGTTAGTTTGGTAATTGACCAAGGCTAGGTCAAAGCTTAATTTTGATGATGTAATTAAATTCTTTAGTGAATTTCATGGATTCAAAGCAATCATATTTTGATCAAATGATGTTTAGATTAATTTTTAAAACATAGTCAAAGTACGGAAATTGGTAAACCAATGGAATTTGATTTAGGTCAAAGATGTATACAAAGTTGGCAAGTTAGTAACATAACTTAACTTTGTGAATTCTTTGCAAGTTTTTTATTATAAGTGATTCTATGTATTCTTGAATGTTTTATATTCAAGAAGGTCAAAGTTAGAGTGAAATCAACCAATTAGAATTAAGGTTGAAAAGCATTGAAAGAATGGACCAATGAATGTGAAGTTTGAATGTTCAAAAGGTGTTAAGTGTACAAGTAAGCAAGCTTAGCAATTTTCTAACATGTAAGTCAGTTCTTTCAAGTGGAAGAATTCTAGAATGTTGTATAATATGATGACAAGCTAAGTGTGAAGAAAAGTAACAAATAGGAATTAAGTTTTGATGTTAAAGTCAAAAGTGATAAAGTTAAGTAACTTTAGAGATATTTCTCCAAACATAACCGATCACTCTTTCTTTCCTTGGTGTCCCACATAATTTTTTTCTTCTTCCTTTCTTCATGAATACGTGGCCATGCTTGAAGAAAGAGCAAGGATGCTTATGAAAATCTAAGCACTTTTTAGCAAAAACCTACTACACAAAAGTGATAGCTTTAGTTCTTGTGAACCTAAACCCTCTTTATTTTCATCTTGAGAAGCCTTGTAGTCAAAGATATCTTCATCCAAAGAGGGTTGTACTATTCATCAAGAATGGAAAGTTTGGTGGTTTTGGAATTTTGTGAGTGGAAAGTGTTGTCTAGTTCCTAAGGAAGCTAAATAAGGTAATATATCTTAATTTTGATGGTTAAAAATTATTGTATGGTGGTGTTTGTGGCTGATTAGGGTTTGATGATACCATGATCATATGATGTTATTTCATGTGGTTTGAAGTGGTTTTAAGGTTGTTTGATGAATCTATGTAAAACTATGCTTGAAAATGTTTAAAACAAGTTCAAGGGTTTTGTATTTTTACAACAAACAATTCAGCCAAGTGAGGGCTTAATGTGAAAACCATGTGTTTGATAAAATACCTACGTGAAACTAGGGTTTTAAATTGTTTTAAAGATGATTGGTTTAATGAAAATTGATTAAGAGTTTAAAGGAGATTTCATGAAAGCTATGTAATGGCTATTCGACCAAACACTCCATAATTGGTGAGGATTGATAGTTGATCATGATAATATGGTTAAAAGTTGGTTAAAGTATAATTAATCAATGATAAAAGTGATTTACATAGATAGGAAATTAAAAAAACAACACAGGAACTACATGTGTACCATTCAGCTTTGTAAAGTTCAAATGACAATGATTGATCTTTTAATTACAAAAGGTTGTTTAAGGAATGGTATAGTGTGGTTTAACATAATTAATAAGGTTTTGAAATTGAATACATAACCCTAGGTGTAGGTTCAATTCGGCATATGCATGTTAATTAGGGTTAATATTGTGTAATAAAATATACAAGTGTGTTGAGTGTTCAAGTGATTAAAAGAATCAAGATTGAACATGATTTAATTAAGATATAATGATGGAAAGACCATTGAATTGGTCTAAGTGCCAATTCGGTTATGCAAGGGAAAATAATGAAAGAGTTGAAGTTAAATTTATATCATGATGAATTTATAAACATAATAATGTGTAAGGAAGATTACACTAATAAAGTGTATAAAAATTTAGTGAGAAATCATGTAACTTAAAGTTTTATGTAAGGTTTATATGTGAGGTGATGTTGACCTAATATCAAGTGATTATTGATTAGGTTAAATGGTGTATTAATTGGATTAAATTGGTAGAAAATAAATTATGCATTAAATGCATGAATCAATAGTGTGTGATTCGGCCATAACCTATAATGATTTAATTATCATGAAATGAAAATTAAATTCAATTGAAGACTGAATAACACTTGTTAGATTAAATCAAGTGATGTTAAGGTAGATTAAAACCTTAATAAAGTATAAGGTGTTTATTGAGTTAGTGGTGTAACTAACTAGTGTCAAGACTTGTGTGGTATGACATGAACTGTTAAATAAAATGTGACTGTAAATTAAAAGGTGAATGTCAATGGGTAAAGAATTGCCAAGTGGGTAAATAAATTGACATACTATATATGAATAGCTTAGATTGCAAGCAATGTGTGTTAGATTAGAAATTGATGGTACTTTATATATATGGTACCTGAGTTAATCTAACAAAGTAGGTAGACGTAAAGAGTACAAGTGTTTAGACTGCAAGTAAATAACAAATAAAGCTGAGCAGGTACGTTCTCGGTTTAGGAGGTTTCTCCATTATGACGTTCTGTCGTAATCAAGTGGATTATGATTTCTTGTTGAAATATCTGTTGGAAATGTTAGATCTTAATATAGATTGCATTCATATAGGATCAATATTTATATATGATCGGTTTGCTGTAAATGATGTGATTTTATGTAAATTGTTTTAATTTGCTGTAGATTATTATATTATGAATACTTGTGTAAATTTTTGTGTAACTGTATGATCTGTTGGATTAACATGCAAAATGATTGATATGCTGATAACATGTGAATTATGTGTGATTTGTTGTTTATAGTTGTATGATGTTGAACATGAATTTGTGAATAATGTGTGGTAGTTGATTATTATATTTGATTAATGTGTTTTATTTGATGTGATGCAATGATTGGACATATCTAATTGATGTGTTATATTTAAAGTGAAGAGAATAGTTAGAATACTGTGATATGATTGATCTGACAAAGATTAATGAGAGCGTATAATTCTAGTACAATGAATATAAAAAAGTGATACTTAAGTAAAAGGGAGATGAATATATATAATGATATATTATATATTAGATATGTGGATTCCACGTACGAGGCCAAGAGATACTCTTGTCGTACTAGATGAGTGTACCTTGACTACAGAGAACTCTAGTGAAATATGATGAGTTATTACCATGAACAATCTCGGTCTTCAGTCGGTTCCAGGTACTCTGTGTATCAGAGATATATAATATAATGATGTATTTATTGGTAATGATGATTGATAAGAATTGATGTTAACTCTAGTTATTATGAGTTAATTATATCACAGTTTATTGTAACTTCTAGAATAATGATGTGAAATAATTGGAATGAGATAGTTGATGAAACTATAAATTGTTAAGTTAATTATGTTTAACTAATGGTGAAATGATGTAAGTACTTAATTGTATGATTTGAGATTACATGGTGTTCTCTATGTTTTGGGATTTTGACATGTAATGTGGGAAATGAACTCGTGGATGGAGACTTCTCCATAAACCCTGAGCATATTGAATTTATCTCACCCCGCGATATGGGAATATATTTCAGGTACATCTGATGTTGGTGATAAATCTCGTGGTAAGAAGTCAGCCCGCGAGGATTAGAGTTATATATGAATCAGTTGGATAGAATACTGACATGTTTTGCAAGTTGTATGTATATACGTTTTGATGTGGCATGACTAGTGTAAGAGCAGGCAGTTCAATGTAGTGTAAATATCTTTTGAAAGGCCAATGAGGCCTATGTTGTATTAATTAAAGTGACAAAGATATGAATTAATGTGTACATATTATATGATAGGTAATGTAAATGACACGGAGCCATCTTTGTATCTGTTCATATAGTTTGAATGGAATAAGTATTGTGTCAATCAGGTGTTACAAATATAGTGGGAATGTGATCCCTATAATTGTCCAATAAATAACGAAGATGCTGTCAAAATTTATAGAAAATGTAGTATAATTGTGTATGACTTTCGAGAGTCATATCTTACTCAATTCTTAGTCAAATGAAGCGTGTGAGCTATCATTTTGAAGATTAGGATGTCTTGTATAATGTTCTAAAATATGGAACTGCAATGAGTTGCAGTCTGTGTGCATTTTTTGTTTGGACATAGATTGCACAGGTTCGCAGGGTGGTTCACAACAACTAATTGTTAAATTTGAAAATTAATATCTCCTTTGTTTCTTATCAAAACAAGGCTTATGATATATCAAATTAAAAGTCTAGGTGTCAGCTATAACATATTCAAAATTGAGAGCAAACATATAAGCAGGATCACTGCAATTTCAAAAGCAGTAAGGTAACCTATATTTTCTGTTGACGTATGTTGACAGTTTTGAATAGTTAACTTACGCTAAACATATCTGGAGTTGTAGAAGTCCAAATTAAGTTTATGATACCTTGTGGGAAATTTTACGGGAGAGCATTTCTCCCTGCACAGAGGTCCGATAGGGACGTGCCATACTCTGTTTTGAAATTTGAGATGTCCTATATCTTGTGGTAAAATTTGGTAAAAATATGGGTTGGTCGTCGGCCTGTGGAAGACAGTGAACACAGACTGCCTATTTGCTTACTGCACATGTGGCAGTTCTGCACCGGTTTAGGGAAACTTATCCCCGCTTCGTTTTTTGGTAAAATTAGATGTATGATATATCAAATTGAATTTTGAGGTGTCTAGTTTGTTGTATAAAAATTTGAGAGCAATTGGATGAGTGGATTTTCTGCAGTAATTATTTTAGTGAGGGATGTTTGGATCTGTTTTAGGGTTGGCTGGCAGCTTTGCTTGTCCAACTTCAAACAGCGATATCCAGAGCAAACGAGCTCTAAATAACTCGTGTGATAGCTTCCTAGAAAGATAATTGAGTCTAGAATAACATATTAAAAGATGAGGAGCGGGCGTCATGCGGTTTGTCCGCAGAAAAATAAAGACCGAACCATGTTCGAATAGGTAGAAAACATAAAAGCGAGATTCTGGCTAAGTGGGTTTATGGGAACCCCTTAGTGACTTGAGAGATGTAAAATAAGTTATAAAAGTAGTTTAAATAGTTATTCCGCAAAGATTTTACAGTTACGGTCATTGCTTTTATTTATTACGCTTTTATTGTTTTAAACGTTCGCGTAATAAACGGAAAAAGTTTACTCTCATTTTTATAAATGAACTGCTGTGATTGTAACTGCGCTTAATATCATAAATAATATTAACAATTGTAATGCCCGGCAACTTGTAAGAATCAATGATTGTCTCCACACACTAACACGAGACTTTTTAGTGTGCTTTGTCCTCACTCGCACACTTCCTGGGAAAACTTCCCATGAGGTCACCCATCCCAGAATTGCTCCAAGTCAAGCACGCTTAACTGTGGAGTTCTTCCGATCCAGGCTACCGAAAAGTAGATGCATCTTGTTAGTATAGGTAGTACCAATTAATTCTTATAAGTCATTCTTAACTGTACCGTCCCATACCAGCACAGTCTCTGGAATCCCTCTCTTTCGGGTGTTGATTCGATTCATTCATGAACCCCCAAGCTGCAAGATTTGGCATAAGCCGCTCATTGTCCGTGCCCTTTCGCACCGGCGATCACTCCCTGCCCTTGCCAGCTCTTGGGATGTTACATGCCCACCAGTTTCTGCCTGGTTCGTCCTCGAACCACACCGTACTGGAAGAGATGCCCTGCTCTGATACCACTTGTAACGCCCGGCAACTTGCAAGAATCAATGCCTGTCCCCACACACTAAAACGAGACTTTTCAGTGTGCTTTGTCCTCACTCGCACACTTCCCGGGAAAACTTCCCAGGAGGTCACCCATCCCAAAATTGCTCCAAGTCAAGCACGCTTAATTGTGGAGTTCTTCCGATCCGGGCTACCGAAAAGTAGATGCATCTTGTTAGTATAGGTAGTACCAATTAATTCTTATAAGCCATTCCTAACTGTACCGTCCCATACCAGCACAGTCTCTGGAATCCCTCTTTTTTTTGGGTGTTGATTCGATTCATTCATGAACCCCAAGCTGCAAGATTTGGCATGAGCCGCTCATTGTCCGTGCCCTTTCGCACCGGCGATCACTCCCTGCCCTTGCCAGCTCTTGGGATGTTACAACAATACAGGTGTACAATATTAGTCTTAATTTCTACTTAGTTTAGTAGTAAATTTCCTATAGTTTTTGGGCTGATTTTGTCTAAGTGCGGGTAAAAGTGGGCCAAACTTAAAGGAGTAAGCCCAAGATGGTAAAAAAAGAAGTAAAAAAAAAGGAATTTAACTTTTCACTAATATTTTTTACATTAAAATGCAGAAAATGACACATGGCAGATGAAAAGATTAAAAGATGAAAGATGAGATGAGGTGGCAAAGTAACAACCGTTGGATACTCTTTAATCTGAAGGACAACAATTGGCTTTAGAGAAAAAGAGAGACTATGTGTTAAAAGAGGAGGGAACACATACTTTTAGAAAGAGACTTTTCGTTAGATAAAAAAGGGGAGAACTCAGTTTTAGTTTTTTGGGTAATCTGTTTTTACGTTTTTCTCTGAGCGCTGAAATTTTTCCTTTAAGCTTTCTTGGAGCAACCTCATTCTTGAAAGGATTCAAGAAGATATTTCTGCATGCAATTCCCGATCAGTAACTTCGTTCTTTAGTTTCTCTTTGATTGTACCAGTTTCAGATTCAAGATTTATTGGTCTGTACCTTTCCTCTTTACGATTTCTTTACTTTGTGAATGAAAATCATGCTTACTTTTGTTTCAGATTTTATTTTAGCTTTATTTTTCAACATGCATTGCTAAATCCTTTTTCTGGAATTCTGATGGAGATGATAAGTACCCATTACTGATTCAAATTGTTATGCATGTTCTTGATGTTTGAGTAGTGAATATTTTTTGGTTTAAATTCCATAGGAATGGGCTTAAAGATTCTTGCATGAACTGATATCGGGAAATTTTAGTTTATGCTTTTCATTAATTCAAGTTTTCTAGATTAGGAATAATCTAGGAAAGAATCTAACTACAAGTCATCAGTAAAATGATTCAAAATTAAGGGATTAATGTGAATCATGTCACAAACTGAATTTGGGAAAGTTTAGTGGGGTTCTACAAAAGTCAGATTTCGTCAATTTTAGGTGCTACAGCAGTTAAAATGCAGACATGCAATTTTCAGGGAAAAGTCATCAAAGTCAGAATTCTAGATTTCTTAATATTCATCTTTACTCTTATAAACGTGTTCTTGCTGTTCTTAATATAGTTTACAATTCAGAAAATACAATTTTCATTAAAAAAGAGAATAACTGAAAGAAACTGAATTTCCCGTTCCCAGAGAACGATAACTCTTTCATCTTTTGAAAAATACTTCTAACAAAATGGCGCCATTGCCGGGGAACGGTGTTTGATTTAGTTTCTTTTTGATATTCTATCTTTAGGTTCTTGAATTTGAATTTTTTATTTTTCTTCTTTTTAATTTCTATTAAACTCTGACATTTGTTATAAAGTTTGCAGAAATAAATTGTAAAAAAAAAATAGCAGTGACAAGTCTGGGTTATGCCAATCCTAAAGAAAAGATAAAGATTTGGTTGTTGAGCATTACAAAAGGGAACCACAAATGGCATGGGAGGATGGATTTTATGAGGAAAATTTTATCCATGAAGTTGATGAAACAACTTCATTTGCAGCTCAACTTGCTGCCTTAAATGAAACTATAGAAAATCTTGCCAAGGTGGTGGTGGAAGAAAGGAAACCAACACCTGCTCCAGTAGCTGCTACAGCACTTATCTGCTCCTTGTGTTATGGTCCTCATGTGTTTGAGGAATGCCCCAAAAATCCAACATCAGTTCTCTATGTGGGTGATTTCAACTGTAACTACAGCAACCAAAACCACTTTAATCAACAAGGATGGCAGCAATCATTCCAGCTTGAGGGGCCATTTCCACATGGTTTTATGTCATTTCAACCTGAGGTGTCATTCCCACCTGGTTACATGCAGCCATCTCCTACTGACCAGCATAAGCCAAACAATGTTGAAGTTCAACCTTCCACAGAGCAGTGGATGAAATAATACATGGTAAAAAATGACCAAGTGGAAGATACAGTTTCAACCCTCCTTGAAAGTAATGGAGCTATGTTGAGAAGCATAGAAACTCAATTAGGGGAGCTCGTTTCAGCCATTAGCAATAGACCTTTAGTAGCACTCTTAAGTGATACTGAAATATGAAGGAGACAAGGAGAGGAAGCTAGTAAAAACCCCCAATTGAGGAGTGGCAGAGAAGTAGATCATCTAGAGCCTGTTATAAGGCCATCTATCTTGAAGAAATTAATGGAGAAGGAAGGGCAACAAGTGGCTAACACTGTTACAGCTGAACCATTAACCATTCAATCTACATCTCAAGAGTAAGATAAGGAAGAAGACACCTATGTTAAACCAGTAAGGGCGGTGCTGAAATCAAAGACACCAGACAAGTTAGTGCAGAACAATGAAGCTCCTCAACTAATATTAAGGGCAAGACAACTCCATTTCCCTCAAAAATTCCAAAAACAACAAGAAGAGCACTACCTCTCAAACAAATTGCCTCCAAAGCTGGAAAATTTAGGTTCTTTTACAATTTCATGTGCAATAGAAGATAGGTATGTTGGTAGAGCCTTGTGTGATCTTGGCTCTAATATTAATTTGATGCACACTTCTATTGTTAAACAACTTGGAGTGGCAGCCTCTCCTACCACAATAACTCCTCAATTAGTTGATAGGTCACTTGAACACTTTGATGGAAAAATAAATAACATATTAGTGAAAGTTTATAGGTTTATTTTTCCAGCAGATTTCATAATACTTGATTTTGAAGCTACCAAGGATGTGCCTATTATATTGGATAGGCCATTCTTAGTTAAAGAGGATGCTATTATTTATGTTAAAACAGGTGAGTTGAGTGTGAGGGTTAATGAGGAAAATATGGCATTTAAGGTCTTGAATGCCATGAATTCTATAGATGAAGGCATTGAGGGTTGTTCCCCTATATCTATGTTTGATCATTTGGTTGCTAACCATGTGCTTTTAAGTAGTGAAAATGATAGCTTAGATAAAGGAAGCTTTGAACTAATAAAGCCTAAGCCAGCTAAGTTTTTTGGAGACAATCAATTTGAACCATTAGGATTGCTTGATAAGGATCTGAACTCCAGCTCCTTATATCAACAGGGAAGGCTTAGTCCACTCATAAAAGATGAATCCTAGATATCCTCTGCATTTATTTATCTTGCTTTTTCTTCTAAAACGTGTATCCTACCTCTATCCAGTATTCATTCATAGATATTAAATTACTTATACAAGAATATGAAATAAATAATATAATTGTAAGATATTAACCCTTCATATTAGCTGCCACAATACCTGGGTAAATATGATATTAGAAAACAATCTCTATCAAACCCTTTTATTACTAGAAGCCATCCCTTCCTATCTAAACCATCACCTGCACTAGGTGGTAATATGCTCATAATTTTTTTAAGTAAAATCTTATAGTAGCCAATTTAGCAGTAATTGCAACCTCCATGTATTGTCCTTATTAACATAATCATGTAACTTACTCTCTTTTTCCTCATTCGGAATAGTTGTCGAGACTGCACCAATAAGTGGCCCCAAATTTCCAAGCCGAAGGTAATTCTAGAAAGAGATCAACTTGCCATTGCCAACCTCCCAAATAACATTGTCATCTATCCTCTACCAAACAAAGCAAAGAGTAGCCTATAGTCTGAAATAATCTATTTGAATGGGAAATTGATGACATTGAACGAAAAACAAAGAGCTTGACTTTCATTCTAGAATCTCCAAGCTAATTTAGCTAGAAATGTCTCTCTTTAGTTTAGATTGTGTTAGTACTTCCTAACCTACTTGAAAAGAAAAGATGGCTAAACATTCACACAAGAGGGGGTGATTGTGTGTTACTTATTTTACAAGAAAAACCGAAAAACAAAATCCTTTTTCAAAGAAATTCAACCAAAAACAAAATTGAAAGAATATCAACCTATTTCCAACCTAAGAACATAATTATAACATGTAATTCATAGGATTAACAACATAATCAAAAAGAGTAGAAAAACAATGTAATTGAATACCTCTTTCAAGAAAACATCCAAGAATGAATTCAATCTAAAAACTATCAATTCATAGACCTTAAATAGACTCAATACAACATGTTTAATCCAGAAAATGAGTTATAATCCAGAAACCAGAATTAAAATATACCATATATGTAATTCAGAGGATTAACAACAGAATCAAAAAGAGAAGAAAAATAATGTAATTGAATACCTCTTTTAAGAAAATATCCGAGAATGAATTCAATATAAAAATTATCAATTCACAGACCTTAAACAAATTCAATACAACATATATAATCCAGAAAATGAGTTATATGCATTGAAATCAAAGAGATAAGGTAAAGGAAGAATCGCACCATGATATATCCTGGTTTACTCTCTAACCACTTGAGAGCTATATCCAGAGAAGTTGATCCATTACACTATGTTTTACCTTCTAACTGGTGCCAGAAAAATTGATTTACTAGAGGAATTTTACATGTCTATGATCATACCTTGATCATATTCAACCTAAGACCCTTAAGATCACTCCACTTGTCTCATAAACGATTACAGTAATAATATTCATCCAAACAGATGTAGGGAAGCCTCGCTACGTTCAGAATTAACAAAAAAATCAGAAAAAATTAAGAAACGAGAGAGTAATTGAGCTTCTTCTCAAAGATACGCAACACTAGGCCAAATGGCCTTTCAATATGAATTCTACGTGTTCTTTTGTTTCTCTCTAATAATTGTTGTTCAAAACCCCTAAAAATATGTTTATATAGGTATCCTATCGAGTTACTAGCCGTTTATAGCTGTTGGAAATCTAATTATTCGAATTACTTAAGTTTAAGTCACTTAAGACATGTAGTAATCGATTACTTTTAGTGGGGTAAATGATTACTTCTTCAAAGATTTCAGGGAATCGATTATTGTTCATTGAGTAATCAATTACTTCTTCAAAGAACCCAGGTAATCGATTACTTCAATTAAGTAATCGATTACTTCAGCAGTTATGACAGTTTCTAGTGCTGAAATTCAATCTTAAATGCTTTCAATTTATTTCCATTGACTTCTAAATGATTCTTGTGACTTCTAATATATATATGATCATGTCTCACACTTTTATAACTATTTTTCGTATGTGTGTGATCTTGTATGCCTGATCAAAGTGTATATGTCAGTAATGCATGAGTTTATAACCTATTGATGCAATTCTCAAGATAAAGCTCAATAAACTCATTCCTATAAGTTTTAGGACTTCGAACTAACATTACACATAGTAATAACTTCAGTCTTCCTTTCTCTCTATTAATCTTTGTAGTTTGAGCCTTGTAGTTGCTTCTTGACTTGAAAAACTGTGACTCCAACGTTGACTTTGCACATTTGAGAGTGCCTTTCATGTTTGCACTTTGTTTTAGACTTCTTATAGCATTTGTGATTGTTGCCATGTCTTCTATTGTGTCCTTCCGTGATAGGCTATATTGGTATTTTGTAATTATCAAAACTTCAATAGCATAGTCTTCATAACCTATGATTCAACAATCTCTCTTCTTTTTTATGATGACAAATACTTCATTGAGAAATGAGATTCGTAGCATGAGAAATAAAAATTTAGCTCCCCTAACAATATGCTCCCCCTAGTTTGGAGATAAAAGTCAATAATTTCCATAAAAAGTCAACAATTTATCCCCCTTTGAAAAACACTTAAAGAAACATAAGGTAATGAAAATTTCTCAATTCCAACATATAACATATTTCTCCCCTTTTTGCCAACATCAACAAGTGCTAAAACATAAATATGTCATATTGTATCAAAAAGTCAACACTTAGTCAAACTAGGATCATATTTTCCAAAAAATACATCAAAGTCATAAGAGACATAAAAATGACTTAAAAATAGTGAAATTTCTTGAATTTTCAGTAATTACAGAAATGTCATTAAAGAACAAAAATTTCTAATATTGATGTAGTGACATTAAAGTAGTACTAGTAATCATCAAAACACTTATTAAATGATATCAAGGTATCAAAATAAGTTATTAGAGCACTGAAACATCAATGATATCCATCATATATAATTGCTAATTTTTAAACCATATGTTTCAAGAGAGAGGGTTTAGCAATCCTAATTCCACTTTAAGCTTTTCATATTGATCTTTAGGTAATTACTTAGTGAAAATATCCGCTAATTGAGCATGTGATTCTACAAATTCCATATTGACATCTCCTTTAAGAACATGATATCTAATGAAATGATGTCTAAAATATATGTGCTTTAGTCAAATTAATTGCACTAGTGTTATCACATTTAATTGGTATGTGAGTGAGGGATAAACCATAGTCTTGAAGTTGTTGCTTCATCCACAAGACTTGGGCCACACAACTTTCGGCAGCTACATATTCTGATCCGGCGATTGATAAAACAACACTCACTTATTTTTTATTATGCCATTTGATTAAAACATTCCTAAACAAGTGATAAGTACCACTATTACTCTTCCTAACCAACTTGCAACTGGAAAAATCGGAATCAGAATAATCAATTAAAGTAGGAGGTAATCCCTTGGGATACACAACCAATATGTGAAGTGCCTACTAAGTATCTCATAATTCTTTTAACAACATATAAATGAGACTCTCTAAGAAAATATTGATATCTAGCATATAAGAAAACACAAAAAATTATATCTGGTCTAATAGCAGTCAAGTATAATAATGAACTAATCATTCCTCTATACTTTATTAACTCAACCGGTTTACCATCTTTATCTTTGTGAATTGAGTTTGAAGTGCTCTTTAGAGTGTCTGTGGGTTTAGCTTGGTCCATCCCAAAGCATTTGAGTAGCTCTTTGCAATATTTCCCTTGGCTAATGAACATGCCTTTTTTCTCTTGCTTTATTTGCAATCCAGGGAAGTAATTTGATTTTCCTATCATAGGTATTTCAAACTCACTTTTCATCATGTTAGCAAATTCTTCACAAAGAAACTCATTAGTAGAACCAAATATGATATAATGAACAAAAATTTGCACAAGTAAATTATGATCATGCTTTCTTTTAATGAATAATTATCTACTTTACCTCTTCTAAAATCATTATCAAGTAAGAATTTGCTCAATCTTTCATACCAAGCTCAAGGAGCTTGTTTTAAGACATATAATGCCTTATTTAAGCGATAAACATGATTAGGAAAGTCAAACCTCTCAAAGTCGGGTGGTTGATAAACATACACTTCCTCTTGAATAAATCCATTTAAAAATGCATATTTGACATCCATTTTATAAGATTAAAATAGTAGATACCAGCATATGCAAGTAGCAATTTAATAGCTTCAAGTCTTGCAACGGGCGCAAAGGTTTCATCATAGTCAATTCCTTCTTCTTGATTGTAACCCTTGGCTACTAACCTTTCCTTGTTCCTTATGATTACACTATTCTCATGAAGTTTGTTTCTAAATATCCACTTAGTGTCAATCACTTGATGATCATCTAGTTTAGGGACAAGTTCCAAAACATCATTTCTAGTGAATTGATTTAGCTCTTCATACATTGCAAGCATCCGATTTTCATCTTGAATAGCTTTCTCAATAGTTTTGGGCTCAATTTGAGAGACAAAAGCTAGGTGATTGCATGCATTCCTCAAGTAGTTTCTTGTAGAAACATCCTTTGATATATCTTAATAATAACATCGATGGGGTGTGACTTTCAATACTTCCAATCCTAAGGTAGCTCTTATTGCTCACTTTGTTGTTCACTCGATTGATTACCTTGATCATCATTATTGTTTTCCTTGTTGCTAGCATCTTTATCTTCCAAAGACAAGTTTTCTAAAGTATCTACAATATCATTATCGCAAGACTTTCTTTACAAGAAAGAGTTATTTTCATCAAATGCAACATGAATGGATTCTTGATAGTCATGGTTCTTTTATTATAGATTCTATAAGCTTTGCTAGTAAGAGAATAACCAAGAAATACACCTTCATAGGCTTTAGATCAAATTTACTTAGGTTATCCTTACCATTATTCAAAACATAGCATTTGCAACCAAACATATGAAAATATGCAATGTTAGGCTTTCTACCATTGTAAAGTTTATAAGGTTTTTCCTTAAGGATAAGCCTAATTAGTATTCAGTTAATTACATAAGAATGGTGCTAACCACTTCGACTCAAAAGTCTTTAGGAAGATTGTTTTCACTAATCATAGTTCTAGCAAGCTCCTCTAATAATCTATTCTTCCTCTCAACAACCCCATATTGTTGAGGTGTTCTAAGAGAAGAGAAATTATGGCCTATGCCATACTTATCATAAAACTTTTCAAACTTTAGATTTTCAAACTCACCACCATGATCATTTCTAACATGCATAATTTTCATGCTTTTCTCGTGCATGATATGCTTGGCTAACATCTTGAAGGATTTATATGCATCATGCTTGTGTGGAAAGAAAAGTGTCCATATAAATCTAGAATAGTATCAATGATCACAAAAGCATAGTAATTACTACCAAAACTCATTATCCTTGTGGGACCCAACAAATCCATGTGTAATAACTCTAGAGGCCTAGAAGTAGAAACAACATTCTTACTTTTAAAAGAAGTTTTAATTTGTTTCCCTTTTAGACAAGCATTATACAATTTATCCCTTGAGTTTGAGCAAACCAATTACTAAATCATTTTTAATCAACTTGTTAAGGAGACTCATTCCAATATGTGCTATGTGCCTATGTGCCTATGCCACAACCAAGATTCATCACTTTTACTAATCCAACATGTAGTATTACTTGAAGAACAAGCATCAATATCAAGCATATACACGTTATTAATTCTATGACCAACAAATTTAACTTCACCATCAAGCAAACTAGTAATATGACATGTCAAGGAATCAAATGTCATTTTAAATTGTTTATCATATAGTTGACTTATACTAAGCAAGTTATATTTCAAACCTTCTACCAAAAGCATATCTTCAATTAAAGTAGTAAAAATGTTACCAATTTTGTCAATTTCTAGTATTTTGCCTTTGTTGTTGTCTCTATATGTAATATGTCCATGTTGTTTCATGATGATTGAAGTAAATCTAGTAATATCTCCAGTTATATGCTTCGAACATCCACTATCAAGGTACCACTTGGCACTTTAAGCCTTTCTTGTACCCACAAGACAAATGCATTTACTTGACTTTTGGTACCCAAAGGCTTTTGGGTCCATTTAGGTTAAGCTTGGGCAGCAGCCCTTCATTTGAAAATAATGGGGGTAAAGTGCCTTTTACAACCCAAATTTGCTTGTAACCTTTCATATTTTTCCTATACTTGCAATGGTAAGTACCATGTCTTTTTTTCCACAATAATTGCATTAAACGAATGAACTTTGGGACATATATATAGTATGATGCGGATATAAAGATTTAGCATGCAAATGATGTACCTTAGGCTTTACATAAACTAAACCATATGTAACATGTGTAGGTGTTTGTTTACCAAGTATAACATCTAAGTTTTTCCTAGCACATGTAAATTTTTCTAAATCATCATTCAATCTTTTGATTTCATCTTTAAATTTTTCACATATAGTACATGATGTTGATGATGATGCAATATTAGATCTAGATAAGCATACAAGATAAGCTAGTTTCTAACAGCTTTAAAGTTTAATTTTTATCTTTCAAATTGTCAAGTTGTTCATTAAGATAAGCTACTTGTTTAAGCAAGTCATCATTATATTTTCTAACTAGTCTAAGGTTTTTAGCATATTCCATGGCTTCACTATTAATTTCATTAAAAGCATTTTTCAATTTATCATAGGAAGGGTTATAGGAAGAACTAGAGGTGGCAATATAGGGTTGAACCCAACGGGTCAACCCGCTACCTGCCAAAACGGGGTGGGTTAGGTTACACATCTCAAACCACCAACCCGCCTCGACATGCCTCGTTGGGTTGTGGGTCAAAATGGGTTAGCGGCGGGTCGGGGCAGGTTGGCCCATTGGGTCAGTTTTTTTTATTTTTTTACTAGTAGATAGTATTTTATTTGTCATTAAACTTTTGTGATATCCAATTTTTTTTATCTTAGTACTCCCCTAAAAAAATAAAGAAAAAAAAAGTATTTATGACAAAGGTTATCCATATATAGAGGTAAAAACGAGTTCCTAAAGAATGTTTGACTAAATATTAATATATATTTAAAATTAAGATTGGAAAAAATTAAGGGGAGTATGAAATGAAATTAAGTAATATTAAAATTTTGTAAAATATAATTTATTTTTAATTTTAATTAAATGGCGGGTTAACCCGTCAACCCCCCATAAAATGGGATGGGTTGAATTTTTGAACCCACATTCAAAGGCGGACCAACCTACCCTGCCCCATATTTAGTGGGTTGGTGGCGAGTCAGGGCGGCCAACCCATATTGCCATCTCTAGAAAGAACAAGTAGAGTTTACCTCACTTTCTTCATCTTCCTCCTTAGCCATCAAATAAAGGTTGACTTCTTCTTCACTTGATGAGGAACTTGAGTTTAATAAGTCTTCATCCTATGCCATGTAAGCTCTCCTTCCTTTCTTCTTTCTTTTAATAGACTTTTTGTCTCTTTTAGGCTTAGTTTGAAGTGTATGACAATTACTCCTATAGTGTCCTTTCTTCCCATATTCAAAATAAGTGACTTGATAATTGGAAGTGTTAGAATCTCTTTTTTGCTTACCTTGGACAACAACTTACTTTGCTTTTTGAAGGTTTTTCTTTTTGAATTTTTTTTCATACTTTTTAATGAAAAGTCCCATTTCATCCATATCATTGTTCTCCTCATTTAATTCATTATTATCGATTTCCTTGGAGATAGTGGAATTGAAAGCAACACTTTTAGTCTTCTTTTTGGCTTGATCTCTCAAAACATGCTTTTTTAAAGATATATACTAACATTTTAGAGTTCTTATATTTATTTTTCAGTTTGACCCTTATTCTAAATTTATATTTACCAATTTTACTATTTACCCTAATAATCCATACTAATAACAAATTATTTATCTTCCCTTATTCAAAATCTTTAGAACAATTTTATACAATTACAAAATAACTTTTAACTTTATTTTGTAAGTTTTCTTTTAACTTTAGCTTAAAAATAGTTTTTAGATTAAAAAAATATGCCAAGTTTAGCCTGTGCGTTGGTCATGGACCCAGATTTGGGATATGACAATGTACATCACCAAGCCATCCTTTTATACTAAGTTTCCTTAATTTGTTTCCTATCTCTATCAATATGAAAGAATTTTTTCATTATTGTTCACTTCTTCTTGTATTCTTTTTTTTATAATTCACTCAATATTAAATATTTTATTATATTCAAATACTTTCATATAATAATAGTGGGATCGCTGGTACAGAGTCAAACAAAAAGAGGATTCTGGGCGAACACGATTGACGAAAGAATCCAATAAATCAAATTAGAACATCGAACACATTATTATTCGATTCTAGTAGAATCGAATAAAATTTCGTAGCCATTACTGTAACAGCCCGTTGTACACCGGTATTGTTAACATTAATTATGATATTAAGCGCAGTTACAATCACAGCAATTCATTTATAAAAATGCGAATAAACTTTTCCCGATTATTACGCGAGCATTTAAAACATAAAAAGACGTAATAATAAAAGCTGTGATAGTAACCGTAAACTCTTGCGAAAGACTTATTTAAACTATTTTTATAACTTACTTTACTTATTATAAGTTACTAAGGAGTTCCCATAAACCCACTTAGCCAATTTCCAAACTTTACGTTTTTACCAATTCGGACATGTTTCACTCTTCATTTTTCTGCGACCACACCGTTCGCAACCAAACTCTCTTCTTAGATTATATCTTTGTCTTACTTAATTCCCTTTTTAACAAGCTATCATACGCTCAATTCGGAGCTCATTTGCTCCGGTTATTGCCGTTTGAAGTTAGATAAGCAAATAGCCAACCAACCCCGAAAACAGCTCCAAACCACTCACATTACTCGAATTACTGCACTCAATCTACTCATCCATTTGCTCTCAAATTTTTATCCTACAAACTAGACATCTCAAAATTCATTTTGATATATCACACGCTTAATTTGACTGAGAAACGAAGCGGGAATTAATTTCCCAAATCCGGACCAGAACTGCCCCAGATGCAGTGGCACATGAGCAGTCCGTGTTTCTCCATTTTTTTCAGGCCGAATATCAACCCATATTTTCCCCTATTTTTGACACAAGATAGAGGACATCTCAACCTTCAAAATGGCGTATGGCACGTCCCTATTGGACCTCTATGGAGGAAGATATGCTCTCCCGAAGTTCGCCTAAAATCTGCCAATTCTACAGAAAATTCGCCAGAGTTTCCTTTGTTTTTCCAATAATCCCAAATTTGTAAAAAATCATTTAAGCCTCAAATGTACCTAATAATCACATGATAATACAATATTAATCTAATGGGTGGCACACACAAGGACCAACAACGCCTTGGGGCACTTACAACCCAATCCAGTTTATAGTTATTAGGCATATAATTCATATTAATCATCCTTAAGTAGTTGCAATCACTAACACCTTTTTCATGCATATTTTTATCATACATGTAATCATACCCTAAAATAGGCCTAAGGCCCTTCCATCATAAATAGTCATGCATCAAATACGATTACAATATTGCTTTACAACTTACAACTTGAAACTTAAACTTTAACTTACATTCTTCCAATATTACAACTTGAATTCAAATGACAACATAACCAAATACGTAACTACTAGACTTAGGCAAAATGACATGAACAAATATGCTAATGAAGCTCATACCATATACATATGAGATGTTCATGCCCTAAGTCTAGCTTAGGCCACACGGCCAACAAAATGCAAAATATGAAGCACTCCACTGCTCACTCTGCGGGCCTCTTGCCCGCTGCTCCGGCTCCACTGCTACCTCCTGAAATAAATGCCCCGAGACGGGGTGAGATATACGAATATATCTCAGTAACCAAGAGGTTCTGGAGAAAACTCCACCCAATGGTTCACTTCGATGCATATCAATAGAATAAAACAACCACTTTGAAAACGAGATATAGCAAAGGATTTAGAGAAATGGGGAATATAAAGATACAAACTACGACGATACGGGATGGTAACCCCAATTCCACGTACGCCCTGGGCATATATAAGTCTATGGGTATCATCCAAGGTGTGTTCACAGAAACCACAACCATGATGCCCAAACCATCCAAAACGCCAAAGACATTCCTAGTGTGCTCCTACCCGGATCACACACCATGACAAGCAGTCAACTGGAACTCCCTCCTGGAGACCTATCCAGCGGAAGTCCGAAACTGCCCGAAGGCTAATAAAACTGTCTACTGGCCAGAGACTCAGTACATAAGTACCCATAGCAATAATGCATGCATGCTCATGTGTTCTATACTATTCATACACACTTCCTACCTTTGCCATCAACTGGCAAGGTGGAACAGAAAAGAGGAACAAGCCCCAGTACCAAGAGGTTACCTTAAATGTTGTTTTCACAAGCTCCGCAGCAGCTTGTCCCTCAACTTGGTACACAGCAGAATGCCTACACATAGGACATTCCCAATCTCTTATAATTCAAACAATACATGTTAATTTACAATTATACATGCATTGAACCAATTACATACCTCAATCCACTTGGTCCAAGACCAAGGGTAACTCCCAGATTCAAGTTTCGGGATTCAAGTCAACGTACGGCAACCTATACAATCACGTACATCCATCAGTACGCGTCAAATATCATCAAAATGCAAAATCACAAAATCCTCTTCATCCTCCCTTGATGGTTCGGCCATTCAAGTGTTAAATTGAGATTTATTTTTCTAAATTTTCTTTCTCATTTTGTTACGCCTCATTAGGTTGTCAATAGACCAATTCAAGTGCCGGTTCGTCATTTTCGCTTCGAATTACATCAGAACGCGAAAACCGCCAAATCCCCCATTTTCTCCTTGAAGGTTCGGCCATATAGGTGTTATTTGAGGATTTATTTTTCTAAATTTTCTTTCTCATTTTATAACACTTCCTTAGGTTGCTTAGAGGCTAGTTCAATCGTCGTTTTTCCATTTTACGACATTTACGCATCGTTTTGCGAAATATTTCACTCTAGGCTCATTTAGGTCTCTAAACACAATTCATTTTTCCCATTGATTCAAACATTTTCCAACCACAACACAATCCATCTAAGTACCATATAACTACACAAATCATCATCCAAATCATTTTTCAACATCAATTCCTCAATTTTTCCTCAAAGGTTCGAATTTTGCCCTATGACATTCCAAGGAATTTCCATTCAATTTTAATCACTCCAACCTTCACACAACCTATTATATCATCATACCATCATGCCACAATTCATCAAACAAGTCTCAACACCAAAATTCACAAGTCCAAAATCATGATCATCAAATTTTTCTAAGTTAAATTCATCAATTTTCACCAATAAATTTCATCGCATTTCTAGCTTTAATACATCATTCTAACACATTATCATCTAATACACATTTTCAAATCGAGCTCTCTAACATCACAATTCATCAATTCAAAGTTTAGGGTTCAAATATCCAATCTCATGAATCAACCAATCAAAAGGTGTGGAACTTACACAAATGCTAGGCAATGGACTCCTCCTACACATAGTCCACCATTGGAGCATTCCAAAGCTCCATGAACACCCTTATCCTCAAGTGAGCCGCGGCCTTGTGAGGGGAAGATCTCAAAATTTACTCACTTTCACGGTTTAATGATGCCACCAATGGCTTTAGAAGGCAATTTCCAATGGATTTCAAGTTAAACTTTTCATGATTTGGCTTAGGTTTGATGGAGTTAGAGAGAAAAGAAAATTCAAAGGTGTGTGTCCATGGAAGGGGGGGGGGCTGTCACGGGAAGGAGGAGGAGGGAAGGAGAGAGAAATGTCATGAAATTGTGACTTTTAAGTCACTTAAGTCATAGGCGGGTCCCACACGCGATTTAACTTTAATCAATCACTAGTTACAACCACAAATTTATGACCTACATATTTTTCTTGTTCACGTCATATTTTTGTTTCCTAAAAATACTGATAAAATCTTCACGCTTATTGGTACAATTATACCGCAGTATTTTTACATCGGAAAATCACTATTCATCAATTTTTTTCAAAATGACTCAATTTCATCAAATTTCATCAAAATCATATTTCCTAACTCAACAAACCATTTATAACTCATATTTGAAACCTAGAGCTCAAAACTCAATCGGCACGTTTTACGGTGCAATCGTACCGCAGTATGTTTACCTGCGAAAAACACTATTCACTGATTTTTTTGAAACTTGCCTGTCCACTCAATTTTTCGTTCTAAACCCATTTCCAGGGTTATTTTTACTATCCAAGACCTTCTACTCAATTTTTATCTTCCTAGGGTTGCGTGTTGGTTAATTACCGTTTTGCCCTTTCTTTGCATTTTGGCCTAATCTTTAGGATTTTCACTAATCCATCACTTGATTGCTCACTTAATATTTTAATTACTTGATTTAAAATTGTGAGGTGTTATATTAGCCATTACTACTACTTATTATTGCTCCTTTAATCATAATCCATGGTTTATGCGGAGTGACACTTAACTAGCTATAGATCTCATAATCCTGGGTTCATGAACAAATTTTGGGTGCAATAGATGTAGGTACATCCTGCCTAAAAAAGGAAAAGTTGTGGGACTTAGATGGAAATATAAGTTAAAAGTTGGATTTAAAGGAAAAAAAATTTCCACTTTTTTAAAAATGATACACCCAAGTGGGTACTTGGGTACATCTGCTATACCTAAGAAATTTTCTTGATCCATGTGGGTTCTTTCTTATCTCTGATCGACCTACAACTCATATCAAACAACTTTTTAACATTTTAAGTTGTTCACATATTTTGACAATTTTTTTTATAAAATAGCATAATATGTATTAGTTGATTACTTTTTATAATTTATTTTGATTAAAATCGTTTAAACAATATTCATTATGTAAAAATCACTTTTATTATATAGGTTTTTAAATATAATCGCTTTATTTGAAATCATGGGTGATTCAATATTAGTATGCTCCCTCATAAGCGAAAGCCTTTCTGAGTATTAATGGGATTATCAATGAAGAGTTCATATCTGGTACCAAACACCAACCATCATCTTCAATGTTAGGTGGTTAAGGAGATCCCATGGCAAGGAGACATCTATTAATGTGCTAAGTGACAATTCACCACAATAAGTAGGTTCAACCAGTGTTTAAAAACTCGGCCCGACCATCGTTTCGGCCGAGGTCAGGGGTCACGGGATCACAGGTTCAACCGGGGGTCACGGGTTCACTACACTGACCTGGTTTTTACATTAAAAAAATATAAATATATATCCTACATAAAAAATTAAAAAAAATCAAATCACCAATCATCAAAGATTCAAAATATACTTAACATAATTCAATTAATTACATTCGTAAGTCAATATTACATAAGTTAATCTAAGTATCAGAATAACAAAGTATAAAACACATATTCCAATGGAGTTAATAAAAAGTTATATCATCAAACTCAGGCCCTCCTTGTCCTTCTCGCGCATCTACATTAGCATGTTAAAGGAGATTCCTTACCAAAAGAGAACGACGGAGGAGAGGCAGCGATGCGACGAATCAATAGTGGAGAGAGAAGAACTAGCACAGCGAAGGAAAAAGAGAGAAAAGACCAAAGAGGATAGGAGGAACCACCACCACGACGGAGATCGGATCAGGGAGACTAGGTCTGGATTTGAGAGAGAAGATCGAAAAAGAAGAAAAAGAACAATCAAGATTTCAAATCTAGTTCTAGATTTAGGCAACAACGAGTTTTTATTTAATTTTTTACAAACCAAATGATGTCTTTTTGTGTGTAAGTTTTTCCACTTAAGAAAAAATGCAGTGATCCCCTCTAACCCCACTGACTCGAGAGTCACGGGTTCAACTAGGGATTTTGAGGGTCAGAGGAGTCAACGTACATGCAGGGTCTAATTGTCAACCTCAACCCTCGAAAAGAGGGGGTCAGTGATTCGACGGGGTAAACCCCGGGACGGACGAGGTTTTAAAATGCAAGGTTCAACACTACATGTTAACTTAAAATTTTAAGACGATGAGTTTATGAATTTTTTCACTTTTATGATTCTCATGGTGCTCATTCCTATCAAAAGTATAGATATACTGAATTTTTTCACTAAAGTCAAAGTTTGCATAATAAATATAGTCTAAAATCAATTTTTCAAACTTTAATTCAAACACATACTTTGTATTAACTATTTATAATCAAAAGTTTATTGAGTTAACTCTTGAAAATAATAATTCTTTAAAATCAAATCTTGTAAGAAATCATAATGTATACTTTTTATTTTATTATTATACTTTCTTAACACCTGACCTAGTCAAATGGTATATTTAAAATTAGTTTTAAAAATTAACTGTATAAAACAATTAATATATATATGAGAAAAATATTTCTCAAGCAGCTTGAGATATATTTATTTTTGTCCTCCTAAAAATTATCTCGTTTTGTTTATTTATTTTCTATATTAATTGATTCACCTTTGAATGATTATGATTTCTTTTTTCTCTGTCTTCCTTTATCATCATTGACACATCTTTATATGGTTATGAATTAGTTATCTCAAATAACTTGAGAAATTATAAGTCATATATATATAGAGAGAGAAATATTTCTGCAGATAAGTTATCTGCATTTATTTTTAAAACGACGTGATTTTCTAAAAAATTATAATTATAAAGACTATAATAACGCTGAAATAAATTAAAATTACAAAAACATCATGATTTTTGCCCCAAAATAAAGTCATATTGAACTTAATGAGATAATTTATCTGTGCAGAAAAAGTCAATCCCTATATATATATATATATATATATATATATATATAGGGAAAATATTTTCTTATGTTGCATGAGAATTCAATTCTCATGTTGTAACCTTTCGATTTTCGTGCAAAGCTTTTCTTTTTTTAATAAATATGGGACCCACCACTAGTTGAGTCACAACATGAGAATTGAATTCTTATGCAACATGAGAAAATCAAATCCCATATATATGTATATAAACTTATATATATGAGGCATGCTATATTTACAAACTTTTTTATTTACAAACTCTTACAAACTACACTATGTAGGACCGGTTCTACATTAATCACACAGTGTACGACCGATCCTACATTAGTGTAATTGCAAAAAAAAATTGTAAACGGATCTGTATATAGACACACACGCGAGATGCTTTACCATGTAATGACTTGCAAGTAGGGGTGTAAATGGGCCAGGCTGGCCCAGCCCAGCCTACGGCCCGGCCTACATTGAGCCCAGCCCAGGCTCAGCCTTTCAGAAAAGTAGAGTAGACTTAGGCTTATAAAAAAGCTTTTTTAATAAATAGGCCATAGGCCAATTTTTTCAAGCCCGGCCTACAGCCTTGTAGGCTGGCCTATTTAATTTATTAAAATAAAATAATAAAATAATATTTATTTTATGTGGCAAAGACACAAAGTACCAAATACCAATATCTCTTACTTTTTGTGCTTGTTTTATTTTATGAAAGGAAAATTTGTCTAATGTCTCCAAATTTTACATGTTGTTGCAGCTTAGTACCATGGAGCAATGGGTACCTTGCTTGATTATGATGTTACTGATGAAGATCTTTCAATAATACTCTTCTTTCCTTTGTCTTGATGGTTGTTTAAAGATTTTTAGATGAATGACATTCTTTTGTAGACTTTATTTCAGCATCCAGTAATTGTATTTTTCTTATTTTTCCCATTTCTTTGACTTTATTCCTCTATGATATACATTCTAGAGCTGAGGTATTATGTTAACTCTTTCTTGTTTGTCATTTTTTTCTTATGAGAAGTACTAGTGCATGCATGAATGGAACTTTCTTTGCTCTATACAATTATTTTTTTGCTTAGTATATATAATGGAAGGCCTACAAGGCTTGTAGGCCATGTCAGGCTTTCTTATTTTCTAAAATGGGCCGGGCTTGGCCTACAAATAAAGCCTTTAATAGGCCAGTAGGCCAGATAGGCTGAATTTTTTTTGACGTAGGCTTGGACCAGGATGGCCAAAGCCCAGCCTAGCCCAGCCCATTTACACCCCTACTTGCAAGTCGTCACATGAAATGACACCACCTAGATAAAAAAATTGTCGGCGGAGAAAACTGGCACCGGTCATCAAAGCAATTTTTTAAGGCGCCGGAATGATGTCTCACACATGTGGCATGTTTTCTTGTGCAAGAGTAACCGATTTTGATAAAATAAATTTTAAAAAATATTTTTTGGTAAATAATTTTAAAAAAAATACTACTTTCATTTTATATGAAAATATTTCTCTCATTGTACAGAGAGAAGTTAAGTGAGACCTATTATTAAAGGATAAAAAATAAATTAATCAAAAAAAAAGGATAAAAAATAAAATGGGATGAGATTTTTCAAGTAAAAGAATATAATATAACTATCTCGTATTAAATAAGAATACTATTTCCCTTAATTTTGTTGGTGTCTATTCAATCTATTAACTACAAATAACTCATTAAGGTTTTACGCATGATTAATTGCAAGTTTCATGCATCACATGAAATGGCACCATCTAGAAAAAAAATTGTCGAAGGAGAAAACTGGCACTGGTCGTCAATGCAATTTTTTAAGGCGCTTGAATGATGTCTCACACACGTGGCATGTTTTCTTGTGCGAAAGTAACCGATTTTGTTAAAATAAAATTTTAAAAATTGTTTTTTAGTAATTATTTTTATTGGTATCTATTTAATCTATCAACTACAAATAACTCATTAAGGTTTTGTTTTATACATGATTCATTGCAAGTTTCATTGTGTGGTAAACTAAAGTTAGAAGCTTTTGATGGGATCAAAAGAAATAATCATGAGCTGACTTAAGAACAAGTAGATGATTATAACTTGACAAGAATTTCATGAATATAAACATATTTGTCTATTTAAGGGCTTCATATTGTATATGTTTTATATATGTTTTGTGACTAAGATCAAGTTTAATATTTTACAAAATAAAAGTCAAGATGAAAAAAAGGTGTTGGTGAGGCCATTGTCTTGCCTTCGGTATAGGTTCCAGTCAAATCAAATAATACGTTTGGGTTAATAAAAGTAAGTAGAAAGAGTTGTCCATTGATTAGTAGCTACTAACTTTTGGTCTTATGATAAACGCTTGATCCAACCCTTGATATCAAAATCAAGGTCATGAGTTCGATTCTCTTGGATGACAATCCATCGCACAAGAATTCTTGAACTTGAAACGTAAATAATATACAATTATTATTATTATTTTTGCTTGGGCAATGAAATTGGAACATGTTGCCCTATGATGCGCCACAATTGTGGAGTGCACAGATCATACACGGCAACATGCTACTTTGTGCAACACTACGATTCCAAAAGAAACCTATTAGAAGAAGAAATTGGAAAGAACTGTAACAAATTTCATTCTGTAAAACTGAGAGTCATGTGTACAGAGAGCATTGCTCTTATATCAGCAAAACGTGTACTAACAGAAAAGAGAGAGAAAATAACAAACTGAGGCATATGTGGCACATGAGCCAATAACCAATATCCTATACATCAGTAACTAACTAAAAGAAAAAGAATAAAAGTGTATATTCTAATACTCCCCCTCAAGATGGAGAGTGAATATTGTGCACTCCCATCTTGGAAAGAAGAGAAGAAAACTGAGCCGGATGCAGTGCTTTAGTGAAGATGCCAGCCAACTGATGTGCAGATGCAATAGGAAAAGTTTGAAGACAGCCTTTCACAATTTGTTGTCGAACCAAGTGGCAGTCAATTTCAATGTGTTTTGTTCTTTCATGGAACACAGGATTTGCAGCGATGTGAAGGGCATCAGTATTGTCACAAAACAAGTGAGCAGCAGTGGAATGAGTAATGTGAAAATCTTTGAGAAGAGAAAATAACCAAATAAGTTCACAAGTGACAGCAGCCATGGACCTATATTCAGATTCAGCTGATGATTTTGAAGCAGTAGCTTGTTTGTTGGATTTCCAACTGATTAATGAATTGCCCAAGAAAACACAAAAACCAGAGATGGACCTTCTAAAGTCAGGGCAAGAAGCCCAATCTGAATCAGAAAAAGCATTGAATTGAATTTTGGAAGATGAAGAAAACAATAAACCTTGACATGGAGTGCCTTTCAAATAGGACAGGACCCTGTAAACAGCAGCAAGATAGACAGTTCTAGGGGCAGACATGAATTGGCTGAGATGATTAACAGTGTAGCAAATATCTGGGCGAGTTATTGTGAGATACAATAAGCGGCCAATCAGTCTACGGTATTAGGATTGATCAGAGAGGAGATCACCTGAATTGGATGAAAGTTTGAGGTTTGGCTCCATGGGTGTGGATTTTGGTTTGCAGCCAAGGTAACCAGCATCAGACAAAATTTGCAATGTGTAATGGCGTTGACAAATAGATATACCTACTGAGGACCTAGCCACTTCAATGCCAAGAAAGTATTTCAAAGAACCCAGATTTTTTAATTTGAATTTGCTGTCCAGGAACGAAGTAAGGTGGTGAATCTGTTCAGAACTGTTGGAGGCTACTAAAATATCATCAACATACACTAAGACATCAACAAAAGAATTATTTGAATTCTTGGTGAATAAGGAATGATCAGTTTGAGAGTGAGAAAACCCAGGAGATAAAAGAGTGGAAGAAAACTTAGCAAACCATTGACGAGAAGCTTGTTTCAAACCATATAGTGACTTATGAAGCTTGCATACAGCATTGGATGGGAGAGACCCCCTGTGTAGGATAACCGGGTGGGAGAGACATGTAAACCTCCTCATCAAGCTCTCCATGTAAGAAGGCATTATTGACATCTAGTTGAATGAGATGCCAATTGTTTATAGCTGCAAGAGCAAGGAGAAGCCGAACTGTTGTGATTTTTGCAACAGGAGAATAAGTCTCCATGTAATCCAAACCTTCTAGTTGAGTAAATCCTTTAGCAACCAAGCGAGCTTTATAACGCTCAAGAGACCCATCAGAATTGTACTTGACCCGATACACCCATTTGCAACCAACAGGATGTTTTCCTTCAGGCAAAGAGACTATGGACCATGTCTGATTGGTTTTGAGAGCAGTGATTTCTGCATTCATGGCATCACACCATTCGGGTAATTGGGAGGCTTCAGAATAGGATGAGGGTTCAAAATGAGAAGATATATTATTAATGAGGGTGAGGTGTGAAGGTTTGATTTTGGAATATGATAAATGGGCTGAGATGGGATGTATGGTAGAGGTTGAACAAACAAAATCTGAAAGATGTGGTGGAGGTCTTTTGGTGCGTGAAGGCCTAGTGGTGAGATGATCAGATGCTTCAGTGGTAACATTAGGAGAAACAGATTCTGACTTATGAGGTAATGAAGTCAGAGGGGTGGAGAAATGAGTAGAGGAAACAAAAGGAAATATAGACTCATGAAATATAACATCTCTGGAAATAACTATCCGATTGGTGGATAAGTCAAGAAGCTTGTAAGCTTTAAATCCAGGAGGATAGCCTAGGAAGACAGCAGAGGAAGAACGGGGAGAGAATTTGTGTTTGTCACGAGAAAGTGTGGAATAGAAGCATAAACAACCAAAATTACGAAGATGAGTATAAGAGGGAGGTTTGTGGGAAAGAAGTTCAAAAGGAGTTTTGTGATGAAGAAGAGGAGAAGGAACACGGTTAATGAGATAAACCGCAGTGACAACACAATCAGTCCAGTATGCTAGGGGAATATGGGATTGGAAATGCAGAGCACGGGCAACATTGAGAATGTGTTGATGTTTGTGTTCAACAACTGAGTTTTGTTGAGGCCTTTCAACACAGGAATGAAAAATTTGAATGCCTTTAGAAGAATAAAAATCAGTGATGTTAAACTCAGGGGCATTGTCACACCGAATAGATTTAATAGGAGAGGAATACTGAGTAAGGATCAAATTATAAAAAGAAGGAAAAATGTGGAAAAATCAGATTTATTTTTAAGAAAATGTACCCATGTAAAACGTGTGGCATCATCCACAATGGTAAAAAAATATTTATCACCATAAACAGAAATGGGGTTAAATGGTCCCCAGATATCACAATGTATCAAGCTAAAAGCATTTGCAGACATATGAGGATTCAAAATAAAAGGTAATTTTTTTTTGTTTAGACAAAGGACAAACAGAACAAGGTGTGTGTGAAATAGTGTCTGTAAAATGCAAAGTGTCTTTCATTGAATGTAAAAGGGAGGGGGATGGATGGCCTAACCGAGAGTTCCATAAAACAGAAGAGGGAACAACAGTAGCCGAACAAAAGGGACGGGGAACATCAGAAATGAGGAAGAAATTTGAGGAATCAAAAAAATACAAGTCACCCGTGCGCCTAGCAATCCCAATCGTCTTGTGAGTTGTAGCATCCTGAAGCATACAAAAAGAACCAGAAAAAAAAAGCAAGGATGTTAGAATCTCTGGTTAGAGCACTAACGGAGATGAGGTTCAATGTAAAAGATGGAACAAAAAGAACGCGATGCAATGTTAAAGAAGAAGAAAGGGAAACGTTTCCAACAGAGGAAATTGGAATGCTAGAACCGTTAGGAAGAGAAATAGAAGCAGATGAAGAAGGGAAGGAAGGATGTGAAAGAAGAGAGGAGAGGTAAGTGACATAGTGAGTGGCACCAGTGTCAAGTACCCAAAGATTTGAAGGAATAGATGATGAAATCTTACCACTGAAGCTTGCGATCATGGGATTTGGAGCAGATGAGGTAGTTGATGACGAATCAGTTTAAGGTGTGGTGATGGTGGGATCAGGGTTTTTGTGGAACAGGGAAATTAGCTGATGATATTGAGTGGGGGTGAGGGGATCGTGTGGGGGTGGAGAGGAATAGGGTTGAGTAGTGGCTAAGTGAATTTGGGCCTGATGTGGAGGTGGGCCATATGGGTTTTTGGGGCTTCTGGGTTTGTAACCCGGTGGGAAGCCATGAAGCTTAAAACACTTGTCTCGGACATGGCCCAATTGCTGGCAGTGGGTGCAGTAAGGACGAGGGCGGCGTGGAGCGGAGACAGCGGCAGTAACCGGCGATGAAGCCATAACAGATGCAGCAGGAACGGTAGAGGCGGTGTTCATCATTGGAGTATCAAGGGATGGAGGGAAGGAATACGTGATTTGCCTTTGGCGTTCCTCTTGTATGACTAAAGAGAAGACGCGAGATAACTGAGGCAGTGGTTCCATAAGAAGGATCTGGGCCCTGATTGAAGAAAATGAGTCGTTCAACCCCATTAAAAATTGCATGGCATAGTCTTGTTGTTGGGTGGATGATAAAATCCGAAGAGCACCACAAGTGCAAGCAAGGTTGGGAGAATAATCTTTGAGTTCATCCCAAAGAATCTTCAGCTTTGTATAATAAGTGTTGACATCCAGACTCCCTTGATGCAACGAAGAGATTTGCTGCTTCAACTGAAATATACGCGGTCCATTGGCTTGATGGAAGCGAACACAGAGATCATCCCAGAGATCATAAGCTGTTGAAAAATATATAAGGCTATCAGCAATCTCTTTGGAGACAAAGTTGAGAAGCCATGAAATTACCATAGAGTTGCATCGGGTCCAAGCAGCAAAGAGAAGATCAGAGTGATCAGAACGAAGGAGACTGCCATCAACAAAACACACTTTGTTTTTTGCAGTAAGAGCAATGAGCATTGCTCGATTCCAGGAATTGAAGTTGGGTCCAGTGAGGGAATGAGTGACCAGAATGAGACCAGGATGATCACCATTCTGAAGATAGTAAGGGCTTGCAGAGTCCTCCATGGAAGTAGAGGAGGAAGCAACGTTGGATGTAGAAGAAGAGGATGGAATGGGGTTGGTGTTTTTGCCACCACGAGCCATGGAAAAAGGCTCGGAGGTAAAAAAAAGTCATCTGATACCATATTAGAAGAAGAAATTGGAAAGAACTGTAACAAATTTCATTCTGTAAAACTGAGAGTCATGTGTACAGAGAGCATTGCTCTTATATCAGCAAAACGTGTACTAACAGAAAAGAGAGAGAAAATAACAAACTGAGGCATATGTGGCACATGAGCCAATAACCAATATCCTATACATCAGTAACTAACTAAAAGAAAAAGAATAAAAGTGTATATTCTAATAAAACCATCACAGTGGTACGCAGCAGGTAAATGGTTCAACCAATTTGCAAAGGTGTGTCTATACCGTGGTGGCAGACGGAGGTCGCGAAGCAAGGAAAATCAATGTTGTTTGAACCTTGATATTAATTATAAGAAATAAATATAAATTAATATATATATATATATATATATATATATATATATATATATATATATATATATGGGACATGATCTTCTTACACCGGAGTAAGAGTAATAACTCTTACACTCAATCTTAACCGTTGATTTTCGCATATCCAACAGTTATAATTAATAATTAATTAATGAGAATAATGTAATTAATTACATTCGTTTGATAGACGGAAATCAACAGTTAAGATTGAGTGTAAGAGTTATTACTCTTACACTGGTGTAAGTTGATCATATATATATATATATACATACATATAAATATATATATATATATATATATATATATATATATATATATATATACATATACATATATATGGGAAAGGCTCTTTTGACTCTAGAGTAAGACTTTTAAGTCTTACTTTTAATCTCAGCCGTTGATGGACGGAAATCAACGGTTGTCATTAATAATGTAATTAATAATTGATTAATTAATATAACTTCCTAAATTATAACCGTTGGATGGGCGGAAATTAACAGTTAGGATGGGGAGTAAGACTTATAAGTCTTACTCTGAAGTCAAATGATCTCTCTCCTCTCTCTCTATATATATATATATATATATATATATATATATATATATATATATATATATATATATATAGGGTTTTTTTGATTCCAGAGTAAGACTTTCTATCTCAGCCGTTGATGAACAAAAATCAACGGCTGTCATTTATAGTATAATTAATAATTAATTAATTAATATAACTTCTTAACTATAACCGTTGGATGGATGGAAATCAACGGCTATGATGAGGAGTAAGACTTATAAGTGTTACTCTGGAGTCAAATGATCTTTCTCATATATATATATATATATATATATATATATATATATATATATATATATGGGTCAGGATCATTTTACACTAGTGTAAGTTACACGCTTAATCTTGTTCGTTGATCCCATTTATATTTAATGACTATAATTTTTTAGTAATGTGAGCTATTGGATACAAGTGGATCAATGATCAAGATTGAGGGTAAGACTTCTAACTCTTACACCGGTGTAAGAATATCCCGTCTATATATATATATATATATATATATATATATATATATATATATATATAGACACACACACACACACACACACAAGATTAGTGTTTTTCATGATATAAGAGATAATTTTATCTCGTACACACAGATAAAAATATGTGATATCTATGTTTTATTTTTCCTATCTTCTTTTCACATGCCCCACATAGAGTCCATATACTTTTATGTGTGTAGGATATAAAATTATTTCCTACAACATTAGAAACATTGATCCCTATATATATATTATCTCTTACACACAAATAAAAGTGTGTGGATCCCATGTAGGACTATGTGAAGATTAAAGAGAAAAAAAATAAAATGAGTTCTCCATATTTTTATATGTTTGTCAAATATAAAATTATCTCCTACAACATGAAAAACTCTAATCTCGTGTGTGTTTGTGTGTGTCTATATATATATATATATATATATATATATATATATATATATATAGGAGAGTTATATTTACAAACTCTTACAAACTGCATTATGTATTTTCGAAAATATACTAGGTACTTTCAGAAGTACATAATGTAATTTGCAAAAATTTATAAACAGATCACTCACACACACACACACACACACATATATATATGGGAAAATATTTTCTCATGTCGTAAGAGAGTTATTTTCTCCTACCAGTGACCCTTCGAGTGCAATATTTTCTTTTGCTTTTTTATTTTTTTAATAGATGTGGACCCCACATAAGATGTGTTTATAACATGAGAAAATCAAAACTATATATATATATATATATATATAACCATACGTTCTACGTTGGTTTTAAAAATTTACTTTTTGACATGAATCCATATAAATGAAAAATATAAAGATTAAAATTTCGGAGCGTGTATATTAAAATTTTATTTGATTTGATCATAATTTCGTTCATATTAAATATGTGAGGTTTAGTTAAAAATTATGAAGAGAAAGATAAATACATGTAAAAAAATAATACAAATTTTTAATAGGAGATAATCAATTCCCAATGTTTCAATAATAGCAACCAAAATCTAAATAAATAACAAGTATACATTGATATCTAAAACAAGAGTGTCAAATTTCAAATTTGACACCTCATCTGAGAGCCGTTAGATCAGAAAAGATCAACGATTCTGATTTACAAGCATGTGACACCATTGATCTTTTTTAATCTAACGGCTATCAAATTAGGTGTCAAATTTGAAATTTGACACTAGTGTCAAAAGATCCTACCTCCTAAAACAAATCGTAGAAATTAAAATCTTGAATAGTTAACAATTATACAAAAGGAAATTATACTCTTATGTTACATAAGACTCCTCTCTCATTTTACACTTATATAAAAAGACGTGTCTATCTTTTCTTTTTCATTTTTTTTTTAAATTGATGGGCCATACTTAATTTATCTCACAACATGAAATAACTTCTCTCATACAACATGAGAGAAATAAAACCCTTATACAAACTAAAATCTTAATTAATCACAAGAGACCCGGGGCTAATTAATGAACTCAACCTATTTGATATGCAAGGGAAACATGAATTGTAATTTCTTTAATTAATTTCTCAAAATATTTTTGTCAAATAAATAAGAGATCGATCTCCTAATTCGGGGACAATAACCATATTGCCACTTTTTAGGCAAAATTTTACCTGATTGTCACTTCTGAAAAAAAATTTGCCAAAATGCCACGCCTGAATCCCGCTGGTCTGACAAGCGGAAATGCCTGTGCTTTTGCCACGTGTCAGCATTCTGTCATTCTAGCTGGGCAGCCCAGCGAGAATGGTTGACCATTCAGATGCTGACACGTGTCCAGTCCATTCCCGCTTGTCAGACTAGCGGGATTCAGGCGTGACATTTTGACAAATTTTTTTTTCAGAAGTGACAATTAGATAAATTTTTATTAAAGGAGTGACAATATGGTCAATGTCCCCTTAATTTGAGAGCGAAGAACCAGACGCATAATCCAAAAGTGGGATCAAGGAAAACGGCTTGACGTGATAAGACAGAGATACAGTATGTCACTCTTCTCTCTCTTCGCTTTCTCGCTCTACTTTGAAAAGAAGTGTAGGTTAAAGAACCAACAGCGTGGGTCCCGCTCTATAATGCTGGGTCCCACTTTCTCTCTCATCCCTTCAAACAAACATTACAAAATTAATTAAAAAAAAACAGGAAAAGCAAAAGCTGCAACCATAACTATCACCAACACATCAACGACACTTTAGTTGCAGGCCAGAGAGGAGAGAGAAACTCACTTCTAGTGAGAGAAAATCCTTCAATACCCATCTTTCATTCTCACTCACCATTCCAGTTTTAGAGTGAGAGAGAGAGAGAGTTTTTATGTTATGTGGTGGAAGGTAAAGTGTGGAGGGTGTTGTTGTTGTTGCATTTGAACAAATAGAAAACATATTATTAGCATGGTTTTCTTCTCCATTTCAATGCTGGGTCTGTATTCCTTTTCTCTCTTATTACTGCTACCTTCGTTTCTTTCTACATCTTTTTTTGTTTTTTTGGGTTTTCTATTTTTATTTTTTGTTTTTGTTTTTGGGAGTCTAGATCTCTCTGTGTATTGTTTTAGGACTCATGGGTTTATGTGGGTAATTGTCATGCAATTTGAAATAGAATGGAATATTGGGTGTTCTGCATTTTGGCATTTCAACATTTTGTGTGTGCGCGCGTGTGTTTTTTCTTTTCTTAAAAGACTGGGTTTTCTGGATTAATCTTTCTATTAGTGATTACCATTTTTATAAAATTGATTTTGATTGTAAATGAAGTTAGATATTCGGTGATTCAAGTAACTTCGTAGTTTCCTGATCTGGTGGGCTTTCATTGATACCTTCCTTGTTGGGGTTTTCTGGGTTAAGGGTTTGGTATATAGAGTCCTTATTCTATCTAGGGGAGTGTAAATAGGTCAGACGGCGTTACAGTGGTCTCAACTTATATCAGGTTAGACTCAAATATGTTTAGACTTTAAAAAAGCCTATTTAAAAAACAGGCTTGAAGATTAATATTCCCAGTTTCATTTTTTTTTTTTTTTTTTTTCATCTTGAATTTTTATATTTCTAATCAATTAGCAAATGTGTATACTTTAAGTTTTTATGTATTCAGAGCTGCCTCAGTAATGGGAAATGAGATTTTTACATGGGACTCTGTTGTTGATGATGATGGCTGTGGTCATTGATGACTGAGGCTTCAAAGCAATTACTATTATTGGTTTTCTACGTGTTCAATTTCTATGTCGATTTAATTTGTGACGATGGTTGTGTTTTTAGCACCTCGCATTAAATAAAGCAAAGTTGGATTACTTGATTCTTTCATAGTTTGATTCCATTTTCTTCTTCTGTTAGCTAGTTTAGGACTTGTATCTCAGTCATGTTCATCCTCTTGTTTGTTGGTAAATGGTTGTTTATTAAAATCCTAGTTGAAATAAATGAAGCTCTTATTGAATGAACTCTTCGTTTTAATTGCAGGGTCTTCTTAACTAGGAGTCTTTATGTTATGATATGTGATATTGGGACATGGAGAGGGTTGCAGAGCCGAAGGCACTTCCTCGGTCATTTCCTATCCTTGTTGAGGTATCGAATGCGCACACGGCTGCAGCAAGAGAGGCAGGTCAGAGAATCGTTGGGCAGGAGGTTTCAAGTGCTGGGGGGATTTCAGCAAGAGAAGTGAATCAATTGTCAAAGGCAAGGGATGTGCCTATCTCGCGTTTGGCCTCCATCAGAGAAGTGGCTCAGTTATCAAATGCGCGGATAATTTTGGTAAGGGATGATATGGGATTCGATACTCGAGCCTCTCAAGAATCTCTCACCTTTGCGCCTGATAGAACATGGAAAGGAAAGGCCTCTATACCCGAACTAGAAGAACTGATGCCTGATGTTGAGATTGAGACTTTGAAGGATAGTAGTGATTCAATTGAGGATAGTGGTCCAAGTTTATTTGCTGGTGCTAGTCATCCCCCTGAACCTGTTGATACAGATCTTATGAGAACGGTTTATGTACCAATAGGTCAAAACAAATCTGAGGCTGGATGCTTAATGAAGAGCTTACCCTTGAAGGGCCCTTTCCTTGAAGATCTCTCAATTCGTGTTCCCACCAACAAACCAAGTCCAGCTTTTCTTTCCCCTGAAGAAAGTCTGGTTGAAGAATTAAATGACATAGTAAACTTATCCTCACCATTTTTGGGTGCACGAGCATCACAGAATACCGAGAACTCTCTCCTCCCTCCAGATTCTGAGGAAAAAGAATGTGTTTGGGATGCTTCTCTGCCTCCTAGTGGCAATGTCAGTCCACTTAGTAGTATTGATAGTACTGGTGTTGTCACAGCAATGAGCATTGTTAATAGTTGCGCTAGTACATATCGGAGTGATGCAATCACTAGTGATGGCATGCTTAGTTTAGACAGGAACTGTGATAGTACTAAAGGGAGTGTAAGGGGTGATTCACTAGAGAGTGCAAAAACTAGTGCTAGTCGGGCAAGTGATAGCAGTGGCCTCAGTGATGACAGCAACTGGAGCAACATTACTGGTAGTGCCAATAAGCCTCACAAAGGAAATGATCCTAGGTGGAAGGCTATCCTTGCCATCCGATTACGGGATGGAATTTTGGGCATGAGTCATTTTAGGTTACTCAAACGACTTGGATGTGGTGATATTGGAAGTGTATATCTCTCAGAGTTGAGTGGAACTCGGTGTTATTTTGCAATGAAGGTTATGGATAAGGCTTCCCTAGCAAGCAGAAAGAAGCTGACTAGAGCACAGACAGAGAGGGAGATATTGCAGTTGCTGGATCATCCATTTCTACCAACTTTGTATACACATTTTGAGACTGACAGATTCTCCTGTTTGGTAATGGAATATTGTCCTGGAGGTGATCTACACACTTTAAGGCAGCGGCAACCTGGAAAACATTTCTCGGAATATGCTGCACGGTATGTATGTGTTATAGTTACATAGTTATATTCCTTTACCTAACCTCTTTATTAATTACTTTCCATCATGAATATCTGCTTTGTATTATATAGTGAGTGATTTTTGAGAGAAATAATTTCTTACTTCAAAAGAACGATGAAAGAAAGAGGTAATTAAGGATTTGTAATTAATTTGCTTTTGAACTTCCTTCTTATTTATTTTTCTTAACAGTTACGAACTATGTTTAGTCCTATATATGGTTGTTTTATCTTCAATTTTGTGAAGTTGTAAATCCTGGGCCTAGCGCCCTCGTGGTACCATATGTGTCTATCTAATTTGATAAATAAATGTCGTTACAATCATGTACCTTTCCAAGTTACTTGTCAAACATTTTTTTTTGTTACTTGTCAAAGTTTTGCTTATATACATCGGAGGCATAAACTTATTTAGACTCTTCAATGCTCATCGTGTATTTCTCTAATATGAAGCTCTATCCCTGAAGTTTACTCCTCCTTCTGTCATTCCAAATCTCTTAATATTTCTTTTGAAAGCTGTCCAAGTTTGAACTTTTTGTAGGCTTGAGTTATGCTATAGCTAGTACATCCTATACCTTCAAAACGCAAAGACTATCTTATTCTTCCCAACATTTGAAAATGAATATTTCAAAAATCGAATTTGTTGAGTACTAGGTTTTTGCTTCATTTTATTCAGCCATTTAAAGTGATTCATGCATCATATTCTTAATCAATGATGCAATAAAGATGTGAATATCTAGGACGCGAAGTGGAATATCTGCCATGTATTTGTGGAATATGTTAATTTCCTGTTCAGGCTTTAGTGGGAAGTAATGAAAATTCTAATATAGGCGGTTGTATACATCTCTTTGAAATCTTAAATGTAGGTAGATGTCAAAACATTCCTTCTACCATTTGAATTTTTTATACACTTACGTGCAACATTTGTTTTTAATGTAATGTAACTTTAAGGGGCAAACCTTGGAGCATTAGTAAGGTTGCTCCTTTTTGATTGGAAGGTCACAGGTTCAAGTCTAAGAAACAACTTCTTTGAAAAAATGCAAGGTTAAGACTTCATACATTCAACCCTCACCCATACCTTCGCAAAGTCGGAGAGCCTTTTGCACTAGGGTTTCTCCTTTTGTCCTTTTTAATGTAATTTTTGACAATATCATACTTCTATTTCCAGTATAGACAAAGATATTGTATTTACTTCTTTTCTTGATATGTTAAGCTATGCTCTAGTATGTGGTTGAAGATCGATATGTTTTATAAAGGCTCTTTTGAGCTGTTTTGGCTTCTATAAATATGAGATACAAAACTGGTGCATAATCATCTTGCTCTCTATAGCAGGCCTTTACACTTGAATATATTATCACAATTATATACATTGTCATTTTCTCTGTGTAGCTTTTATGCTGCGGAGGTCCTGCTGGCTCTTGAATATCTTCACATGCTTGGAGTTGTGTATAGAGACCTTAAACCTGAAAATGTGTTGGTCCGAGATGATGGTCACATAATGCTCTCAGATTTTGATCTTTCCCTCAGATGTGCTGTTTCACCGACTCTTATTAGAACTTCCTACAATGGCGACCCTTCAAAACGGGCTGGTGGTGGTGCATTCTGTGTTCAACCTGCTTGTATTGAGCCATCATCAGTATGCATCCAACCTGCATGTTTTATTCCTCGGCTTTTTCCTCAGAAAAACAAAAAGTCGCGGAAGCCAAGAGCTGAGCCTGGGATGCCTTCTAGCACACTTCCAGAGCTTGTTGCTGAGCCTACTTCAGCACGATCTATGTCCTTCGTTGGCACCCATGAATACCTCGCCCCTGAAATTATCAAAGGAGAAGGTCATGGCAGTGCAGTTGATTGGTGGACATTTGGAATTTTCTTGCATGAGCTATTATATGGTAAAACCCCTTTCAAAGGGTCAGGAAACCGTGCTACACTTTTCAATGTAGTAGGCCAGCAACTCAGGTTTCCCGAATCACCCGCAACCAGTTATGCCAGCCGGGATCTTATCCGTGGCTTGCTGGTGAAGGAGCCACAGCATCGTCTTGGGGTTAAGAGGGGTGCAACTGAGCTCAAGCAACACCCTTTCTTTGAAGGTGTGAACTGGGCATTGATTAGGTGCAGCACACCACCAGAAGTGCCAAGACCAATGGAAAATGAGCTACCAGGGAAGGTTGGAGCAGTTGATAATGTTAGTGTTGGCAGCACTAGTAAGAGGATAGTAGGTACTGACATGAAGTCTGGTGGTAAATATCTGGACTTTGAGTTCTTTTAGTTTGGATTCCTCAAACTTCTTTTTATTGTATTGCCATTATTCAGTTATTTTCACAGAGGGCTGCTCAGCATTACCATGTAATTTCAGCTTACCTGCCTTTTGGAAAAATTCCGTTTCAGTTGGAAATATTAAGATACCCCAAGTTTAGATTAGGTTGGATCTCCTTGTCTGATCCCAGAATACATATGGATAATCCATAATGTAGTGTTTCTATACAGAATTTAAAACTTCTCATGAAAATTATTAATCTCTATATACCTTTCTGGGCAATTTTTCTGATGCTATCAAGTGCAGCCGATGGCATTTGGTATATGCTATTCCTTCACGTCTATGATTATCATGGCAGTTAACATAGAATGCTCTTGTGATAAGGAACAATCACAATCTGTTCTCCGGTTAAAAGGGCAAATCCTATTGCAAAAAAAGTTTCTGACTTGCGAGAGTAGGGATGACAGTTGATTACCTTCGAGTCACAAGTAGATGTGGTAAAGTGGACAGCTCGTCCTGTTGTCAACATGCCTACAAATGAGCTAGTCGTCCCCCGTCCTGTCTCGCTTTTGAAAGTGAGCTGAGAAATCCTTTTTTTTTATTAAGATATCTTACACTTTTTTTTTATTAAGATATCTTAAACATTAAGATATCGTAAACTAGAAGATTTCCACAATTGCCAATTCAAAATGCATTCTCCACTTAAATTCATAACGGATTATATTTAAAAATTAGATAAATAAAAAAGGTTGGTGGGTAATCAAACTTATCCCGCTCTACCTCATTTGATAGGCGAGGTGGGCTGAGCCCGTTTTATTATCTCTAATCACAAGGAATAACCTTAGCGTAGTTTTAAGGGGACATTTGATAGAGGAGATGTTTCTTTTATCAGGAAAATTTTTTTGTTGGGAACATGGTGGAAAAAACTTATTGCTAGATAAGATAAGAAAAGCTGTTTGAAATGCCAAAATTTATTGTCGGGTAAGATAAGAAAATGTGTTGGCGGTGGTCAAATTTTTTTACCACACCTTGGATCAGTGGCGGACCCAAGAAAATTTCTCTATGTCCGCCGCACATTTAGTGGCGGGAGTTCAGGAGCAGCGCCCCCGAATTTTTTTATTTTGTAAAAAAAAATTAAATTAACGCTTGAACCCGCTCATAATCTAGTTCCTTCCATAACAAAGGATAAAGAAATCATGGGAATGGGTATGTGACAGAGGAAGAAGAATAAGTTTTCTCTCTAATCAATTTGCGTTGCTACGTTGTTTTAATCATCTCTGTGCGTTGCTACGTTGCTAACTAATATAAGAATAAATATCATTTTTGGTCTCTAACAAAAAATTCGGTCTCCACTTTAGTCCATTATAAAAAAAAAGTCACCTGGTCCCTATAAAATTTAAAGTGGACCTATTTTAGTCTTTTTGAGACTAATGTAGGTCTTTTTTGAATTTGTGAGGGAGCACGATTTTAATTAAATTGATCCACTTTGAATTTTTTAGGGACCTCCTCGAGACTAATTTTTGGTAAAGGACTAAAATGGGAACCATATTTTTTGTTAGGGACTTAAAATGATATTTACTCCTACTATAAATATTGAACCAAGAGACAAATAATAACCTACATGACTACAAAAAAAAAAAAAAAATTAAAATCCAAAATCTCATGTCCACACTTGCGGACATGTGACCCAACCTGGGTCTGCCAGTGCCTTGGATGGTAATATTTTATAATGAGATAATGTGTAAAACATGTTTCCCATCAAAAAAAATTTGCTACCCATTTTTTTATTTTACTCCTATCAAACATAGCTAAACTATTTTCTTCATCCCACTCTCCCCCGGGGAATTTTTTTTCCCCTCCTACCAAACACCCCTAAGATTCCATCTCCGCTAAATTATATAAATTTAACGATTTTAGAATTAGTGTTATTGCTAGATATAATAACTTTTTAAAGGATCATGAATAAAACAAAAATAAAAAAGCGCACTCAATGGAGGGGAACAGTGACCAAAATGCCACTGTTCACCAAGTTTTTTACCTAAATGCCACACGAACAGTGTTATTTTCTAATCTGCCACAGGGGTAAGTTCGCTACCCGGTGTAGCGAACTCGGTTTGCTGATGTGTCGCGTTTCTAGTGGACACCAAATTCGCTACATGGGGTAGCGAACTTCATGTTTTTTTTTTTTTTTTTAACTTTGTACTTGTTATCCACTAGAAATGTGACACGTCAGCAAACCGAGTTCGCTACACCGGATAGCGAACTTGCCCGTGTGACACATTAGGAAATAACACTGTTCGCGTGGCATTTAGGTAAAAAACTTTGTGAACAGTAACATTTTAGTCCGTAAAAGTCTTCCTGCTTGCTATGCTGATTTCCAGAACTCTTCTATGAGAAGTCTGAAACCTATTATGAGTCAATTGGAGTCAAGAGACTACCTAGATTTTTCAGTTGGGAAAATCTAGGTAGTCAAATGGAGTCAAGAACTCTTCTACTTCAAGAGACTCGTTAATCTTGTTTAGTTGGGAAAGCCTAGCTTATTATGCTTTGTAAGAGTAGATTTTTCAGTTGAATCTTGGGTTTGATAGAAATCCACACTTGAATAACAGTTTCTATAATCATCCTAATATAAGATATTTTGTAAATTTTGTCAAAATAATGTATCAACTATCAAGCCATCCATTATGAAGGGGAAAATATCTCTGATTTTAATCACACTAACAAATTATATGGCAACATATTTTGTTAAGAATATCTTTTCCAAAAAAGTATTATTTTAAACTGCAAAAGTCTCGCAATTTTTTTCTCCCTACAATTATGTTATATTTTGTGGAACACACAGCGTTGAGTCAAATGGTTTTCTAGTCTTCTAATTTTCCCATTTATAAAACACAACAAATACATGATAAAAGCATCAAATCATTGAATGGACGTTCAAATGAAAGAGGAAATGAGGACCATAACCCACAGAGCAGACTTTCCATTTTAATGATATAATCACTACTTTTAATGGTTTTTATTTGGTCCCCACTACATCATTTTGCTCTCATGTATAATAGCTTTTTTTTGCATGGGGAAGAACGAAGACTTATCAATATAATGCAATCTTTATAACCTTATCAAGAAGAGATTTGTATTTGTTATTTAACATGACACAACAAACTTTTTTACACACACAGTATTTTGTGGGGTTTATATTTTTTGAAGAAAAAAGAAAAAGAAAAAATCACGGCACGCAAAACGAATCTCTATAATATTACACAATCACTTTTACTACAACATAACTCTTATAAAAGCCTATCAAAATTTACTCATCTATCACTATTTCTCTCTACAGCCCTTTCTTGAAAACATAAAAGGTTTCTGAAAGCTGCAACACTTCTAGCAGTGGCATCAGCTAGTTAGGCATCAGTTAATTTTTAAAAATGATATATATTTTTTAAAAATTATAGTAAAGTTTTAATATTAGTTGAGTTTTTAAAAATAATGTAATCTTGACCCTGACTTAATTTTATTTAGTTGAGTCTTTTGGTACTGGTTGAATTTTTCTTCTAGATTCTAGTTTATGATAACACGGAGAGACCATAGCAAGCCTGAACTAAGGCTATCTTTAGATGGAGGAGTTTAGAATAGAAAACAAAAGAGAAAAATTTTATTTCTAATTTGAGAAAATTATAAATTTTTATTAAAATTAAAAAAGAAATAAATGAAAAGTTACATGGTAATATTTCATTTAATTTCTCTCATTATAAAATATTTTCAAATAAGGGGAATATTTAATTATCCACCCAGTCGTTTCTCCTTCAAATTCCATCCAAACATTCCATCCACACACAAAATTAAAATTAAAAATAAAAATAAGAGTTTTAACTAATTGAGTTAACCTGCATTTAGTGCATGATGATATATAATTATCAATAACTAAATAAATATATAACTCTTAATAGCTTGCTTAACAGATTATGTTGTTGGCCCTATTTTGTCATATAATTGCGACAGGACTGGATCCTGAAACATAATTTGGATCCTGAAACCCGTAACTTTAATGCGGTATCCACTTCAAAGATAAAAAGCATCTTATGTTTTTAAGAGATCACACTAACCAAATTTTAGGGATAAGATTAAAAAAGGAGGAGATAATTGTAATACCCTCAAAAGATAATAATGAATAAAACAAAAATTCCAGCTTTACAATGAAATTTCAACAAGCCTTTATATTGGTGGGTCAAAATACATGTACAAGATATTATACAAATAATAATCCTTAGGAAAAGCTAAAAGAAAAAAAAAAGATAGCTACATCTTTGGGGTATAGTGTTTGATCCTCTCCAGTACCGTCTTTGCAAAGGATTTAAAGTCTTAATATCGAATCCGTCCCAAATCAGATTAGTCGCGAAGCGATAAATCAAATGGAATATTTAAAAGTGAGAGAGAGAAAAAAAAATAAAAGAAAAATAAAAAGAAAGAAACAGAAAACGGAACAAGATAAGAAGCGAAAAGCTTCTGGACAACAGCATGTAGTCAATTAGAGATAGCCAAAAGATTCTAGACAACAGCATAAGGATGGAAATAATCTTCAATCAAACACTTTGAATGATGATTCACACATTATAGCTGTCAAGTGTCAATGGGGTATGGTGTACTGGAAATGAATTTGCTGAACTTAGATTCCAAGCAGAACTAACAATTATTGGTGTTGGGAGAGCCACTCCTTATCAGGCACAGAATCAGGAAGGGTCATACCAACCATATAATATGAGTTGTAAAACTTCCTTCTTAGATTTCTCAAAGGTGAAGATTTTTTCTCAAGTTCCTTGAAATCTTGAGCTCTTCAGATTGCTTAACAGATATAGCATGGATAACATTGATGAAGCTTTTGATGGCTATAGATGCAACTGTGTCTGGGACACGGTCAAGAGCAAGTTTCCATTCATCACAAAAGGAAAAGATATCAGATGATTCCATGTTACTGTTGTTGATGTTGTCATTATTGATTGGAATAAGGTTCAGCTCAAACCAACCATGTAGAGACAGGGTGAAGTCCCTTTGAAATTTTATAAGGAGGCAAAAACTGGAATGCCAAGTTGAAACAGCTGATTCAAGATCCCTAGTTGCTTGCTTGTGCAATTCAGATGTTTATTGACCTTTTGATGAAAGGTTCACAAGGCCAGGGACTTGCTGCAAAATGTTGCTTTGAATTTCATGGTACTGGTGCATTGATCTCCACATGTACATGATTCTACATTTAGTATATCACAAAAATATAAGAATAAACTGTTAGCAGGCAACCCCATCTTCAATTCAGAACAAAATTATTAGGTGAATAATAGTTTTTATTTAGGAGAATGCATTTGTCATGTTACATGACAAATGAATAGTTATTATGTTAAGAAAATGAGATGACATATTATTCAATAAATTTATCTTGTTTTTTTCTTAAGATAACAACTATTCATTTGTCATGTAATATGACAAATGCATTTCTCTTTTATTTATATGAAGTGTAGATCTTCTTCGTTTATATGTCTCACAACACTTCAACTGAGTTCTCAGTAGTCACTTACTCATTTTTTTTTTTTTTTTTTTTTTTTACATTTCTCTATCGGTTCATCAATTAATTGATTGATCCTGTCGAGCTAAGCAGGACAACAAGAGCGGCAAAGTTCTTCTTATCAAGTTTTTAACACAACTGTGTACTCAAAACTTGAACTCGAGACCAATAATTTTAGCACAAACCTAAGTTTTTTAACAAGCAGTCACTGGTTTTTTGTAAAAGAAGAAAACATATGCAAATAAATATATTCAGATGTTTTTTTTGCGTTAAAACATGAGTAGTGCTGAGCAGGATATAAAATCAGAGTAACATCAGCCTATAAGAAGACCTAAGACTTAAACAACTAGTTTATCTAGTTTTTATAGCAATTTGAATTGTAACTACATGATCAATTGCAGCCAAGATGCTTTGCCAAAAATCGTGCTCCCATGTTTACTTACAATCCTCCAATTTCATATATTATTGCCAAATTGACCCTAACTAATGATTTGGAAACAATGTGAAATGAATGAATAAAAACAATATAGGGTAAAGGGCAAATCTCAGTGCACAAGATTCCTCAACTTGTAAGGGCAAAGATAAGCATGCAGTCTTACCTTTATATTTTTGCAAAGAGATTAATTCTAGACTTGAACCCACGATCTTACGATCAAAAAAACAACTTTACGGTTGATTCAGAGTTCATCCTTGGATTGAATGAATAAAAACAATAACAGCAAACAAAAAACTATAAGGGTTATAACATAATTACTTTTTTTATTTATTAGAAGAATAATACCATAGTCACTTTAACGTACCCAACTTCATCAGTAAGTTATACTTGCTCAAATGGTACACAAAATTTAAAAAAGACACATGATTTTGACAGCTGCAATAGCAGGCCAAGGCAGTAGATAGAGAATCAGGTACTAAGAGGTACATGCATTTACACACAGTTGATGAAGCAAGTGGTGTAACAGAGCACTAAGCCATAATGCTTTCAACTACCACACCCCAGATTACCTGTGATCCAAACGAGCACGTTAATAACCCTTGACAAGTTGATAACCCAAACATCAGGGATAATTCTGATTCTCACCAGTCTTTGGCTATGCACATTAATAACCCTTAACATATCACACACAAAAATGGAATTTGGGGACAATAAATAGGCAGAAATTTCAATGATGACTCAGGTTCCTAGTAGCTATGTAAATGGGCTGAGCGGCTTGTCAGGGGTTCAAGACTTGGCTTACTTTAAGTTTGACTTGCCTTGACTTGTTTAATAAATAGAACAGGCTCAAGCTTTAAAAAAAAACTTGTTTAGCAAATAAACTCAAGCCTAATTTAATGAGACTTTGCTTGAAAGTGAGTGAGTTAACCCGATATATTATTATAATGAATAATATATTTTGTTCCGTCTAGATAGCATGAAAAATGTAATTATATGTTGACCAAGTGGGTTCTATTAGGGGTGCTAAAAGAGATAGGGGTCTTTAAGGAGCCTTTGACATAACTTGTGTAGGCCTAGGCTGACCCGTCTATTTTGGTTGTTAGATACTGACTTTGACTTGTGTAAAAACTCATTTCATAAAAAGGCTGCAGACTCAAATTTCAAAAGTCAGCCTTAAAGCTTATCAGACTGGCCTAATATACAAACTATTACTTTTATTTTACATTTTTTATACTACTCATTTATTAAACCCAACCTAATTTTCACTTCCTCTTCGTGGTCCATCGTCATTTTTGTTGTCTTATTTTTTAACAGGCTAATTCAGACTTTTATTTTTTGTAAATAAGGCAAGCCATAGGCTAATAATTATATTTATAACAGGTTACAGGCTAGGCCAATTTGACACATTTAAACACAGTCTTAGCTTTTCAAGATCAACGCCAAATTTGATGCGAGTCGTCGAACTCACGTAAATTAATCAGGATATAAAATTGTAATATAATGGTCAACCTGAATCGTCTCTCAAGGAATTTTCAAAAGAGATCAATTGCTTTAATTTAAAAACAAAAAATTAAAGAGGGGGGGGGGGGGGGGGGTTGTTTGATTTCGATTAAAAATAAACCGTATGTAAAAAGTGAGATTATCAAATTAAAAACAACAAACCCAGAATTGGGATTCCATGGATATCCGTCATTGGATGAATAATTACCAATTTTGTGGTTGACCCTAAACAGATCGGAATCCCTGCATTCACTTAGGAACCCCTCTTTAGACGATCGCCTAGTGTTTGGTTGAATACGACGCTTCTACTCGTGTGATCGCAAAGTATCAATCGATCGACTTGAGGTTATTGGGTTAATCAACCTAATCATTAGATCTAACGGTTAATCTCTTCCCAAGAACGCAATCATGTATCTCAAATTCAACACCTACAATCGCACGATGTTCAATCTGAGTTGGGAAAGGAAACAAAAATCAGTCAAAAGGGAGGTGCAGATCCTCCGGATTCAACCATGGAATCCTTAATCCTTTGTTGAATAAAAAACACTTAGCCTAGCATGTCTATGAATAAAACAAAACTTGAAAAGAAAAAGATGAAGAAAGAATATAAAACGTAAAAAAAATTGATATCTCCATTCAAGAGCTATCAATCATAAAAACTCCCAAAACGAATACTCTGAATAGTTTCCTAAACATGTCCTTTAATCCACATCCAAATCAGGTTAGGGCTCAACTAAATTCGGCTCATAATTAAAAATAAAACATAAATAAAATAAAATATAAGCAATGGTCTTGGGCCTCGTGTGCATTGGGTTCTTAATTACAATTACAAGCCAAACTAATTAAATAAATTTCAGCATTTAACGTCGTTGGACTCCAACTTTGACAATTTTCTTGCGCAAATTGAGCTTTCATGTCTTTAAAACATTTGTAACCCTTTGAATTATTTGCAAAACACGACAAGAATGGAATTAATAGGACACCTGTAGCAAGAGATACGATCAAAATACTACAACAACATAAATATGGAATTTGAGGATAAATATAAATTAAATCCAATTAAGAGCCCAACATTTAATTCAGCCCAAAATACTATTATTCTAGCAATAAAATATCCTAAAACTATTAATTAAGAGTACAAATAAGAGTAATAAATATTAATTATCAGTCCAACCCCTAATGCTCTATTTACTACAAGCCCAATAATGGTGATAATAGGCCCAAAAAGATTATAAGAAAGCCCGTACGTTTTCTGAATTAAGAGTCCAACTAGTCGATGAACTTATCTCATTTAAATTAGGAAATGTTATCTTTATCTTCTTGTTAGTTATTATATTTTGTTTATTTTATCGTTAGGATTTTATCTTATCACTAGGATTTAGCTTTTGTCATTATCATCTGTAATATTTTAGATAATTTAAAATTCAGAGGAGTTAGACATATTTAAAATGAGGGTTGTATTCAGAGTTCAACAGTGAATATTGATCAATTCTCCCAACTCTGGCTTTTTGACCCTTATAACCCTTTATTATTAACTAATTATCGATTTGACCTTGATTATAAACTATTTCAAAAATTTAACCCCCTCAAAAAACATAACACCAATCTGCCTCTGTTTGACCGTTGACCACCAAATCTACCCGGGTACACCCCTCTGTACCCGGGTATTTTTTGAAAATTTTTGTCTACCCGGGTAAGGAGGAGTGTACCCGGGTATTGTTCTTCGTACCTGAGAAATTGCTTGAATTATTTACCCGGGTAGGGAGGGATGTACCCGGGTAAATCTTCGACCACCCATTTGGTACTTGCTATAACTGGGGCAACTTGTAGCTGATGGATATAAGAACAGATATGATTTATTTGATTTTACCACAAGTTAATTATATTTGCGGATGTGTAATTAATTGTTTCATGGTAATTTTTTTTCTCTCTCTTTTTTACAGCTAATGAGATAGATCAGTATTATCAAGTTAAGCATGCCTAACCAATTTGAAGAGCTTTTAGCTTTGAGAATGGATTTGGAATTTCCATACATCAACACTTTACTGCTCATCAAAGCGGTCCCTGTTCGTATCGATTATGATGGGGTCTACTTTTATAGTGTTAACTGAGAATTCCCTTTCTAAAATAATCATTGAAAAATATTTGTGTGCTTTACAGACCCAAAAAAGTTGCAGAGGCGGAGCATGTGATAGTGGGTGCCTCCATATTCAAAGCTTGGAGAAGAAGAGTGCATGGGAGATCCAAAGAGTAATCATACCCGGGTGGTCGAAGATTTACCCGGGTACACCCCTCTCTACCCGGGTAAATAATTCAAGCAATTTCTCAGGTGCGAAGAACAATACCCGGGTACACGCCTCCCTACCCGGGTAGACAAAAATTTTCAAAAAATACCCGAGTACAGAGGGGTGTACCCGGGTAGGCTTGGTGGTCAACGGTCAAATAGGGGCAGATTGGTGTTATGTTTTTTGAGAGGGTTAAATTTTTGAAATAGTTTATAATCAAGGTCAAATCGGTAATTAATTAATAATAAAGGGTTATAAGAGTAAAAAAGCCCCCAACTCTCCTTTCTCTTTTTCGCCTCTCTTTCTTCTCTTTTCTTAATTCTGCAATTTTGTTCCTACGGACCTAACCGTGTTAGAGAAAAATAGGTAAAATAGACATGAAAAAATAATAGATATAATATCCTATCTAGGGGTGTCAATTCTTGACTCATCACCCAGACACAGCACGAACGCAATATAAAAATTCGTAATCGGGTTGACCTCCTTATTTAAATTTGTGTCCTATTCATGTTGACGATATATGACACGTAAAAATTTGTGTCGTGTCACATTTCAACACATAAACATGCATTTGACCCGTATTTTTTTATTTATTTACCATTTTGATTAATTTGTGTGTGTTATGTTAACCCATGCAAAAAGTGATTTGTGTCAATGTTAAGAACTCATAAATTTCAAATTGCGTATTATTCGTGTCATGTCAACCCATAAAATTTGCGGGTTGTGTTTGTGTTGAAGATTTTAACACGAATAAAAATTCGTGTCATGTTCGTGTTGATGTATTCATTTTGTGTCAAACTTGTGTCGTGTTAACCCGAATTAATACCCTAATCCTATTTCTTTATAAAATAATATGATCAACTGACATTAAGATAAAAATAATAATATTTTTATATTTAATTTTAACCGTTGATTATATATATATATATGTGTGTGTGTGTGTGTGGGGGGGGGGATGTAAAGGATTTTAACTTCATTTTCAATAATGGAAAAAATACTTTTTTCCTATATATATATATATATAATTGCTAATATAATTAATATATTATAATTATTAAATATAAGTGAAATGAATATGACTAACCACAATTGTCAAACTTACATGGGGATGCATTATCTCAAAAGCTAGTTTAAAAGATCGGAATGTTCAAGTCTCATAGATGGGCTGATTTTACACTAGTCTCTTACTAGCCTTGTGCAAACTCCGCAAGCCACTGTTACCACCCATGCCATTGCAATTGGGAGATATAATGTAAAGCTCTAATACCATTTGATAAGAATGTTGTTATGCACCATCCCAAAAGTTAGTTCAAAAGATGAGAGTGTGCAAGACTTTATAAATCTCACATTAATTGTTCATACAATCAATATGAGATTTCAAGTCTCATACCTTGTAAATGGTTCCTAGCACCTGGCCTGGTAGCAAAAATGGTAGCTTTTGCTTCTTTCATTGGCTTCAAGTATATCAATACTCAATAGTGACTTCGATATTTTTCATCTTTGTCTGTTTCTCAGCGAAGCTCGAGTAATGTTAAATGGCTAAATTTTTTATTTAGCTTCTGACTTTGCTAGTTTAATCTTCAAGAACATTTTTTTGCTATCGATGATAAGAAAATAATCTCAACATTTTCGAGATTTTGTGTACAAGAAACAAATGGGAAAATCTTGAAGGGTCCGAACTATTTTACAAAGGTGTAATTAAGATATTTTTAATGTTGGTCGTTGTTCTTATTCATATTTTCTTATACCGTATAAAAATATTTTGCTCCATCTTCAAATCAATATTAGTAATGCATGTGGAATCGTTTTCAATTTATCAATTCGATTGAATATTAAGAAAAGGGAAAACAATAGAGTAATATAAAATTGAGAATTTTTTTTTTCGAAATTCGACGTTTTATTCATATGAAGCATGTTTTTGGTAAAACAGTATTAGTCAAACATGGCCATATTATTCAAAGATAAATATATAATTGTTGAGATATACAGTCTTACATTAGTTGTATTTGCAACTAATGTCGAGTTTATAAGACTTTGGACACTTTCACTATTTGAGCTAGCTTTTGGGATGATTATCCCAAGGTTCTTTACTCAGAGCTTGAGTGACTATAAGGTCACAAGTTCGATCATCACCGCCCCCACTTTAAAGTGGAATTAAAAATAAAAGCACAAAAAAGTAAACCAAAAATTGAGCCTGTGCAATATCCACGCTTCTAGCCCAATGGACTCTCTGTGAAAGGGCGTGTTGAGATATATAGTCTCACATTGGTTGTATGTGCAACTAATGTGGAGTTTATAAAGCTTTGGACACTCCCCCCATTTGAGCTAGCTTTTGGAGTGGTGTATCTCAAGATTCTTTACAATAATCAATCATATATAATGCGTCAAAAGTATTGTGTATATACTATATAGTGTGGTCTCCACTCAGAAGTCTTAAATATTCAATTTCATGTACAAAAACCAAATCGGGGAAACTTAATTGAAACAGGAGAACAAAAGTAAAGCAGTGTGATGATAGACGAAAAGCATTCTTTAGCAGGTTGAAGCTTTTTCCAAATTATCTATTCAATTAAATATTTAGAAACGCGGAACAACTAACAGAATAATAAAAGACCATAAATTTCTACGTGATAACAAAAAGAATGAGATCACGCCAATAAATTTTATTTATGTCATAATCTTTCTTGTCAAAATTGTGAGCAGTAGGGGCTATAAGGGGCAATTATCCCCTCTCAAGTTCATTAAACCTTTGTTTTGGATCGCATTTAGACTCAAAAAAAATAGTACAATATAAAATTTGCCCCCTTTGTTTTTAGTATTTCTCATGTACAAAGAAAACTTTGAGAATTATTCAAAACTAGCTATGTATTGATACACAACTGTATTGTCCTGTCTAAGTTAGTGCAAATTTTGAATTTCTTATCATTTCTTATAAAATTTCCTAGCTCCTCTGTTTCCATTAGGTTGTAAGAATTTTTCTTTGCATGTATATGGAATAATTTGCTTCTGAATGTAAATCCAGCTATCTAGGTATATTCTGCAGAATAAATACAATGCATAATCTATTAAATTTTATTTTACATATATGAATCTGAAATATCTTTTTCATTATTTATGCATTTAAATATCATAAAAATTTTATGGTTTCATATTCCATCAGTGTGATAAGGCTAATAATATTTTTCTTAATTTTTGCTTCATTATTTCAAAAATAAAATAAATTGTTTAGCTAAAACTAATAGTAATAAGTTAGATATTGCTTGGTTATAACACAAATAGGGTCTTATCTAAAAATTCTATCTTTGCTGATAATTATTTTGAATAAAAATATAAACTATTTCAAGATGAAATTAATGTCTAAAAAAAAAGAAAAAGAAAAAAGAAACCGCACATCTCACATCTTTAAGGGCACACGTACACGGAAAAAATGATAATTAACTTACAACAAAGGAAGATGTATTAAATATTTAAAAATAGAAGCGGATAAAAAAATAGAATAAATCTTCTCATATATTATGTTATAAGATAATCATTATTTTTGGTCAAATCAATGATGATGAGATATAAGAGACAAAAAATATTGGAATAGAAATGTCAAAATTATCACAGGTGATATGATCGGTGGCGGACCTATTTGGTTGCTAATGTGTGCAAATGCACACATAAATTTAGCCATATATTTTTTTTAGTAAAAAAGAGATATATTTTTTAATTAATTAGAAGTGTCACTCAAAAACTAATTTTAGTGACTGTATTACCAGGAATAAAGCATAGATATTAAGAAAGAAACACATCTTATTTACTGCTTGTATTTTAGTGATTTTATATCATTAAGCTGATTACTATTTGTTTTATGTTAAGTTCAAATTTTCTTTTCTTTTGTTATTTGAATATTATATCTCTCATAATATATGAACGAAATTTTTTGTCAAGTTATATAATATTAAAGAAAGTGAGATGACACATTATTCGATGCATTTAAAATTTTGTTTAAATTTTATTTTCTGAAAGCACTGCTCCCAAATCCCCTCCACTAAATATTCGGACTAAATATGCATACATAAATAAAAATTTTTGAGTCCGCTAGTGGATATGATCATGAATAAATAGGATCCTCTCGTATAAAATAGCACATGACATGATAAAAAAATAAAAAATCTAAATAAGTAGTCAAAGTCCTTTTCTGATGAATAATGTTTTGGGTGAAACAGTAGTAGTCAAACATGGCCTACTTTTCCAAAGATTTAAAAGAGTCAACCATAGTCTCATAAATTCCATTTATTGAATAGACTTCCATGCATGCGACCAAAGATTTAATTATTCCATGCATGCGTGGAATAATTTTGTAATGATTTTAAACGTGTTTCGTGCATTACGATTCACAATAAATTAAGAAAAGACTACATTGTTTAATTACAAAAGTTTTAATTTCTAAGTATCTTTGTTGACATCGAACTTAGCAGGGACTTGTTGGATTTTTCCTTATTAATGCTACCAAGGCCCAATGTTAGTAAATGAGGCTAAAAAAACTTGGGGTTCAAGTTGGAGCTCAAATAACCCCAACCCCCATTTTTGATATTTTACTCTCCTCCCTTATATAAGCATTGATTGAGGGTTGGATGAGAGATTGGCTTGAGAGACATTTTGTGAGATAATTTTTTGAGAGCACCTCTAGAGAGAAGTTAGAGTGTAAGACCTCCTTAGGAAAATTTAAGAGAAAACTTGGGAGTTGTTGGATTTTTCCTCCTTAATGCTACCAAGACCCAATGTTGGTAAATGGGGCTCAAGAAACTTGAGGTTCAAGGAACTCAAAGAACTTGGAGCTCAAATAACCCCAACCCCTATTTTTGATATTCTAGAACCTTCTCTCCTCCCCTATATAAGCATTGGTTGAGGGTTGGATGAGAGATTGGCTTGAGAGAAATTTTGTGAGATAAGTTTTTGAGAGCACCTTTATGGAGAAACTAGAGTGTTAGACCTCCTTAGGAAAATTTGAGAGAAAACCATTACCGTAGGTGAGGTTTGAGTGTACCATCATTTGTTGGTGAAGTTTAATCTTTTGTAACCCATTATTTTCATAGTGAAAGTTCGATTCTGAACTAAAGTTCTGTGGATTTTTTTATTTTTTCACATTGGAGAAGGTTTTCCCATGTTAAAATCTGCTTGTGTTCATTCTCTCTCTCTTTCTCCTTCGTAATTTTCTATTTCTGTTGTGCATAGGCCGACCTGGTGAGTTCAGGCCGCCCTCTCTGATTGTGCCGAGCTCCGAGCTCGATGTTTGACTTTTGCAAAGGCTACTTAGCCGAGTTTGTCCAGATAGTGGTATCAGAGCCCGATTTAAACGGGTTCCGAAGCAGATGAGATGTAGACTGGTGGCTCTGCCCATACTAGAGACATGTTCAAGCTGACCACGAATAACTTCACTTACTGGAGACCTATGATGGAAGACTATCTTTACTACAAAGACTTGTACGAGCCTATCATCCTTGAAGAGAGGCCTGAAGGCAAAACTGAGAAGGAATGAGAGATCCTGAGTCGGAAGGCGGTAGCCACGATCAGGAAATATATTGACAAAATCCTCTTTGAGCATGTATTCGAGTTCACAAACACATACAATTTATGGACGAAGTTGAAGTCCATGATACAAAAGAAGACTCCAAGGAACAAAGCACACCTGGTATGCTGACCTGTGAAGCTCGAATACAAGGACGACATGAGTATGATTGAGCACTTCAACACCTATAAAGGTATTGTGAACTAGCTGTATAAGGCCGAGATGAAAATTGATGATGAGATGCAGGCATTGCTGCTGCTGAGCTCGTTGCCAGAAAGCTGGGATACTCTGGTATTGACATTGAGTAACTCGACTCCAGCATCCGCGCAAATGCACTAAGCAACAGAAAGTGTTGGTCCAAATGGCGCGATTTGCACCATTCTCCGTGCGTTTTGTGCCAGACTCAGCAACTTCAACTTCTCTCCTTCACTTCATTTTTTGTGTTTCTTGCTATTGAAATGCATAAATTGAGTGAGAGAATGATTGAGAAGGAATAATCAATATTTCTTGCATTTATGTCTTATTTTCACACATTTATGATTAATTCCTTGCTTCTTTTAACTTAGAAAGCATCATATGCTTGACGCATATCAAGGATCAGGTTGTGCTGAAGAATAAAGAAGACAAGAGCACCACTGCAGTGGTTGCCAATGCTGATGCCGAGATGTTCCTACTCGATGGAGATAATTTTAAATGTTGCATATAATGACTACACCTGGATTGTTGACTCTGATGCCTCATTTCACGTCACTCCACACAAAGGGTTTTTTTCTCCTTTTACCGAGGTAGTGATTTTGGAGTTGTGAAGATGAAAAATGAGGTGACCAGCAAAATTATTAGTGTTGGTGATGTGACCCTGACCCGGATGTCGGATGCTGACTTGTGTTGAAAGATGTAAGGTATGTACCTGATATGCGTTTGAATCTAATCTCGGTACGCCAGCTTGATGATGCGGAGTTAGTGAACTACTTTGGTAGTGGTAGATGGAAATTGGCCAAGGGAAATTTGGTGTTTGTTTGAGGAAAGAAATAATGCTCCTTGTACGTGATGCAAGGAAAGATAAATGGTGGAGAAACCAACTCTGTCCGTGATGGACCTAGTATGGAGATGTGGCAAAAATACCTCGGCCATATAAACGAGAAAAAGGCTCCAAATTTTGAACAAGAAAGGATCATTGACTGGGTTGAAAGGTTAAGTGCTGGAGAACTGCACATACATCCTAGGCTGAAAGCAACACCGAGTTTTATTTGTGAGACCGGATCAACCCCGACGGCGCAGGTACATTCTTGACCTCGTTCAAATTGACTTATGCTCCATGTCGATGAAATCCCTTGGTGGAGCTCAATATTTTTTCTTTTATTGATGATCATTCCCGTAAAGTGCGGGTATACCTGTTGAAATCCAAAGACGAGGTCATCCAATCCTTCAAAGAATTGTATGCAATGGTGGAAAAAGAGGTTGGCAAGAAGCTGAAAGTGATCCGATCTAACAATGGTGGTGAGTACTGCGGCTTATTTAATGCATATTGTAGAGCGTCCGGGATCCGACTTGAGAAGACACCCCAAGACACCTCAGCAGAATGGACTTGGTGAGAGGATGAACCAGACTATTGAAGAGAAAGTCCGAAGTATGTTATCCAATAACGGATTGCCAAAATCTTTCTGGGGAGAAGCCGTTAGAATTGCTTTTGATTTGATCAACCTCTCACCATCATGACCACTTGAAAGAGAAATTACAGAGGAAGTCTAAATAGGTCGAAAAACGGCCTATGGTCACCTTAGGTATTTGGATGTTAAGCTTTCGTGCATATTCCTAAAGACGAAAGGGAGAAGCTTGATGCAAAGACAAAGGAATGCATTTAACTCAGTTCGTCGAGATGCGAATTCGAATTTCGAATTTGGGATTCTCAACCTAAAGAACAACCCAAACACTCTACTCGAGGAAGACAACCTTCGACTAGGTTCCTACCTTATGAATACACCGTTGTTGCTGAAGATGGTGAACCTCAGAGTTATGATGAGGTTGTGACGAGCTCAAACAAAGAAGAATGAGAGAAGGCAATATAGGACGAGATGAAGTCCTTGCACGAAAATTAGACTTATGAAGTGATCCAGTTGCCTCAAGGAATACGAGATCTGACAAACAAGTGGGTATAAAAAATAAACCATGAAGAGAACGACCAAAAGCCAAGATACAAAGTCAGAATTGTGATGAAAGGTCGTAATCAAAAGAAGGGAGTTGATTTTGAAGAAATATTCTCTCCTGTGGTGAAAATGATTTCGATCCAAACCATGTTGGTCATGGCAGCTTCAATGGACCTTGAAATAGAACAAACGGATGTGAAGACGGTATTTCTTCACGGTGACCTTGAAGAATAGAGATATATATGGAGCAACCAGAAAGATTCTGAGCTCCGGAACAAGAAGACTTGGTATACTGGTTGAAGAAGAGTCTATATGACCTGAAACAGGCACCTCAGCAGTGGTACAAGAAGTTTGAATACTTAGTGACTGATCACAAGTTTGTGAAGACTGAGGTCGGCCACTATGTTTTTATGAAGAGGTATAAGGTTGGAGATTTTCTGATTTTGTTTTTTTTATGTTGACGACATGTTGATATTCGGGCAAGACAAGATGAGGATAGTTGTCCTGAAGAAAGTGTTAAGCTCGTCATTTGCGATGAAGCACCTCGACCCTGCAAAGCAGATATTTAGAATCAAGATTATCTGAGACCGACCTAGAAGGCTACTGTTGCTGAGTCGAGAAAAATATATAGAGAAGACTCTGAAAAGATTTAACATGGACAACACCAAGACAGTGAGCACCCCTAGCCGGACATATAACCAGAAACAATTTCCTAGATCTATGAAGAAAAAGACAAGATGTTGAAAATCCCGTACCAATCCATCGTCGAAAGCTTGATGTATGCGATGGTTTGTACGAGACCCAACTTGGCATATGTTGTTGGAATGGTAAGTCGATATCTGTCCGACCCCGACAAAGAGTACTGGGAAGCAGTCAAATGGATTTTCAAGTATCTCAGAAGAATAACAAATTTGTTCCTCCGATTTGGAGAAGGAAAAGCCGAGTTACAAGGCTATACAGATTTTGATTTAGGGAAAGATGCTAACTCGTGGAAGTCGATGATGCGATATTTAATGACTTTTGCAGGATGAGTTATCTCCTGGCAATCTATACCGCAGAAGTGTGTGGCACTTTCTGTTAGTATATAGGTGTTTAGAGACAATCTGAGAGTCCGATAGACCCATGTACTTCTTTATTGTTATGAATAAACTTATGACTAAAAGTATTCTTTATCATGTTTCATATTGCATGTATCAAATATTATATGTTTATATTGAATATGAGTAACTGGATAAAGTCCTTGGAATGGAACGAGTGTCATATTGAGGATCTATGATAGGGATCATGATCATGAGGGCTCAATGACACCACAAGTCTATTGCCGAAAAAATATTCCTAGTCTAGAGACATCAAGAATGGGCACTGGTGATCTCGGGTAAGACTATCACGACTCAGGTACTTGAATGAAGATGTAAGGTAGAGTCCTCGTGAGCTGTACACATGGAGATTTCTTAGCTGACTCGTGGGAGGACCTATTGGAGAATATCTCGCACTGAACTGACCCACCAAGAGACACTACAAGAAAATCTCACAAATAGTTTCAATAGGTAATATATCTTATTATTTGAGTGTGTCTTTCCCTAGACCTGACGTTGTCATATAGGCTTGTGCTTTGGAAGGTTTGCTTTGACTATATACCTTGTCTGCCTGAAAAGTGGAGACTCGTAGGTATACTCTTGGGATGCTCTAAGGACTTAGGGCTAGTGGACAAGCTAAAGGGACTCGTCAATCTCTGTGAGATATTAGGTTATCCATAGATCAATGAAACCGAGATGACATTTACGAGACCCGAGAATCTATCCATAGTAAAGGAGTCGTGAGATGGCCCGTTCTTTAGAGTCCGTAAATGAAGATTCCTTTTTTCGACAAAAGCTAATCTTAGACCACAGAGGTTGATAAGTTTCCTTGCCTTAAGTCAATGGGACAGAAAACCAAGACGAAAAGACAATTTACACGATAATCAAATAGGTATAACATGTTGATCATTCTATGAACTCGACTAGCTTTGGGACAACAAATCATTGCTAGTGCTTTGTGATGTCATTAAATGGATTGGGCCTTACAGGCCCAAATCCATTTAGTCAGTGGCTATGTTGGAGCTGATGGGTCACAGACAAACACCTTAAGTTGTCTTGAATTCTAGCATATGTGATTTGGATCCAATAAGGGTTAATTGGGTCAAAGTTTGTAAAGCCCACATATTGGGCCAAAAGAGAGGAGGTGGGATCATGGGCCAATTTGGATTTGATCCATAATACAACCTAATTAATTTAATTGTTAAATTAATAAAATTAATTTGGGTTCTAATTTTGAATTTTGAATTTAAATATAGTTATTAAATTAAATTTAATGAAAATGGAGAAAATTAAGGAAACCAATCAATTATATTGATTGGCTAAATTAAGAAAACCAATCAGTTAGATTGATTGACCATAATTAAGGAACCAATTAATTATATTAATTGACTAAAATTAAAGAAATCAATCAATTGGATTGATTGAATTAAATTAATAAAATTACCTAATGAGATTGTGAGTTGATTAGGGCGCTAATTTTACCTAATTTTTAGGTTGATTAGGTGCCACATATGTAGTGTCCTTCTTCCTAATTTTCAATAGACTTTTCCTAGCCAATACAACCCTAGCCAATACACACACTAGTATGGCGCCTATCTCTTCTTCTCTTGGAGTCACCATAGGCGCCACTCACCCTCTTTTCTTCTCTCAAGTCTAGAAACCTCTATTGAAAGGTATTTGGTTTTTGAAGAAGCGTTATTCTCTTACAAGACAACAAGGTGGTATGGACTTCCATCGGAGGACTTGTGTTCTTCAAGTCTAAAAGTTGTGATCAAGAACGTATTTGATCTAGAGTTTTAATCTGAACAAAGGTAACGAATTTAACCCTAACATATCTATTGTATGATTCTTGTGTTAAACATGTTTGAGGATAAACAAATGTTGCTTCTTCCGCACAAATTTTTTGTTTTTCCTTCCTTTATATTCATGGCCTATAAAAAGGCGTTTTTCAATTGGTATCAAAGCTTGTTACTTTATTATCGACAAATTAGGTGTAACACCTCGTATTTCTAAATGTATAATTATAAGTGATAATGTTGATTAAAATGGTAAGATTAGTGAAAATTTGGAAATAGAGTAAAAATACGTAGAAAGGGCAAAATGGTAATTTACCAAACACGTATCTCTAGGCATGAAAAATTGAGTAGAAGGTCTCAAATGATAAAAATAATGCTGGAAATGGATTCAGGACGAAAAATCGAGTGGATAGGCAAGTTTCGAAAAAATTGATGAATAGTGATTTTACCGGTGTAAAATACTGCGGTATAATTGTACCGATAAGTGTGAAAATATTATCAGTATTTTTAGAAAGTAAAAATATGACGTGAACGAGAAAAATACGTAGGTTATGAATTTGTGTATTAAAATGGATGATTTAAGAAAGATAAATGACGTGTGGGACCCACTTTAAGTGGATTAAGTGACTTAAAGTCACAAAATCTGATTTCCTCCCATTTCTCTCTCCTCCCTTCTCTTCTTCCCCGTCGTGCACATCCATTGAAGAGACTTAGGGTTGGTTTGAATTTCTAACTTTTTTTTATACACTTTTGAGATTAACTTCCAACTACAAAGTTGTTCCTCTCACTCTTGTGAATGACTTTCATGTAGAGTGCATCTTGTAGAGAGCATTGTGGAAGGAGATATACCTCTAAAACAGCCACAAAAATTGGGGAATTTTTGGTGACTTTTGGGTTGATTCATTGGTTGGAGATCATCCCCTTAGACCCTAGGAAGCTATTGGTGGTAAGATTTCTCGCTCCCATTGGGTTTTCTATGAGATCATAAATTGGATGAGGGTTTTGAAGTTGTAAGTTGAGTTATGGTAGTTAGGAGCATGAAATGGTATGTCTCCTTTGGAATTAAATGCTTAGAATGATAAATGATGATGATCGATGCAATAAAAATTATTGTGAATTGTGAAGTTTAACTTAGGCAATTGATGAGTTTTCAAGACTTTGTAAATTGGCATGAGTATGGAATTAAATAATTGAATTATGGAGCATGGATATGAATTAATAATAGGATTGCATGATATGTGTTAGTGTTAAATTGAATTGAAAGTCTTGGGTTATGCCTCTTGTGAATTTCGAACCATAATGTGGTTGGAGGAAAAATGATGTGAAAATATGGTTTAGGCAATGGTTGATGATTTAGTGTATAAGTGGTGGGTTGGTGAATTATTTTGATAATCCAAGTAGTTAAGATAATTGAATTATATGGGAAAGGGCCATTAGGCCTAAATGGCTAAAATTGGTGATAAGTCTTGTAAAATTGATGAAGTGTTTGCAATTGATTGATGGTCATTGTTGTTGAACATATAGGTTGCCTCTCACGGACGCGATAGAAACGGACTAAGCTTGGAGCTTACGTTTTGGAGCATTGTGCTTGGAGTTGAGGTAAACCTTTAGAACTTGGGTTTAGTCCCTTGTGTGCTCCACCACACCTAGTGGAAGGTTGTGGTTGGATTTTGTGCTTTTGGCATTGTGTGAATATGTATGTTCATGCATTATTGCTTGATTGTGTGACATGCTTGGAGCATGTTGTGTGTGAAATTTTGTGATCTCTGGCCAGTAGATGTATGTGGTTTAGACTTTCACTGGAGATATCCTTTGGGGATTCTGGTCGAGTTTTGCCGTAGGGTCGACTCTGGGAGCGGCACCAGGATGATCCAAACGTGGGACTTCCACTGGATAGGTCTGATAAGGAGTTCCAGTTGGGTTTTGCCATGGGGTCGTCTCATCCATGAGAGAGGCACCAGCATGTTCTTGGATTTGTGCCCAATTGTTTGTGATTTTGTATGTTATGCATTTTATATGATGTTATTGTTGCACATTGAGTGAGCCATGGGGTGGAGTGATCCTCTAGTACCCTTGGTTTAATGAGATATATTTGTATATCTCACCCCGCGTTTGGGGACATCATTTCAGGCTATAGAGAGCATTGAGGAGCTTCGGGCAAGAGGCCCGCTTAGTGGAGGATTCTAGCATGATGTGCATATGGAGAGCATGGCATTTTGGAGGAGCATATTTGATGCACATAGTATTATATTTAGCATTTTGGACTTAGATCATGAACATATTGCATGATGAGATTCCATCCTTTTGTGGTGTTCATGATTAGATTCTAAGTCTTTTGTAATTGCTTTACATTTCATGCCTATTTTTTACAACGACTTATTGGTGAGCATGAGACTTGTTCATGGCCACATATTTTGCATTTAGAGGCATTTGGTTACTTGTGATGTAACATGAGCCATATGATGTGTAAATGACAAAGGATATGGTGAATGATGTAAAATGAAACAATGGTAAGGAATATGCATGATAGAAGGGCCTAGAGCCTACATTAGATCTTGTATGAAATAGTGGAGTGTTAGGAGTAAGTTACATCACCCTTTTGTGTTTTAAATGCTAATATCTGTCATTTTTACAGTAAGGTAATCGATTACCTTGCTTTGGTAATCGATTACCTGAAATAGGGGACGTAAAATTGAGCCACTGTGTTCAAAGTAATCGATTACCTTGACATAGGTAATCGATTACCTAGTTCAGTAATCGATTACCTATGTCTAGGTAATCGATTACCCAAAACAGGGGAGCCTAAATTTGGCTATTGTCTCATTCTGGAGCCTTTGGTAATTGATTACCATTGTTGGGTAATCGATTACCACTGTGTAAAATTTTGAAAATGTGTTTTATGAAGTCTAAAATCATTAGTATTGCTAAGAGAGATAATGATTAGTATGTTTTATGCTTCCGCGAGTTTTGCATTTACAATTACGGCGTTGTTTTAATTAGTTACGGAAATGGTTAATTGTTTAAAGAAATGAATGTAATAAAGGAAAAAAGTTTACCCGTAATTTAATTAACTCAATTATTTTGATTGTAACTGCGCTTAATACCATATGCAATGATAACAGTTCTAGTACGTAACGAGCTGTTACATTAGGGTACTTTTGTTTGGTTAAAATATGATCTTTTCATTTTGGTTGATTAAAAATTTGATTTTTGATGTTTTAATCGGTTAAAAATGTGACTTTTGAATTTTGGTTAGTTAAAGATTTGATCTTTGACGTTTTGATTGGTTAAAAATGTGACCTTTACATTTTAGTTGGTAAAAGATTTGATCTTTGATATTTTGAACGATTTAAAGTATAACCTTTGCATTTTGGTTAAATAAAGATCTGATCTTTAACATTTTTTTCGATAAAAATGTGATCTTCGTATAATTCTTGAATTTTTGGTTATGTTAAAAGTTAATATATCCATGTGAATGCATAGAACATATTTTGGATATTTTTGCGTTTATTTGGTTACTAACTTTTCATGTGCAAATAAAGGAGGGCGGATAGTCATGGTACTTAAGGTTAAAATTTTAATTTTTACAAATTGTTGTAATTTAATTTTGAAAAATAAGGCTTGTATGTCTTGTCTTTCTTTGGAGCCATGACTTAAAGAGCATAATGGGAGAAGATGACATGAGTACCATGACTATCGCAAAATAAATGTATGCCTGTGAATGTATGAGTGTATGTCAAAGCGACTAATATGCATGTCATAAAATGATTATTGTGGCCTAAAAAATTAACAAAATTATTATTTAAAAAAGGAAAAAAAAAAACAAAGAATGAAAAATTGTTAAGAAAAAAATCACCAATCAGAATTTACATATATTTTATCCAACAATGTTTTCTTTTGTTGGAGCAATTTTTTAGTATTATTGTCGTAGTGAAGTTCAGTACGAAAATAGTTCAATTTTATTAGGATATATAGGTAGATCATGTGCAAATTACTAAAATATGAAGATCCGCTGATGTAATCTAAGGTGACGTTTGGTAGAGAAAATATTTTTTTTATCAGGGAATCATAATTAATGGGAATATGGTAGGAAAGTAAGTTTGATAGAAAAATTTAAAAAAAATTGTTTGGTTGACCGAAATATTACTAGAAAAATTTATTTAAATTTGCAAAGTTTATGTTTGATTAAATGTAAAATAGTTATGGGAAAATAGGTTAAATTGACAAAAACACCCCATTATAATTTTTTTAAAAGAACCATTAAAAGTGAGTCTCTTTTAACATATCATATAAACTTTTACTTATCGATACTAATCAATGCAAATTTGTCGCTACCATCCCTCCTTCTCCATGTGCTAGTTTTTTTTATCACTTTTTACAAAATTAAAACAACCATATTTTGGCCAACAAAGGTGGACACAGTTGGCTAAGAGTTTGGTCCATACCCCTCAAGGGCGTGGGTTCAAACCTCGCTGGTTGATGTGAGGACTTTGTTGGTGGGTGATATGTAATCCCTCCCAGAAATCCTCAAAGAGGTTGGGGGGTCTTCCCTGACTCTAATGGGATACCGGTGTCTAATCCCACTTAAATGTTTTCTCTATACAAAAAAAAAACAACAACCATATTTTGCTATTTTGCTTTGTTTGAACTTAAAGTGCCCCTCCTTAAAAATTGTGAAGACCACATCTTATCTCTTCCAACTCTCAAGATTTTCACAACACTAGATAATATTGATATTATTTTATTTTCTTCTTTGCATATAAACGGATCAAAATGCCGAGAGCTGCGGACGAGAGCTCACTTTAAATGCATGAGGGTCAAATTGGTCCATAACTTTTTCTCCATTTTTTCATTTCCTCGTTTATGTCAAAATATCATATCTCAAATGGGTTTTTGGAACAGTAGTAATCACCCAAAATCAACACAAAAAAGTTTCCTATGCTTCCTAATCTTCTAGTATTTTTTTTTACAAACTTGTACTAATTAAACATGATATTTCTCAATATCCACTCTCACTTCTCCATCAAACTCAAAATAAAACTTATACCAAACATGTCATAATAAAAATGAATTACCGTGATACTGACTTCAGCTAGCACTTACAATTTTTTTCCTTTTGTTGGTGGTTCCACCAATGTACTTACCAACATCTGCCTCCGTGCAAACCGGAAAGTTTTAGCCACGGGCTGAAATTCTTTTTTTTTTTTTATAGCCATGAAAAAGATAAATCATAAGAAAAAGATAAATCATAAGAAAAAGATAGTGGATCAAAAAAAGTAAAGATGTGAATCTCATTTCTTTTTTAGAGTAAAATGACACAAGTTATGTAATTTAAAAGGACAAATATTTTTTCTTATTGTATATATGGAATTTGCATCTACATGCAATAGGAAAAAAAAAGAATTTCCAACACACACAATATTTTATGAGCTCCACATTTTCTGAAGGAAAAAAAAAACTTAAGGCACGAAATACGAATCTCTATAACATGACTACTCTACTTTTTCTACAACATAATTCTTATAAAATCATATATATATATATATATATATATATATATATATATATATATATATATATCATTCATTATTGTTCATGAATTATTTATGATGCATCACAGTTTGTCATCATATATAGTTGATTTCCCCCCATATCTTTCTACGCTTAAATATAAACAAATTCTCACAAGTCTAATGATTTACTTTCAACTTTCTTAAGTACAGTCAAACCTATTATAAAAACCGCACTGCTTCCATTGCGAATTCGAATGTGCACTATAATTAAAAATTCAAAATTAGATAGATTGAGGGTTTCTAGAAACGTCAAAACAAGTAAGCGAAGACTGTTATCTAGTAATTATTTTCAAACTTCACTCCTTTGTCCACATATGATATAAATAAATGACTCATAATTTTTAAATATCATTCATATAAAACGTGATAATAAATAAACTGCTAAAAAATTTATTAACAGCATTTAATAATAATATCAGAAAGTCATGAGTAAAGTCACCCTTGTTGAGCAATCTTAAAATACTTAGATATTGTCTTCACAATTAAAGTTTTTTGTTTATTTAACAAATTAACATTGCTTTCAATTATGAAATATATAAACAAATCTTTTTTTCTGTTAAAGAAAAGGAAGATTTACGAAAACAAAATCTAAATATTTGATTACATATGCGCTTTTCTAATATTTTGAGATGTTCGTGTTAGCTATATAGATTTTTTTTTATAAATCATAAATATTCTAGGAGACAATTATTTTCGAGTCAAGAACATTCACATCATGGTGGGACTATTTCTCTCTCAAAGAAATATTTTTGTATTTACAAGGATTTGAATCTAAAATCTTACTTAAGCATAATTAAGCATGTACAACTTGAACTAACTTCTTTCATAATATATATTTTTTTGTTATAAAAAGATTGTATAGATATCCATAACCGAGTAAATTTTTTTGAAATGGTTAAAAGATACAGAAGGAAAAGACATGCTATATATATATAATAGTCACCCCTCTAATACAATAGTTGTTCTGTTAATATATAAAATCTGGAAGAAAATATTAAGTCCATTGATGAAAGAAAACGCGCGGGTGAGACTATGGTCAGTGATTAGAGGTGTAAATAGGCTAGGTTAGGTTAGACTTTAACTTAAATAGGTCAAATTTGTGTAAAAATTATTGGGTCTGACCTGGCCTGTTAGTCTGTGTAGGTGCCAAATTACAATTCTGGCATGACTTGTATTTAAAAAGTAAAAGTCTTGGCCTAAGTCTGTTGGCCTGTTTAAGCTTAATAAACATCCAACAATTAAAAAAACAATTAAAATAATATTATTTTATTATTTAAAATTATTAAAATAATATTTTTATTTATTTTATTTAATATAAATAATATCATGTAGGCCGGCCTGTAGGCTTATAGGCCCGACATGTACAAAAAAAGCCTATGGCTTATTTTCTAAATAAATTTTTTTAAAAGTCTAGACCTGTTCTGTTTTCTTATTTATAATAGATCAAATCTGACTTAATATAGGCTAAGTCATAGATCTCTATGAGCTGACCTAATCCATTTATATTCCTATCATTGCTTCTTCCTAACCAGTGCAACAGAGGTAAGTTTTCTTAGAATGCATATGATTTAATTATTGTTTTGCTGTTGACGCTTTTTCAGTGTCTCCAAATCATAAATACTAATTATTAAATTAAAGCTAAGCTTGATCTGTGCTTGAACGTTGAAAAGTCACCCCTCTAATCTCTTCCTCGGTCTTTTTTTATTGCATAATTAAACAACAAAGATATCAAGGAATATTTAGTTGAAAAAACCTCTCGCTAACACATTAAAGAATTAAATAAATAAAAAATCAACACAAAAGTGATTGAATGAAAAAGGTAAGAACTGAACTAGTCAGTTTAGGAAATTATGATATTTATATAGGAGCGACTCTCCAATACCATTTTTTTTATTTTCAAAACATAACGAGGAACAAACTTTTTGTAACATGAGTTAATTATTGTTAATGACCAGTATTCTCTTTATTTTAGTTGTTGTTGGTAAAATTAACAGACAAAATTTATTTTGAGAAAATATTGTTAATTCTATTTTATTTTTATTTTTTAAAAAAACTTTCTGAATACAGCAAATTAAGAGTGCTAAATTGCTAATTTTAAGCACTTGAGTGGCAAGTCTCCTTTAAAAATCAGAATAGCTAAGTTCGTCCTTCATTCCAATACGTCATCATTAATTAAGTTAGAGGCTATAATTGAAACATGAGATACAAATCAACTAATCAAGTATCTTCATGTGTCATTGTGTGAGAGTTAGAAGAGTGCAAAATGCTGAGTAGTTTCGTCTCCATTATTACCACACATGGGTGCTCACACTTCAATCTTACTCAGATTCACTCTTGTGGTGAGGATATGATCATATTAAGAAACTTTCAAATATTTTTCTTCTTCTTTCTACAAGCCTAAACCAAGCCCGAGAAAAATTCATTATTTGGAATTATAGCTTGAAGAAAGGAAGAATGAGCAAAAATACCAACACCTCAGCATACTTTTTTTTTTTTTTTTTGGTAAACACACCTCAGCATACTTTTGTTACCGATGCTGTATGGACTATTTATAGATCCTAGAAAACCCACTCTCCCACTTCTTAGTTCTTACGAACTAGTTTAGTGAATTTTCTTGTCATTTTCAGAGCTCCCCTTCCAAAAATCTCTGCATTCTCTTACAAATATTACCATGCAAAAATCATTAGGTTTAAAGCAAGCAATATAGTTGTAGTAATAGTCACCAATTTTAACAAATTAAACCTCTTCCCCTGTTGAGAATTACAATTGTTTAATTCAATTTGTGATTTTAATTGATTTTATGATCAACCTTCCACTTCAATAATCGTTATTCGTATAAATAATGAAATAAATTACAAACCATCTTTGCTCCCAATGATAAGATTTCCTCTAGAAGAGGTCTTGGGATCTCGATTTTGAGTCTAAGAAACTCAAAATAAGTGAGTCTAAGAAACTCAAAATAAGTGAGTCTAACACCACATCTTAATCCACAACTTTAATAAGGTGCTAGGTTTATGGATCTTTTCATTTGTATGTTCAATGCTTGAATTGCCAAATAAGTAGTTAGATAAAAAAAAAAAGATAAATAAATAAATAAAAAAATCACTCACTTTTATATGTGATTATGCATATTCGGATCTCAAGAATGTGAGTTAAATAGCATTATTGATCAATCATTGATTTCTTATGTATTCTTGATCATTATCATTATGAAGGAAAATATATTTTCATATCACAAAGAAAAAAAGTGAGGAAAATTACAAATTATCGTCTCACTACAGCAATCCGACAATAATGAAAGACAACACATTTCATATATATCATCATTCCATGTTATTGCCAAGTGTCCATATAAAATTGCCACATATTTGACTCATCCAGCTCCAAAGCCGCCACAGAGTCATGCTTACTACGCTTCTCAGCCACCGCAGATGGCGAGGGTAATTCCGGCGAGCGCCGCTTAAGCGTGACCCTAACCGGCTCAGCATCACCGGAACCAATTAAATGAGGAAAATTTAACTTGGCTTTGGGGCCGCGCATTTTAAACGCGGCTCGATCATAAGCCAAAGCCGCATCCTCAGCTGACTCGTAAGTTCCAAGCCATACCCTTGCGCCGTTTCTCTTTGGATCCCTTATCTCTGCCGCATACTTCCCCCATGGCCTTCTTCGTACTCCTCTGTAACCCGGAGCGTGAGCTACACGCGCCTCCGCAATATCAAGATTCTGGCTTTCATTTTCCATTTTCACCTCCACATCAACGTTGTTCACCTTACTGTTAGTTGCGGGGAACCATCCGTTGCTTGCAGCCTCAAGCAAAGCGCCATAGATAACCATGTCATCGGCATCATCCTCCTTCAACGGCAGCTCCGCCCAGTTCTCCGCCAAGAAAATGTTTTGGAGGCTCGAACTCCCGGAGATTGCCGCCGTCGCCGGAGCTGGAGGGTCCTGAAACGCGGTCGTGATAGATGGTTTAATGTGATCGAGGACATTCACATTGGTGTCATTTGCGTTTGTAATGTTCATGATTCCGTACAAGTTTGATGTTTAGGTTTTAGTTTTCTTTCTATCTTCCTTTGTGACTTTGTGAGTGTTCTATATTTGGATGATGCTCTTATATATACGTCAAGAGAAAAAGCATTTATATAATATTCAAATTTTTTAACATTGATTTTTGTTGGTTCCATGAAAGTTCTTAATTCACCATGTGCTATAATGCTTTTTGATTTCAAAACACAACAAAAAGTTGCTGATTAGGTTGGATGTCCATATATACTTTTCATTTTATTTTATTCTATTCTATTTCTCTGTTTGAAAGTGACGTACGTCGACGTCATGTTTCTTTGAAGCAGAGAATGTTATGTTAAATTGGACTTATGTATAATATTGTGTAATGCACACGTGCTTATGTGATTATATATATCCATATAAATAATATTTTGTCCTTGAGTTATTTATAAAGCAAGCATCATAGTTGATTTTTTAGCCCCCGAACTTACTTTCTACGCTAAAATGTTAACAAATTCTCATATGTCTAATGCATTTACTTTCAACCTTTTGAATTACGTACAGTCAAACCTATGATTAGAATCAAATTGCTTCCATTGTGAATTCGGATGTGCCCTATATATAATTAAAAATTTAACACTAGATGGGTTGAGTGTTAACAAAACTAAGTTCAAAACAAGTAAGCGAAATGGTTTGAATAGTTTGTTATCTAGTAATTATTTTCAATCTTCACTATTTTGTCCACAACACACACATATATATATATATGGGTAAACAACTTCTCCTTTCACAGAAGAAGTTTTTTTTTGCAGCTGAGATAATTTTTTGATGGGACCCATTGATTGTTTTGAAAGAAACAAAATAAAAAGCATATCATACATTTCAATGCTTTGGACATGAGTGCTGCACCAAAAAAACTTCTCCTTTGAAAGGAGAAGTTGTTTACCATATATATATATATATATATATATATATAAAGGAGTAGGATTCTTTTACATTAGTGTCAAATTTAAAGTTTGACATCTTATCTGAGAGTCGTTAGATCAAAAAAGATCAATGATGTCACATGCTTACAAATAAGAGTTATTAATCTTTTTTGATCTAACGGCTCTCAGATGAGGTATCAAATTTTGAATTTGATACTGATGTCAAAGGATCCTACCCCCCCCCCCACACACACACACACACACACACACATATATAGGGTAGGAACCTTGACACTGGTGTCAAATTTTGAAATTTGACACCAAATTCTGTCATTTGATTTCCGTCAATCAACTATTATCATTTATTGAGAATCAAACTTATTAATTAATACTAATTTCTTATAAATGATAATCATTGATTGATGAAAATCAACTGATAAAATTTAGTGTCAAATTTTAAAATTTGACACTGGTATCAAAAGATCTTGCCCTATATATATATATTTAGACACACACACATAAATGGTTTCTAATTTTTGAATATAATTGTGAAACGATTGAAAGATACAAGGAAAAAGTAATTTATACCGAGAAAAAGAAATGCTATGTATATAATACGATAGTTGTTTTGTTAAAATAAAATTTTGAATAAAATATTAAGTCTAGTGATGAAAGAAAACGTGGTGTGAGACTATGGTCAGAGCTTCTTCTTAAGCATGCATATGATTTAATTATTCTTTTTCTGTTGACGTTTTTAGTGTCTCCAAATCAGAAATACTATTTACTAAAGCTAAGCTTTTGGTCGTGAACGTTGAAAGTCACCCCTCTAAAGTCATCCTCGGTCTTTTTTTATTTCTTGATTAAACAACAAAGATTGTAACGAATTTGTTGAAAAAACCTCTGGTTAATACATTAAAGAAATAAAAAAAACCAACACTAAATTGATTGAAAGACTAAGGTTAACAATCCCAGAAAGGAAACAAACATAGACATAAACAACAAGAAGACTGGGTATCTTACCAAATTCAGAGCATTGATCTCTTTACTTTAATGATATAGTTGTAGTCACTATTTACTGATTTCAGAAAACCTCTTAACGAGCATCATTTTCCAAAACAAATAACACATGTGCTACATATTTCATATTATTGCAACATAGTGTCTTCGGAAAATTGACATATTTGAGCCATCCAGCTCCAAAGCCACTGCAGAGCCATTTTAACTAGCGGATGGCAAGGGCAGCTCAGGCAAGAGCCGCTTGATCAGCATGAGCTTAACCGGCTCAGCATCACCTGAGTGAATCGAATAAGGAAAATTCAGCTCGGCTTTTGAGCCTCGCAGCTTAAACGCGGCTTGATCATAAGCCAAAGTTGCATCCTTGGCTGATTCATAAGTCCCAAGCCATACCCTTGCGCCATTTTTCTTAGGGTCTCTTATCTCTGCCGCATACTTCTCCCATGGTCTTCTTCGGACACCTCCGTAGATCGGCGCGTGAACTCCACGCGCCTCTCTAGCATTACTGTTTTGACACTCATTTTCCATTTTTGCAGCTGCATCAACGTTGTTCATTCCATTGCTCGAGCTCCGAGAGAGAACGACGGAGCGTCCTGAAACATCGTCGTCACGGAAGGTTCAAATTCAAAGTTATTGATTACTTTCACATTGGTGTTGGAAGCATGAGTGTTCATTATTCCGTACAATTTTGATGTTTCGCAACTCTCGTAGGTTGTTCCTTTGTGACTCTGAATGTATATTTTGATAGAGAGTGAAGGTTATTGTCATTTGTACTAAGTTGTTCCGCCTAAAAATCAAATCAGAAATCTTTTAGTCCCGATAACAACCTGTTTATTAACTATGTCATCTAGCAGGGTTGATCAATGATTTAATAAATATTTCTTTGTTAATTAAATAAATTTATTTTTAAATTTTTCTTCTTTATTGAGAGAAAATCCTTGCCAAAAGGAGGCAAGGGTACAAGTGGAGAAGCTATGTCCTTTCTTTGTATCTTGGATATATAGTTGGATAGATAAGCTGATATACATCTATATGTATCATGCTCGAATATATAATTAAGTTGCTATATATGATATGGTTTTTAATGTAATTAGATGTTAGGTCAAGGAAGCTAAAAATTGTTGTCTGATGAAGTGGTAGAAAAAGTTGCTTGATTCATTAGTTGTCAACCTGAAAGATGGAAACTTTTAATGGGAAAGGAAACAGTGGCCTTAGATGAATACTTATAGTTATGCGTTTACACAACAACTCACAGAAGTTTAAGCGCTTATAAAAGTTTAATAAATAAAGTAATTTTAATAGGCTCAACAAAAAATATATTCCACGAAATATAGAATTTAATCAATTTAAGTATCAACAAACAGGTTACTAATTAGTTCATATACGTATGATTAAACAATCCACCATACCGATGCGAATTGGGTTAATTGGTTTAATTTTTACGTTACCCTTTAAGATCCCATGCATGTTATTGTGAACACACGATTTATATTTTGAATATTAATTGTTTAATATTAGCAAATTCATTTCATTTTATTGATTAAGAATATCGAAATAAAGTAAAAATAAGTGTATACAATTTCAAGAACTCAGATTGAAAAATAAATACTTTATTCCTCAATGTAAGAATGGAAAAATTAATGTTTACATCTAGAAACGATTAGTCATTTTTTACATTATTGACTTAATTGGTACAAGATTTAATTTGTTGAACTAATGACAAAAAAAAAGCTCCTACTTTTTGTGAGCATAAAGTAGTGACACTAACATGTTTTTTTTTCTTGTGAACATGGGAACAGAATTGTTTTGCAGAATTATAAGGCTTGCACGAGGCTGTTTGCACAGAATTTCAAAAGAGAAAGATTCCTTTCTTTGAAAGAATGTTAATGTAAAATGGTCAAGCATTATAAGTGTTTTAAATATAAAGGCAAACGGAAAAAGAATTGATTAATAAACCACGACGAGCAACCATATATACCTTCGGTTGAAATATGCTATTTTTAATTCCCATGCACCTTCATCTTAAATATGTACTAGAAAATTATTATTAGTGCTTCTAGAGTTTCAGACGACATTGATTGTAATGGGCCCTTTTGTAAACAATGATCCAGAGCCTTGTACGTTTTATTTAAAAGTGGTTAAATAATATATAAATCAAGCACGTGAATATATACTTTCATTATCAAATAGACCCTAAAATTTGACCTACTTAAAGGGTAAAATAAAAATAAAAAATTCAACCTTCAGTCTTAGACACCTTTTACATTAAACTAAAGATTTAGTTTTCATAATGTTAGATGAGATAATTTTATTTCTTACAATTTCAAAATGATGTTGTTTGGTTGTTTGGAGAATATAAACTAAGAGCATTTTGAAAAAATTCATGTTGCAAGAGAAAATAAAATTTCCAAAATCACTTCATTTTTTTTCAATTTCAAAATGACATCATTTTAGGTTAAAGAAAATAATTTTATTTCGTGTTACATAAAAAATACTTTTCCCTTCAAACAAAAACATAAAATTAGAAAAATCTCAACGAAATTTAAAAAATGCCTAAACACCAATAAAAACAACTTCCAAATGCAGAAAAACGCCAAATGTTTTGGATGTAACCTACTAGGAAAATTGTGGATGCAAGAACCAAAAACCCATAGAAGAAGAGAAGAAACTATAAGATTAATGTTTGACAACACTACAAAAAATACAGAGTTTTGCCACGGTTAAAAATGAGGCAAACGATGAATAAACCCGTGGCTAAACGAATTGGCCACGTTTCCACAACCCGTGCGCAAAACTGGCGTCGCATTCATTTTGCCACATGTATTTTTGCTCTCAGTCACGATGGTATAGAGTGTGGTAACATTTTTTAGCTACATTTAATCTTAATATTAGCCATGATAACAACTGTGGCTAATTGTGTCCACTGCATAAAAAAAAATATTAATTCTGAATCAATTTTGAATGCTGAGCCAAAGAAAATAAAAATCAAATGAATAATGTAGGAAAAATACTACAATATATTTGTATACAAATATCAGCTACGTACAAGTATGTATTTTGCAACACGAGAACTTCCATCCAATTGTAAGAAATAAAAAATGGAATTTACAGACGAGGACCAAACTAAATAATTACTCAGCAAAAAAGCCAAAACGCGTACAGGTTGTTAAAAGAATTAAATCACAAACAATGTCAGAGGAGCCATCCAAGGGGCAAAAACAACATAGTACCTGCATCAACAAAAAAATTAAAATAAAACAAAAAAATTAAAACCTAAACACTACAACAAAATTGCTCTTTCAAAATATGATAAAAACCGTGGCTAAATGAGTTCTTCACTGTTTGAAAAACCGTGGCTAAAACGGGCGTTGCATTATTTTAACCACGGTAATTTTTGCATTTAAGCACGGTTTATATGAGTGTGGTAACATTGAGTTAGCCACGATTTATGTTATATTAGCCACGTTATATTCGTGGCTAAACGATTTGGATCCCAGTGATAAAAAGTTTTATTTTGCCAGAGACATAACTGTGGCTAATTATAAGGAATTTTAAAAAATATATATATATTACAAAATTTTCCAATCATATAAAAAACAAATAATAAATATTGCATTTGATACTAGAACCAAGAACCAAATTAAGGGAGATAATCAAATAAAGTGGAGTTTACAATTTAACACAATATATTTTTTTTTCTACTCATATGAGTAAATCAAGTTTTTTGCATAATTTTTCAAAATTCATATTCTTTTCCATTTCATATAAGCTAAAGGAGTTTCCTTTACCAGCAAAAGAAGCTAATCAAGTTTTCCACTTACATTATTTAAGAGAAATAATTGCCAAATAAAGCTAAAATCATAAGTTTGTGATTGTCACAAGACATCTATACAAAATATTAACTTCATTGTTCAACTAAACAAAATATAACAACACAATTTTTAAATTTGTCTTCCAAGAATTGTTGTATGCATCCTATCTTTTTAATAAATGTTTTTCACCAAATCATACCTGTATAAAAAAAATTGACATACAGAACTTTAGAAGGAAATTCCTTTGCAAACTATTTAAAAAAATTAATTAAATTTAAGAAGACACAACACAGACTGAACAATTATAAATCTGCCCCCTATTCGTTGCTCAAGGTGCTGGTGTGCGAGGGAACAATGCAATTGACATACGAAAGGACCAAAAATACATGCATTTATCTAATTATGTTAGTCATTATTATTTCGCAATTTAATTATAAAATAATAAAATTTAGTTTAGTTTAATCAAATCAAAAACTAATTTGCGCAGGTAATGAGAAGTCAGCAAAAAATTTAGTTTATATAAAATTTGTGAACATTAAAATGAAACAGCAAAATATGTTAAGCAGCATCTAACATCATTGACAATGACTTGAACATATATTCTAGACTTATCATTATGAAGTTAAGCTTAAGATATACCATAATTGGTGTGAGCTCCGCTGGTTTTGTTTGGATTCAAAGAAATGGAGAAGAAAAAGTAACAAAGAAAACAACATTAGTGATTTAAAGCCTAGTAATGGAAAGAGAAAAAAAGGTAAACATTTGAGAACTCCAGGTCCAAGATTTCATTACCATCCAATGTCGTTTTTCATAACATTGGTTCCATTTACTGTGGATACACCAGGGTAACCAACGAGCCGCATTACCCAAAATGGATCCCCAGCTCTCTGACCTTCAAATTCATCTGTGGATTTTGTGGCCTGCATATGTACCGCAAAATGAAAGAGGATCAAAAGACATGCATTAGTTCCTATAAACATAAGCATTATCTTAATACAAGAAGACTTTTCTACTGAGTGTAAATACTTCCAAGTCCCAAGTGCAATCAGTCAAATGCTAGGATATTAGTCACAGGCCAGAGAGAGTGCCAATCATATTAAAGTTAAAATGTTGATTCCCTCTTAATACTCTGACTTAACTTAACGCTAAGTTAAAATCTTGTAAATTATATTAAAATCTTGTCAATTCTGTAATTTGACTTAACGCTCTTAGTTGATTCCCTCTTAATGCAAATTAAAATGTTGGAGATATCATTAAAAAATAGTAGTTTTACAACTTATAATGAGACTACACTGTGTTGAAAAGTTTATATTTATTATCTTTAAAGTTATGCAATGGTTTGGAGCTTTATATCATGACTTAATTCTTTGCTTTCATATTATTTCAACATCCTAGTCCAATGAACAAACTTTGACAAGATTTATATACATGAAGAAAATCTCTACCCTTCAAGCAAGAGATGCATTTTAGTTTGTAAAGTTTTCGTTCAGTTATCTTTCTATCCACCTCTGTTTCAAGTTAATTGCTTTAGAACTTGTGTGATTTAGACACTTCCACATAGTAACATGCTAAATACTTTTACAGATAACAGAGACTTTTTCGACCACATGCAGCCAAAAAGAGTTAGAAAAATAACAAAGTTAAAAACCGTATTAAATTGGGAACTGGAATCACCACGTTTCCTTTGTTAGTATACAACTGAAATCAAACATTCTACCAACAATGCAGTGTTAAGATCAAATCAAACAGAGAACAACAAAGTAATAGCGAATACATAACTTCTTTTTGGGCGGGAGAGAGTTCTTCCAATTGGGAATAATGCAAGAAGAAACTTCAAACCCTCATCATGAGCAGAAAGAGGTTGCTTCCAACCTGGATTGCAATCGCATTCAAAGAAGAAAGTGTTATTCTTAGAAGGCTTGCATATTCCCTTTCCATATCCCACTTATTTGCAGACGTTCTCTGAACTCAACTCAAGTTTAAAACAAACAGGAAGTTAAAAGCAAATTGAGAAATCTAAAGAAACAATATCATTAAAAGGAAAAAAGAAAAAAAAAACTTGAGAAGACCCAGGAGAAAAAAAGTCACTCAACCTCAAGCCAGTAAATCAAAACCTCCAAATACAGAATCCCAATAAAGAAACTAATAAAAGCACATGACAGACGATTAGAAAAGAAAAAAATAGCTACAGTGGTACTGGTAGGTAATCTATTAGTCTTTTCAAACCAACAAAATGAAAAAGGAAAATAACTAAATTAATATTAATAATAACTAAAGGAAAATAACTCAATGATTCATATACATAATATTTGATAGAGAGAAAATTAAATTAAAGATAGGAAAAACAAGTCCAATAGTACATGCTTATGGTTCTTCAATGGGGTTAAAATATATAATTGTGTAAGATTGGTAAATATTTATGATTTGTAAGCATTTAATCTAAAGATATTGGACTAAGAATAAAATGTCATGCATACCTCATTCTTCAGCTCCTCTACTTCAATGGAAGATGTAATTATTTTGCCAGTGATAATTTCAAGTAGAATAACACCCAACTGATAGATATCTTCCTTTTCTGCATCATTGGTACCATTATGATTGGGGGCACTTTGTTCTTTAAGTGTGCTGTCAAGACCTCCCTAAAAATTTACAAAAGCAGATTTCATTGAGGTTAGTGACTTAAAGTAAGGTACTGAATGCAAATACTACTGAGAGAATCAGTCAAATTACATATAATATGTTCTAACCTTGGAAGTGAACGAAATGTTGTATCCACTAACTTTTGCATTGAGACTATCATCCAACAGAATGTTTTCAATCTTTATATTGTTGCCAAATAAGCCAGGATTAACTCCAGTGTGTAAGAATTGGATTCCTCTTGCAATGCCTGTGATGATTGTCATTCTTTGTGGCCATTTCAACATTTCCTTTTTTTCTCCTATCTGTTAAATTGAAATTTCGTGTTATATATTTTGGTTATTCAAATCTTAGCTTTTGAAGTTAATTCAAATCTTTACATTTACATGTAAGATAATCCCTCAACGACACGTTTGGGATGTGTTCAAATACAATGAATATTGTGCTTGTCGTTTGGGGATGTGTTCAAATACAATCCCTCAACCAAAGGCCTCAGCGTCACAATCCTTAAACATCAATCAAAATGCAATAACATACGAGCATCTTTCAACGGTTTATCATCCTTGCCTCAACGTCCTTATTTTTCCAGTGTTGCTTTCAACTCCTTGAAAAGTGAGATTCCACTTGTGTCAATGGCGCTCACAGCTGACAATTTCAAAGAGATTTGATACGTATTACTTTTCTGATTGGATGATTAGTTTGCATGGTATGAAGGTAGATTAAATGTATGTTGAGTAATATGCTAGAACATAGATTGTCAAAATAATGCTGGGCAAACAACTCAAACCTACTTCATTGTATGAAAATATTCAGTCTTACAAGTGATTATGTACTCCTCGACTTGCTAATTAAGTGAGATAGGTACACACATGGAACTTAGATGGACATGTATGTTGAAAATGAAGGTGAGAACTCCCATAGGTTACAGCATGAATTTGATTATTCCAGGACAACAATACAATAATAAGTTGTAAAGAACATAAACAGAAAAGTTTTATCATTAGAAAAATGATCCCCAGCAATTATGAATCAAGTGACAGAGAACAACAGAGCTTATATGAGAGATTCCACCTTTGCTGTATCAAAAACTCATGAAGTTACCTGACATTTACAGGATTAAAAATCGAAGGCTTGAGTTTTCCTTTATGTTGTCTTCTTCGTCTTCAATCTATCGTAATGTCCTAATATGACATGCCAATGGTTGAGTAACTGAGGAAGCAATATCAATGTACCAAAATAAAATTTACAAAATAAAATTTTCTAAGCTGAAACTAACCTCTCGTTGAGATATGTGATGTTAGCAAAGTTGATGGGAGCTCCAATGCTTAATATAAGAAAACCAGGTATTCTTACATCTTCCTTATATTGGTGAAGATCTCTATATATGTCTGTCCCTGGTATGTAAAGATAAAAATGTCTAGGGTCAAGAAGAGATACCCTTAAAAATGTCAGAGCTACCAAGAAAACTATCCAAGACTTCAATAAATAAGTAATATCAATATTGGGTTCCACACAAACTTATTGGATTTAAACCTACATATTAATTGCTTATTTATAATAAATTTAGGAACTATTATCCCAAGATATCTTGAATTCTAATATTTTTATTTAAAAAAAAATGAAATAACTCAATAAAAAATCACATGCCTAAATTGCTAGTTCTAATTTTTCCCCTTAAGCCAAACCCCGTCATTTTACAATGCAATGAACACTAAGTGACCTTCAGGATTTGCATTACTCCATTGAAAAATTGGTTCAACGACCTAAACGTTCTCATCCCCAACTCCTCTTTAGAAGTTTTTTGTATAAATTAGTAGGCAAAATTAAAAAGGATAGAGTACATCTTATCATTTTAACACGGAAATTTGGGACACATCGTACAGTTGCAATTACTATCATCACAGGAAAAAAAAGGATCGGCATCTACAATATAATAAAGAAAAACTATAGTATTGCTGGACATATGAGATTAGATCAGAATTCAAATGTACACAGTTCCTTACTCGCGACAAGATAGATATACTCTAATCACCGCGTACAATAGTTTTTTCTTCTCTCATATCTAGGTCCTACCTCATTTTGGACTCCATTTCCTAGACGTCATATTTAGTGTAACTTATTTCAATTTTAAAAAACTTATATAATAAAAATGTTTAAGAGAAAAATAAAATAAAATATCTTAAAATAAACTAAATTTTGATAAATTATAAGCCATCTCTTATCATTGTGTTGCAAAAAAAAAAGTTAACAAAAACACATGAAACAATTACAAGCAGCATGGTAACTTATTGAAGTATTTGAATTTTTAAAAAATACAAGAAGACCCCTGAATTAATCACTAGGATAATTATTAATTACTTAGGTATGCTATTAGGATTGGCCTTGTATAGAAATTCTACTATTATTCCATTAAGCCCTCTGTGCTACTATATATATTATTTGAAAGGTGAAAAAGGAAAAAAGAAACTGCTATAGTCCCAACGTCAATTACAGTAAATTTGTGCTAATAATAGTAAATGATATCCATCACTTGGAAAGTTATAAATCGTTCACTTGGCCAAAACATAAATGGTGCAGTGACAGAAGCTCTTAAGTTATTGTGGCTGCTAAAATAGACACTCGTGTAGATTTTCTCAATAGAATAGCATGCAAATCGAATAAGAATGGGAGATGATAGGAGAAAAGAAGAAAGAAAGAAAAGATAGCAAAACAAATAAAAGTTGTAATAAGAACGAATGAGTTTTACATTATGAATGACCGCACACATTATTGCAGATAAATGACCACCATTTTAGATAAATTCATTAGGACATTTAATCGAACACCTAAATTGCAAGAAAATTAAAGGATAAGAAGCATACCTGAAATAGTATATCTGAAAATTTTCAAATTAGAAGATCACTTGAAGGTGCAGAGAGAGCTTCCTAAATTTTCACATATTTCCCTCTTTTAAAACCAAATATGCAAAATCAAAATCAGAGAAAAAAAATTACGTGTATAGAACCACTAAATTAGTGATTTGAAAAAGAAAAAAAAAACATCACACATAGAACGAAAATAGTAAGAATGTGAATAGGAAATAAAAAAGAAAGAAAGAAAAGGAATCTAAGAGATCAAAGATGGGCACTCACGCATCGCTGTTGATCCAAGATTGAGTAACGCAAAGAACAAAGTAATTTGAGAATAAACGCTTTCCAAATCAAGTATTCCAACTAGCAGAGATATAGATTCATGCATTGCGCACTCTAATCTCAATCTCTTTTGGCCATAATCTCTATGCTCGAGTGTATCGGTGATTTGTTGAATAAATGGAGGGAGAGACGCAGTGTTATTTTTAATTTTTTGTATAGTGGTGCGTTGCAAAATTTGGGGTTTTTAAACCATGGCTAAAGTATCGTGGGCAAATAGCATTTTTCTTGTAGTGAAAGTTGCATAATAACTAATAAGCCCCAATAAATGAAAGCTAACATTTATTCTAGATTAGGCGAATCAAATTAACACTGCTATTCTATGCATAAGAAAGAGAGAGAGAGAGAGAGAGAGAGAGAGAGAGAGAGAGAGAGAGAGAGAGAGTATATGAACTACTTTACACGCTTAGAAGGTTCCACAAACACTGCCTCCTCATCTTCTTCAGAAACCAATATTGTAAGAACCCGCACCGATAATTAAGGAATTTAATTAAATAAATATGAGTTTAATGAGATAATTCCATAAATAACCCTAATAATTATAAGAAGACTTGAATAATTATAGAAAGTAATTAATAATGCTGAAAGTCGCTTTTCGAACAAAAAATGCAGATATCGATTCTGCTTCACGATATAAGTGCGTACCGATGAAGTATCCCGGAAAATTATAATAAGTGTATGAATATTCCTGGGATAATATTTAGGACTAGGATGTCAAGTTTGAAGTCAAAATAATGAGAACTGGCGTCAGGATTGATACCGGCTACGTAAAAGCGCGTACCGGCAAAATGCTGCGAAAAATAAAATAAAAATATGATAAATGATATGCATTCAGCATATGAGTAAATCTAAGCCAAAAAGAGAAAGAATATTGATTAAATCTTAAGCAAAAAGACAATAATGACTGTTGATCTGTTAAAATCTCAATCAGATATTGCACAACTGATTTTGTGTTGATTTTGTAGGAAAAACAAACAAACTGGAGCTAAAAAGGAAAATGCAAAAACTGAAGCCCACGCTGAGAGCGTGGGAATGACGTTGATAGCTTGAAAGGAGATTTTCACACAGAAACTACCACGCTACTAGCGTAGGACTGACGCTAGTAGCGCAAGAGATCCAAATCAAGCAGAGACTACCTTGCTACTAGCGTGGGACTGACGCTAGTAGCGCCAGACTTTCCATAAATCCACGCTTGCAGCGTGGTAACCACGCTAGTTGCGTGGTGCTCCAGTATTGTGAACAAAACTCCCACGCTCACAGCGTGGGAACTACGCTAGTAGCGTGGGAGGTGCGGAAATTCAATATTAATTCTGATCAGTATCAGCAGAAGATTAAAAGAAAGTTTTAAATGAAGATTCAATCAAGATTTCTACACTAGGTCAAAAACTCTATAAATAGAGATTCAGACCTCAAGAGGAGAAAACACTTTTGCACAGAGAGAGATTGACGGAGGCAGAACGCAGAGCAAGCTTCTTCTCCAATTTTCTGGTTTTTATTTATTTATGAATTTTTTTCAATACTTTGAATTGTCAGACATGAATATGTCTAGCTAGTTTTCATTATTGTGGTAAGGGTCACAACCCTTGATGTGAACCTTGTATTTTGGTTAAGTTTATGGTTAATTATTTCAATTGAATTTATTTTACTCTGTTCTTCATACATAATTCTTTTAGAATTCGCGACTCTATTAGGATTGCGAGGGTTAGGGTTTTTAATAGGAATATTGGGATTCTAATTCCTGACAAAGGGTAAGATAATTGTTCATGTATGCACTAGGGATAGGCTATATGAACTGCAAACGTGAAAAATTCACTGGGCTTAAAGATTAACTTGAAAAGGGATTTCTAAGGATTAGGATTCCAACAGGGTTAATAAGGTTAAGATCACTAAGGGATTAAGGCTTAACTAATTAATTATAGATGGTGAATTGTTTGATCAATTGGGTAATTAAATATAAATATTAATCAATATTACAAGGTGGGGATCGGAAAGGTGTTGGCGTCCTTTACTGCAATAGTTTTCTGTACAATATTTTCCCAAATCTCAATCCCTTTTGCTTTAAGTATTCAACTTCTCTTGAATTGTTCACGAAATATTGAATAATTTACAATTGTTACAAACACCATTACATTCAAATCAATTCTTCTTCATCCAATAAGAAAGGAAAAGTTAAATTTAAATTTGGTGCCTCAATCCTCGTGACACGATATTCTTACTCACTTTTTATTACTTGGTACGATCGGTGCACTTGCCGATTCTATGCAATAAGTTTTTGGTGCCGTTGCCGGGGATTGACTACGCCTAATTTATTTTTAACTTTTGAATTTCTTGATTGGATTCTGTTTTGTTACTAATCTTTTTGCTATAGTTTATGCGAGGTAAAGTAAATCGAGACACTTTACAGTTTGATCCAGAAATAGAGAAAACTGCAAAGAAGAATCGAAAGCTAGCCAAGCAAAGAAAGCAGAAAGAATCCTCGAGTTCTGAACCAAAAACAGAACTCGAGATGGCCGCAAATAATCAACCACCTCCTGCGGAGGAATTGATGGAGTCAATCTTGGCTCCAATGTTTACACGGCCGAATTCAAGCATCATCAGACCACCAGTCAACGCCAATAATTTTGACAATCAGCCAGCACTGATAAACTTGGTTGAGAAAAATCCATTTGGCGGAGAAGACTATGAAGACCCCCATGATTTCATGGATAGATTTCTTAGAATTTTTGATACAACGAAGCATAATGGGGTGTCCGACGATGCAATTAGACTCAGACTATTCCCTTTTGCTATAACAGGGAAAGCTCTGAGATGGTTGGATAAGCAAGCTCCCAACAGCATCACAACGTGGGATGATTTGGCTGCTAAATTCTTTGCAGAGCACTTCTCCAGGGAAAAACACAACAAGTTGGTGAATGAGATCACCAACTTCACTCAACATCCGGGAGAAACTTTATGTGCAGCTTTGACCAGGTTCCAAGAATTTATCAGGAAGTGTCCCCTGTATGATTTGTCGGAAGGAAAGAAAGCCAGAATCTTCTATAACGGAATGACACCGGAATCTAGGATGGTGGTCAATGGTGCAGCTGGAGGAACCATAGCAAGGAAGACAGCAGCTGAAACGTTAGAGTTAATCGACAACATGGCAAGAGCTGATAATGCTTCAATGGAAGTTCAACCAGTTCAACCGAAGAAAGGACTTCTACAACTGGGAAGCAATGATGCTTCATTAGCGGAGCAAAAGGTGATTTTACAACAGTTGGCTAGTATGAATGCCAAGCTCGACAAGATGCAGATCTCAACATCCAAAGTTAATGCATTTAACTGTGAGTACTGCACGGAGTCACATGATACTAATGAGTGCCCTACACTCAATGGAGCTGAACCATTCCAAGTCAATGGAATTTGGTATGACCCAAGGCCACCACAAAATACCCAAAGTTACCAGAGGAATCAGAATGGCGGCCAAGGGAACAACTTTCAAAGGAGAAATCAAGGGGGAGGCTTGGATTATAAATCCAACAATTTTCTGCAACCTCCTCCTCTGCCACATAAAGAGCCATCCGAATTGGAGAAAGCGATGATACAACTTTTCAAGACCACTAATGATTACATAAATGAGACAAGAGCCTACCAGAAGAACCAAGATGCATCCATCAGAAACTTGGAGACTCAAATAGGCTAACTTTCAAGACAACTTGCTGAGAGGAGTCAAGGAACAATCCCTAGTGATACCATTGTGAATCCAAGGGAGCACTGCAATGCCATCACTACTAAAAGTGAGGAGCTAGAAAAAGAGGAAGTTGAAGCTTCTACAGGTAAGAGTGAGAACACTCAAGAAAGCAAAGAAAAAGCAAAAGAACAACCTCCTGCAGTTCAAAAGAAGCAATGAGATTTCTCACGTTTTGAGAAACCTCCATATCCTATGAAGCTCAAACAACATGAACAAAGGAAGCAATTTTCTAAATTTTTAGATGTTTTTAAGAAATTGCAAATTAACATTCCTTTTGCAGAAGCTCTGGAGCAAATGCCTTCGTATACCAAATTCTTGAAGGAGATATTATCTAAGAAGCGGAAGCTCACAGAGGATGAACCTGTCACATTAACAGAGGAGTGCAGTGTAATCCTGCAGAAAAACATACCTCCAAAGTTGAAGGATCCAGGAAGCTTCAGTATTCCATGCACCATTGGCAAGACAACTATAGAGAGAGTCTTATGTGATCTCGGTGCCAGCGTTAATGTGATGCCATTAACCCTGATGAAGAAGCTGGGAATTGATGAAGTCAAGCCAACTAGGATGAATGTTCAACTGGCCGACCGCTCAACAAAGCAAGCATATGGTATTGTGGAAGATGTGCTAGTCAAGGTAGACAAATTTCTAATTCCTGTTGATTTTGTCATCCTTGACATTGATGAAGATGCCAGTGTGCCTATGATCTTCGGGAGGCCATTCTTAGCAACCTCAGGAGCTTTAATCGATGTACCTAAGGGTGAATTGATAATGTGCGTGGATGGAGAGCAAGCAATATTCAAGGTATTCATATATGAAGCTCCTCCATTGCCTTCTTCTCAACCTAAGAATCAAGTCAATTACATTGCGGAGAAAAAGGCTGAGGAAGGGAAAAAGAAAGAAGTCCATCAGCAGCATAAAGAAAGCAAGCCAAAGGTTAAGTCATCAATGGTAGCATGCTTCCAACCACCATAAATCAAAAGGGGTATGTCAGGCTCGTGAAGTTAAACAAGCGCTAATTGGGAGGCAACCCAATAGTTGTTTTTCTGTTTTTATTTTATTTATTTTATTTTCTTAGGATAGTTTAATTTTTAATAAGTCAAGTAAGTGGTGAATTAGTGACCATATGAAAAAAATTTAAATCTGGGAATTGGCGCTGTCAGCGCTAATTTGGCGCTAGTAGCGCCACAAGACCAAAAGAAACAGTGAGTTCCACGCTCACAGCGTGGTAACCACGCCATCAACGTGGAAACCTCACGAAGTACTCGTGCCAATAGCGTGAATTCCACGCTGTGAGCGCCATCAAACAAAATGAGGCAGTGAGTTCCAAGCTCATAACGTGAATTCCACGTTGTGAGCGCCAGTTCACTTCACCATGATACTTACTTTGACATTTCATTTTGCTGTTTTGAGTATTTTGTGGGATATTGGTTGGATTATTTCTCTTTATACAGTACGCTTTGATGATTATTCTATTTTACTGTTTAACAAGTGTGTGTGTGTGTGTGTGTGTGTGTTCCACCTGGCAGAATTAGCTTCTTCGACCAGTATAGTTGTTGTTGAGGACAGCAACGTTCTAAATTTGGGAATTGTCACATACTGTATGCGAGGCTTGCTAAATACTTCGGAACTACACCACAGAAAGGAAGTCTAAACAGAAATTTTTCTGAAAAAGGGGAGATATTTTAACCTTCAATTTTTATTTTTATTTTTTTTATTTGCTGTTTTTAGTTAGATTCAATTTTTAAAGAAAAAGAGAAATTTTTTTAGAAAATTCCTAAACAAGCAGTCCCAGAGTGTTCTAAGTTTACGCAGTAAGTAATTAGATTGAGTTAGATGAAGCATGATATCTGTGAGCAATTAATTGTTTTAATCTGAGAATGATGACTGCTCGTTTTTATAACTGTTTTGGTGAAATTTTTGATAATGCTTGATATGAAACTTTGAATTGCGATTCTAGTTGAATTATAACTGTGAGGATTTGAGGCTAAACAGAAATTTTTCTTTTTGAGAGGCCTCACTGTAGTAGTTTCTAGAACTTGAACTGTTTCTCTGGCTTGCATGCATTACTGAAATGATAAGGGCATTTTTATTCTTGTTAACTTAGAGCCAAACAGCCTACCTATAAGAATTCCCATTGTTAAGCCCTTTCGAGCCTTAAACCAGTTCATTCAAACCTGATAAAAATTACTTAATCCTGTTCCTCTCGACACACCTTGAGAGATTGAATGCTGATCAAAGAAGAAAGTCAAGTTACTTCTCAAAGGAAAGATAAGTAGTTGAAAAAGGAAACAAAAGACTGGTTTGCAAAATATGGCAAAAAATTTAGAAAAAGGAAAAAAAGAAAATTTGCATCTCAAAAGAGAAAAGAAAGAAAACATCTGCAAACAAGGAAAGAAAAGGGTAGTGAAGAAAAGGAAAGAATCCCAAGTCTGTAAAATGAGGCAGAATGAAGAAGAGAAGGAAGTATTGTTAAAATCAGTGTTTCAATCTCTCCAATCAGCTTCTGACCAAAAGATTCTCACCCCCAAACCAGGCCATGTTACAACCTATCAAAGACCTTTTGATCAGTCTGTGCATGTCAAATGGATTCCTTAATCTTAGGAATTGAGAATAAGTTCAAGCCTATGGAATTACTACTACACTGATGGATAAGTGTGAAACCCTCAAACACTGAGCGTGATGAGAGTGCAATTAAACTGTGAGGAATGTTCAAGTTAGGATTTCAATTCTTGATATAACTGAAAAGCACTGTTGGAAGTTTTAAACAGAGAGTTATACATGCATAGCAGTCTGAATTCTTAAGATGTTGTGTTCCATGTTTTCACAGAATTATTCTTTGCTGATAACTTTAATCTATTACATTGCTGAGGACAACAAAGTTCAATAAATCCTAAAAAAATGGCTAGGTTCAGAATCTTAAATTTTAGATTAAAATGATAAGCGGAGTTATTAGTACTAATATCAGCGATTAATTAAGTGAACCTATTTATACTTAGTGGCACAAAGCCCTAGGTCAGACTTCTTATTTCTACGTAGTCTTTATTTTCTGAGTTGAGTGCTCCACCTTGGCTGCCACCACCCTCTCTTCTTGGAAGCTTGAAACTTGCATGAAAACCAACCAAGTCATCACCTTTCCATTGATTTCTCTCCATTGGCCTTACAAACACTGAATGGTTGGCATTGTGAGTGAGTTAGGTGTTCCATTTTTTAGGGTTAAGCTGCTGTTTAGGGGAGGTTTGAGGCTGACTTCATTGTTTGGGGTTGATGGAACCATTTTCATGTCATTGGAGGCTTCAAGAAGCCATTTTGAATGACAAAGGACCAAGCTTGTAGTGCTTTTTCGTGTCCTTGCAAAATCAGAACCTTGGAGCTGTGTTGGAGGCTCCAAGTCAGTGTCTTTTCTGAGTTTTCAAGTCCTAAGGTGAGCCATGATCATCCTTTTTGAAATTTCCATTATTTGAGCTTGTGTGAGTCTTTAAAAAAAGAAACTTGAACTATTTGGGTTAAAGGATGATAATTTATGCTTAAAAGATGTTAATGAACTTCTGTTTGTGGAGTTATTGGACTCTAAATCACGTTTGGACCCTTAAAATCGAGTTTATGCAGAAACTACACGAGTTTCTGCATTCTGTCTGAAAAGTATTCGAATACTTTTCGTGAAGTATTTGGATACTTGCATGGTATTCGAATACTTATCGAAAAGTATTGGGATACTTTTCTGGGAATGGAAGTATTCGAATACTTTAGTGAAAGTATTGGGATACTTCCTGGTATTCGAATACCTTAGTAAAAGTATTGGAATACTTTTGGTATTCGAATACTTATCGTGGAGTATTGGGATACTTAGTGGTATTCAGATACTTTAGTGAAAGTATTGGGATACTTAGTTGTATTCAGATACTTTAGTGAAAGTATTAGGATACTTAGTGGTATTGGGATACTTTAGTGAAAGTATTGGGATACTTTTCTGGGAATAAAAGTATTCGAATACTTATCGAGGAGTATTCGAATACTTTTGGCAGAATAAGCCTACAATAAATTTTAACAAGTTAGGAAGCCTCAATACAATATAGGACGTTAATGAATCAGTGTAGGCTTGTCCTAGAGATGTTCAAGTGATAAAAATGAAATAACCCATTATCAAGGCTTTGGGAGAACCCGATGATCATTAAACAAAAAAGGAAATGTTGTCCTTATGAAATGGAACTCTAGACTATGAATATTAATGATATTTCTAACATAAACAGACTGTGTTTTTGTTGTTTGGTGAACTGTGGATTGCTATTTGGACTTTTGAGCTTGAGTACACTACTTGACAAGTAAGCTTCCGTGTCCTCGGTTTTGCCTATTGTTGGTTCCACCATATCCCATGGGGGGATGGTTTATATGCATGATGTTGTTTTTATGAAATGTTGATTTATTGAAATGCTATTGAGTTGTTATGTGTAAATGCCTTATGATATGTATGTGTTGTTCCACCTAGACGGTAAGCATGAGTATGTAGCGTCATACAATATGGTGATTCTGTGGGTGGGTGCAAGTAGCGTCTTGCACTACTGTAGGTTGTAGGCGTATGTAATTCCTACATGTTCTCTGGCCAGTAGGATTCTGACACAAATGACATGATTATATGCTGTATTGCACAGATTTGGGAACTTATCTTATTATACTGCTTTTGAACGTATATTGCACATGTAAGTGAGCATGGGGTGAAGAGATCCTTGAGGACCCCTTGTCTTACTGAGATTTCTTTTTAGAGATCTCACCCCACGTTTGGGGCACATTTTCAGGTTCAGGTACCTCGGGAGTTGATACCTCTAGCGACAGGAGGTCGGAGCTGAGTTGAGATATATGATGTTGTGCTTTTATGCCTGGCTGTTTATCATGATTTATTGTCATTATGTTGTTGTTTGAATTTAGACTATGTTGGGCTTTGTTGCCTAATTTATTGAGCATGAGAATTGTCCATGCCACATTGATTATGTTGTGTTTATTTAGACTCGTGTTGTATAATGAATTAGGATTTTGTCCGGACTACGTGTTGTGGTTCCGTGACTAGATACACATTTATATATGAGGTATTCCAGTTAGTTATTTATTGCAATTTACATACAGGCAATATTTGAAAAAATGATTAAGTAATCAACTCGGTTAATAATAATTACGTCATAATTGAAAAGAAAAAGTTAGCGTCCACATTTAATTTAGATGCGCCATTACCATTTGTATGCTAATACACTGGGTGCACACGGGGTGTTACAGGTTCATCATGCCTAGCCTGAAAAGGCTAGGCTGGCTAGGTGACAACCTTATACTCTCTCTCCCACGCTTGAAATAGATTTCCCTCTCTAAATACTACACACACATATAGAAGGAGGAGGATCTTCTTCTCTACTTACTTCCATTCACACACACTCCTCCTAAATACACATATATGGGAAGCTTTAACAAAGCCTTGGTCTATATAACATGGTTGTTGAGAGTACCCCTATATCAACATAATACACCCTCCAAGGGTACATCTATGAACCACCTGTTCAACTTGTAAGTTAATTATAAAGAAAATAAATTAGTCTCTTCTTGATATATTAAGAAGGATTTTTCTAATAGTTATTTAATAGTGTCGACTTATTATTAGAATATATATATATATATATGGGAAAAATTATATTTACAAATTTTTTATTACAAGCTACACTATGTATGATCGGTCATACTTCAATCAAAAGTGTATGACCGGCATACTTCAATCAAGAGTGTATGACTGGTCATACTTAGTGTAATTTGTATTATGGGTTCTATTATATTCACATAAAAGTGAATGAGTTCTATTATAAAAAAAATTGTAATAAAAATAGAAACATTAAACTTTTTTTCAAAATTAACTTATTTATCTTCCTTTCTTATTGTCATTTTATAATGGGAAATACTTTTCTTACGTTGTAGGAAAATAGTTGCCTCATGTTGTAGAAATAAAATTACAAGTGGGATCCACAGGTAAGAGGAGAGAAAAAAGAGTGGTGGAACTCTGCTCTTTTTTGTGTGCGTAAAAAAGTTATTTATCTCGTATAAAATAAGATAAACATCTTGATAAAAACAAAAATTGAGATAAACATAACTCATCTTTCGTTTCCATCGAAACTTTCGCCCCCTTTTTGTCAAAAAAAAAGAAAGAAAAAAAAATCATACTCCCTCCTTTCTAATTTTTTACCACTTTGTAATTTTTCACACTCCCTCTGTCACGTACTCATATTTTTTCAAACTCTTTCCCCACTTTTTCAGTTTGGTAGTCTTGTTTTCTTTTTTGGGTAACAAATCTTCTATGCAATTGTAAAAGAATTCGAAGGTTTTTTTTTATCCTACTAGTTCAAAAGTTAAAAAAATTGATCGGATTAAGTTTTTGATTAAATTTATTATCAGACTAATCCAAAACGACGCATTAATTGTCACTGCATTAAGACAAGAAACATTTGGTTCCGTGTTACATGTAACTTGAGTTGCTTAGATGCGATAGATTCAGTACTAGACTACCGCGTTTATAATGTCAGACATAAACAAACATGATTGTATTCATACCGCGTTTGAGAAAGATGTTAATCTGCTTACGGTCTCTCTGTGAAATCATGTTGTTTGGTTGGTGATCTCTGAAACAGTAGCTTGCACTGTACCCAAAAAATGGTCAAAACTTCTTGCTTTTCCAAAATTGCGTACGCGTACTGACATCTCACTTGTGTTAATGTTTCAGAATCTGCAACCGCAAGGCAAGACTGCAGCATCCTCGTGAAACGCTATTAATGTTGAAGGTTCAAAGTCATAGCGGTCAACTTGAGTGCACATCATATTTTAAAATTGAAGTTACTATTATAGTGTTTTTAAATGGTACGTGGCTCACATTAATTTTTTTGGTATATTAATTTTTTTAATATTTTAAATCATAAATTAATCTATTTAATTTTAATTTTTTTAGCTCGTGCACAATTTGGTGGGTTGACGGGCGCACATGTAAGATAAAAATTGGAAAATATACTTGCTTATAAGAAAAAATAACTTTAATTAATCAAGTATAAAGAAATACTTTAACCCAAAATTTTAAACTATTAAGTAAATATTATATTAATAATTTTATATTATATCTCTTACATTTACATAATTATCTGGTAAAAGATCCGAACTCAAAGACGTGAGAAAATGGAAGGGACGAATCTATTAAAAAACAAAAACTAATAGGCTCTCACGTTATTTCTTTTATTCATTTTGTGATACAAAAACTCTTATATAATCACTAAAACCAATGTGTTATTCATGGTAAGTGTGTGCATGACAACCTTCCCGGAATCAATTCTTTTTTAATTTCTGTTCTCGGGAATAAAAATGGATAAGAAACTCGTTTGTTAAAATCGGTTTATTTTTTTGTTCCCGGGATGAACCGATTTAATTTTTGTGTTGGGGAACAGAAAAAAGAATCAAAAAATTTCTATTTTTTTGTTTTCGGGCCCAAAATGAGAAACATTTATCCCTCTCAATCACTCTCCACTATCGTACCACTAGTGTCGTCGTCACCACCACCTCCACCTATCACCCCCACAATTACCACCACCAGAACTACCGCCGCCGCCACCACCACCACTATCACCTTTACCCCATCACCATTACCGCCATCAACCACCACCTTCATCGCAATCATTGCCATCACACGCCACTACCACCACCCCCATCGCCATCACTACCACCACCACTACCATCACCACCACGTCACCAACCACCACTACTATTGTCGCAACCACTACCGTGACCACCATCGTCGTCGCTGCCGCTGCCACCAACCACCACCACCATTACACCACCCCCGCCACTACCACCACCGCCAACACCATTGTCACCTACCACCACCGCCGCAGCCACAACCACTGCCACCATGATGCCTTCACAACCACCACCATCATGCCACTGCTACCATTGTTGCCACCACCAACCACCATACCCACCACCATTATCGCAACCACTGTCGTCACCTCCACCACCACCATCCCCACCACTACCGTCGCCGCCGCCATCATTACCACTGCGATCGTCGCATCCACTATCGTCACAACCACCACCACTATCTTTACCACGTCACTGCCACCACCACTACCGTGCCGCCGCCGCCGCCACCACCACAACCACACCATGTGGAAAGGAAAGTGAAGATTCGGAATTATTTTATATTTAATAGGAATTATTTTTTATTATATTATTTGTTGTGTTATCAAACACAATTCTCATTCTCGAAATAAAAAAAGAACATGTTATCAAACACATTTTTTTTTCTCAGAAACTATTCCATGACACAGAAATAGAAAAAATTTGTTTCTTTTCAGAAACAATTCTAGGGAATAGAATGGTTGTCATGCACACGCTAATAATCTTCGGAAGTTATTGAATTAAATTATATTAAAAGTTATTTTGTCAAAATATTCATTGACTTGTAACCTCTTTCTTCACTCTTCGGTTCCTTAAAAGGGAAAGCGAAATTCGATTTTAAAGTTGGAATTCATATTGAAAACTTTATTGAATCAAAAGAATATATCAGTCTTGTTTACACTCATTACCAGTGAAATTACTGGTCGTATTCTACTGTTGCTGGATAGTTCTCTGTCAAAAAAGGTTGGCCATAAATCCGTGTTCGAATTTTCCTAAGACGACTAAAAGAAAATAGTTAGAGGAGTGCTACTGTTGCAGCTAGTCACTCGTTACTCGTCTTTGACTCTTCATTGAGGCTTCACATTACTCAATTATATAAATAAAGTCTAAACAAAAGCCCAAGTTTTTTTTTTTTTTAATTTAACCTAATTCTAATTATTTTTTTGAAGCGAGTTGACTTCCCTCAGTATCTTCATAAGCTTTAACTCTTCGAGCTGGTTATGGTACCTAGGAGTGTAAATAAGTCAGGTTAGGCCGAGCTTTGACCTTCATTGCCTAAGCCTACGTAAAAAATATTCAGCCTATTTGACCTATTGGCCTATTAAAGGCTTTGTTTATAGGCCAAGCCTGACCTGTTTTAAAAAAAAAATTAAAAAGTCTGATATGGCATTAAGGCCTTGTAGGCCTCCCACTGCAGATACTAAGCAAAGAAAGTTCCATTCGTGCATGCACTAATACTTCTCGTAAGAAATAAAAAATGACAAACAAAAAAGAGTCAACATAATACCACAGCTCTAAAATGTATATCAAAGAGGAATTAGAGTCAAAGAAATGGAAAAATAATAAAGAAATACAATTACTGGGTCAACGAAAGACGAAATTTAGAGACGAAAAGGGAATGGATCCTCTAATGTGGAAAAGTGGTCATGTGTCATGTTATTTGATCACAACCACTCATTGATGATGAGATAAGAGAGAGAAAAATGTATAATATTTAAATGAGTAGTTGTGATCAAATAACATGACCACATAACCACTTTTTCACATGAGAGGATCCATTCCCAGGTAAAGTGAGAAGTCACTTAGAAGCGGTGGTGCACAAAAGAAATTAGGGTTGATACTTTGTCATCTAGAATAAATATTTTATTTTATTTTAAAAAATTAAATAGGCCAGCCTATAAGGCCTTAGACCAAGCTTGACAAAGTTGGCTTATGGTCTATTTGTTAAAAAGATTTTCTTATAGGCCTAAGCCTACTCTACTTTTTTCAAAAAGGTCAGCTTATGCCAGGCTCATAACAATTATTATTTCTCCTATAACAGAAAATAAAGTTATCTCAACAACCTTATAACAATTTATTTTGGGGTTTAGGAAAAAGACAAGAGTATTTTAAAAATTTTACTTTTTTTTGTATTATAAATTTTACTAAAATTACCCTTTATTTTTTTCTCAAAAGAGATAACTTTATCTCCTGTTATAAAAGAAATGTTAATCCCTTTAAAAAAATTATTTCTCTTTTGCAATGCTTAAATTTTGCAATCCATTTATTTCTCAGCAAATTTTACGATCCCCGCTTTAGTCCCTAGTAAATAAAAAATTTATTCGTGGTTCCTAAGAAATTAAAGTAGACCAATTTTAGTCTTTTTAAGGAACTAATGTAAGTCTTTTTTAAATTTGTGAGAGATCACAATTTCAACTAAATGTGACCACTATCAAAAAAATTATTTCTCATTTTGCAATGCTTAGCCAGCGGGAATCACCACGTTTTGTGATCACATGGCAAAAATATGTGTCCTACTAAAATGGAATTCAACGGTGATATTCTATAAATAATTTGAAGACGTGATATATTGTTTTTTTTTTTTCAAGTAACACGGTGCACGGATACTCTACGTTATACTATATTTTATGAAACAAACTGATTAATAGGTACTACTGTAGGAATTCTTATTTCAGATAGTTTAGTTAATATAATTATACATATAATAAAAATATGTGAGTTTAAATTTAATCATGTACCATGTCTTTTTTCAATATTATTTTCTCTCTCTCCTTACGAGCTTCTTTCGGAGTTTACTTCTGTTTTGGATTAAACCTTAAGTTCATTAGTTGGGTGTAATCTCTTAAAGCTCACATTTAAAATTTTCTAGAAAACACTCATGACAAGCTATAGAGACTCATCATTAGGACATTCCCCTTCCCTGCATAGCTGTCCCTGTACACTGACAGTGGGCAGTATGTCTTGTCTTATGACAAGATATGGCTTGATCAGACAGCTCATGGGACTGACCAGCTCACTCTCCCATGCTAGAGAGGACACTCCTCTCTAAGTACCCCACTCACACATGGAGGGGGATCATCTCTTCTACTCTCTATCTATGCTGTTACTCTACCCCTTTGCAGAGCTATCATAGCCACACACACCCCTCTTATGCACACCATGGGAAGCCTCTACAGTGCTTTGATGTCTATCTATTATTGCCATTATAAGTACCCCTATATCCACATACTTCATCTTCCATGAAACACATTTTATGTACCCCACTGTACAACTTCAATAATAGTATTAGCTGGCACATATTAATTCCCTCACTATTTTTTATTTTTTGCGTGTCTCAAGGGCAGTAATTGTTGAATTGAAATAAAGGGAATCAAATTCTAAGGTGTAGATTCTGATGTAGAAAAGCTAATCAGAAGTTTTCGGACCTTTAGCAAGAGCCAGCCAATAGAGCATCATTTTCAGTAGAAAATTAAAAACAACATCATCTTCACATGTTGTGTTATAGATAATCTATATAGGGAAAAAGAACTATCATTTAAAAGGACACAAGTTGTGTCCTTTTAGATGATTTACACAAAGTATGACCGGTCATACTTTGTATAAATCATAAAAGTTACTTTTTTTTATCTTTTCTCAGTCATATCGTTGACGTGTAAAGTGAAAGAAAAAGAAACTTTTCAAAATTACACAGAGTATGACCGATCATACTCTGTGTAAGTCACTAAAAGGACACAGAATTGTGTCTTTTTAAATGACACATACTAAACCCATCTATATATAATAATAAAATAAACCATTGATATGGGAAATTTTACGTACTTATAAGTATTATACCCTTTTATTAAAAAATTCACACTATACAATTAAAGAATTGTTGGATGAAAAAATATTGTTAAATAAAAAATATTAATACATTAAATATAAGCGGTTATAAAATATTACTTTTGGAATGTATTGAAATTTTCTCCTGACATTATATATTCACAAACTGTAAATGAGTCAGCTCGCGAGGTTAAAATTTATTTTTTTCTAGTATATATTGCATCATTAATATATTGCATCATTAATGTCCCATATTTTTTTTCCTTGGGTGCACAGGTCTAATATAAATTTATAAATTCGAGGTTATCCAAATGAAGAAAATCAATGCAATCTATATGAATTCCAAACTTTTGTACGTGCCAGATCTCTACTATTAACTTACGCTAACAATCATGATATTATTAATATAGATTACCTAGTTTATGATTATATATATTTTGAAACAGGCTATTAACAAAATAAATTTATTACTGGTCAATGATAATATGTAAATAAAGTACATTTTTTAAATAAAAACTTATTTTAGTCCTCTATAATATACATGTGATAATGTGATATTAATTTGATTATCTAAAACAAGTTAAAATTGATTTATTTTTAATTATAAAAAATAATACCAATCTAGTAGTCTTTTAAAAATGTTGGTATTACCTGAATCTCCCAATAATAAAAAATTTCATAAATGGATATATTTTATATGTTGATATTTATTTTACCACCACGCACGTGATTAACTGGTAAATGATTATTTCAACTTATTTAGTGATCTCGAGTTCGAATAAGTAGAACTCAACTAAAGATAATATACAAAAGGAAAAAACATTAATATTGATTTTGATGTTATTTTTCACAACTAAACAACTGATTTGGCTTGGTTTAATTTGAATAATGGTATTTTTCTTTCTTTCAGTTTATTTATTTATTGTTGCCTAGGATTTTCATCTAAAAGTCATGACAAACATTGCCCCTTGAATTTCATCAAAAGTGGTATATGCAAAAATCATTGAAAAATCCAAACTCAGCAAACAAACAATACAATCACTGTGGAAGCTTATGAACACCAGATTACACCACAATCATTCAACCATTGATCAACATCGCAATTACCATTTGCCTCTGAACCAATTTCAAACACCTTCAGTACTTGGTTTCTATTCTTGGCTAACCTATTTAGTACATCTGCTAAGTTCTTCCTCCTCTTTGACCCCTGTGACTCCGAAGCCAGTGAAGGCGGTGAACAAGGCTCTGGCGAGTTCCGCTTCGAAGCTTCCACCACCCTCACCTCTTCCTGCGGCGGCGCGTGGGAGCCAATAAGGTGGGGAAAATTCAACTTGGCTTTTCTTCCACGCATCTTGAAAGCAGCTCTATCAAAAGCCAAACCCGCTTCCTCTTCAGTCTCATAAGTCCCAAGCCAAACCCTTGCACCGTTTTTATTCGGGTCCCTTATCTCCGCCGTGAACTTCCCCCACGGCCTGCGCCTCACGCCCCTGTAGTGCTTCCATCTCGGTGGCGCGTGAACCTCACGCGCCGCCGCAGGTGTAACCCTTTTGCATGCTGATGATTTACTGGCATCATGGTTAATGGTAGGGCTTGGAAATGGATTGTAAGAGGATGAAACATGTTCAGGCTCAAGCAAGTAGTGTTGAAGAGATTCCAAAGAAGAAAAATCACAAGCTATTGTTGTAGCCATGTTTTGGATGAAAATGGTGATGGGATTGATGGTGGTGTTTTTTTTCTTTAGGATTTAACTTTGCGGTTATTGTGTGTGTTTCAAGAATAATGCATTATATATATTTATAGCACTATGTTTCGGACTTGTCTATATTTTATTATTTATTGCTTCAAACTGAGTTTGGAACAACGTAATTTTCTATTTAAATAGTAATTTTTTGCACGTGGGTTGTTCCTTTGAAGTTCCAGTGATAATATGATTAGTTTTCGTACTTTTTTTTTTTGGTACGGAGTTTTAGTCATAAAAAAATTAATTTTAGGAGATTCTCTATTAAAATGAATTTAACCTTATTCAAATTAAATTAAGGGATCAATTTATCTCATATGGTGATGAGAAAAGATAGTGAGATCTATTATTTTATTTTATTTTTTAAAATAATGAACCCACTACTTTATCTCTATTCTATGAGATAAATTATTTTATGCAACATAAGATAATTATCTCATATAATAAAATATAATTATTTCCCTTGTATTAATTAATCGAATAATCAATCAATCAATGTATATAGAAAAGAAATATGAAATATGTGATGCGGCATTCAACGTTGAAGTGCTGTGTCTGTATATTATTCATAACGCGTGTGATTAGTTGATATTGTTAATACCTACACCTGTCTCTGAACTTTTTGTACTTTTTGTTGCGGGAAAATTTGTCCAGCTATATGTGTGTGTTATTTTGGGTTTGTTATCTTAATTAAAGTTGAAATTTACTTAAACTGATTTAGAAAAATATATTACCAAAATAAATTCAAGAACCCTTGCGCAATATTTACAAAATTTCTTTTATAATATCTCTATTTTTTTACGGAAGATGTTATATATATTTTGGTTGCAAAAGATGTTATATATTATTACTATATGTAATCTGTGAATTGTCTTCCCCATAGTACATGCTAGTTTATTGGTTTTGGAATGGACCAATTTTTATATGTAATTTTTTTTGTGGATTCTCACAAATTTGGACAGAATCCCACTAATTATTTATGAATCTGAACAATAAGATAGACACAAAATTTTCATAACTACAATATCATATGCAAAAAAAGCATAAAAAATCCCATTTTTATTTTTATTAAACTTCATCTATAATACGTGAAGAAAAACACACAAGGGCAATTCAAGTGTTAAAGTGTGCTTGAATTAATTTTATCTTGATTTTTTAAATTAATCAACACATTAAGAATTTTTGCATACAATAGTTACCCACACAACCATATGCATATAGTTGAAACAAAATTAGCATTAAAATATTGGGATTTTATCATTTGATACCCCACTTTTAAAGTTTTACAAACAAGACTTCTATAAATTATTTTTCCTTACCACCATTTATTGCATAGGTGGAGTTTTATGTTAAAAATAATAATAATAATAATAATAATAACAATAATAATAATAATAATATACATCACACTCTACAAACCAATTTCGACTATATAATATATATAGTATATGCGTATATTTACTACTAAAAAGTTTTACAACTCTAACGGTTATAATTTATTGAGTATATTTATTAATTAATTATTAATTCTCAATAAATTATAAACGTTAGATTGGCGGAAATCAACGGTAATTAGTTTAGTAGTAAGAGTTATAAAACTTTTTATTATTAAGTATAACTTCTTCCATATTTTATGGCTTTATTATTTCTAATATTATATGAGATAAATTTATTTTTTATACACATAAAAGTGTGAGGGTCTATGTTTTCTTTTTCTCTCTTTTCTTCTCATATGGGCCTGGCCTACACACTTTTATATGTGCATGAGAGAAAAAATTTATCTCCTATAATATAAAAAACATTAAACCCATATTCTACCAAATTGTGGTAGCTTAGTTGGTAGCAAGAAAGTTGAGTAAGTTGAAAGGAAAGAGTCTCGGTTCGATTCTCACATGTCACATGTGGAAAGGGTTTAAACTTTAAATATCTTTATTTCTGACTCACTTCGCATTGTGATAGTCTCATAGCTGACTTAAAAAGTTGAAACAGTTTCATAACTGGTTCAAAAGAGTCAAAATTTATAAGGATACAGACGAAAAATCAACTCTCTTCAAATGGCTAATTATGGTTGGGTTAATTCAAAAAAAACCCCAAATTCTATTTCCTTCTCCGAACCATAGGCATTAGTTAGTAGACCCCACGAGCAAAGGTTATTATTATTTATCAGTACAGGCTTACTAGCTAGTACGTATATAAAAAAACATATAAAAAGACTTACAAAAGTAAAAGTTCAACATTAAATCATCCCCTCTTATTAAATAATACTATCCAACCCCCATTATAACACGTGATTAAAAACGTTTACACCATTTAATAATGCAATTAAACCCTTTAAAGCACCTGCTTGAAAACTCACGATGCTTCCAGGAAATGAGAACAGGGTCCAACAATGTCACACAAAATCTTATCACTTTTCAACAATAGTACACTACCCCTATATATATATATACACGCATACATATTACATATCCACTGCTACTTCAGTTCAGTACCTTCCTTTCTTACTCACTACAATATACTATAACACGTACAACAATAATAACACACGCTTTCATGTTCCAAAACCAAATGAATCTTCAACCCACCATTCTTGAATCTGATCTTGCTCTTCTCGAATCCATTCGTAGCTACCTCCTCGACGACGACTCCAGTGCACTCCTGGCGGTTCCCACCGCCTCTCACGGCGTTGCTCCGGCCACCAACCAGGGTTCCCCCACCGGGAGTGGGAGTGAATCAACGTCTACCCTTTACGATTATGCGGTCAACTCTCCGTTGGTTTCTTCGGAACAAACGACATCAGCTGTTGTGGAGCATCGGGGTGCTTCGAATGCGGCGGCGCGTGAGAGACACGCGCCTCCGTGTATGAGGGGAGTGAGGCGTAGACCGTGGGGAAAGTTTGCTGCGGAGATTAGAGATCCTAAGAAGAACGGCGCGAGAGTGTGGCTCGGGACTTATGAGTCGGCTGAGAACGCGGCTTTGGCTTATGACCGAGCCGCTTTCAAAATGCACGGATCAAAAGCCAAGCTAAATTTTCCACATTTGATTGGCTCTGATGTTGTTCAGCCGATGCAAGTGGCAGCTAAGCGGTGTTCGCCGGAGCCGTGTTCATTGGGAGTGGCTTTAGAGCCGAAAATGAAGATGAGCCGAGTTAGCATTATTGACACTTCAGAAATGTAGGATATTGAATCCATGATATTTTATGAGCAATTGTTGAATGATGCTACAACTTACAAGCAATCTAGTTGATTTTTAATTTTCAATCATATTTGTAAATTAATATTATTAATAAATATTGATTTGATTCTTAATATTATTAGTAATATTAAGAATATAAATAATATTCTTAATATTATTATTAATAAAATAATATTATTAATAAAAATTATTAATAACTTTTTTAGTATCTCACCAATGGGTTTGAGAAATTTTTGGTATTTTCTTTTTCTGAAAAGGTTATATTTACAAACTCTTACAAACTACACTATGTTTATCGATAATATAGTTTGTAAGTTCATAAAAAAAAAATTGAAATCATTCCCCTCTTTTTTCATATGTACTTCATTACTAGCAGATACATTGTGCCCGTTAGATTGTTCTTATTTTTCATACGGTGCCCCTTATGCAGTAGAGGAATTATAATTTTGTGGACGCAACTTATGATAACCCTCAAAAGTCAGGCCTCGTTGGTCACTGTTAAATATCCAGATTAGCATATTCTTCCCTTTTTACAGCTTTCAAAATTTGACCCGTTTAATATTTTTTATAATTTTCAATGGCATTGATAATAAATATGTGTTGGTGAGGCCAATATACTGCCTTGGCAAGGCAGAGTGTGTTTGTTTTGAATCATGAAGGTGTCTATATCTTCGAACCATGTAAATGGATTTGAATGTGTAGTTAATTTTCTATTCCTATTGAAATGTAAAGAATAAAGTATGACCTCATAGTTTTCTTTTGGCCTATACACTAGATAGAGCAAAATACCATGAATATTGCTTTCCAAAGTATAAACATGTTTTATGACTTGTATAGATGTAGAGCCTGTTGAAATACTGAAGAATATTAACTTTGCTTCTTTGGAATGATAAAATTAACCCTAATGTATGTAGTTTTATTTCTTTCTTTATTTATTTTTTACCATGCCATGCAGAAAAGTGAATTGTACATCACGCACAATGTTAATTTTATATCAAAAAGTTTAATAGTCTGTCTTGATGCTTGATCACATAGGTTTTTAATAAATAAATCATGTTGTTCATTATAATTAGGGGTGGCTATTTTCAACACTACCCACTACCATAAGATGAACACAACACTAAAAATTCATACTAGGGTTGGTCCACTTTTAAATTCATATCGTGTTCGTGTTGAAAAAATATGACAAGAAAAAATTTGTGTTGTGTTGCATATCAACTTGAAAACATAAAATTGATCTGTATTAATTTTTTTATTGGTTATTTGTATCGTGACATGTCATGTTGTGTCATGTCAACTCGTATAATAAGCAATACACTTTGAGGTTGACAAGTTATTCATGTTGTGTCATATCGTGTCAACTTGCATAATATTTGTATCGTGTCATATTATATCAACCCACAAAATAAGCGAATTGTATTCGTGTCGAAGGTTTTGAACCGTTTCAAATTTGTGTCTTATTCATGTTGAGTGTATTCACATTTGTGTCAAATTTATGTTCTATCAACCCGAATGATATGCAGTGTCCATTTTGAGTATGGAGCTTGATGGACTTTGGCTTGATAAATTTTGTTCTTGAAATAATGAAGAAGGGTATTTAAGTTTGATAAATGAATATGTGCTATATAACTTTTTTTGGACAATTTTTTCTTCTACAAAGTACACATTGTTACAACGGGCATCTTACTCATTGTAGCGAAAAAATTCACGCAACAAATCCAAACTTATATTTTAAGGCTATAAAATTAAGTGTGATGAAGGACTCACACCAGAAAAAGATAATGGGAAGTATGATATGATAAAGAAAATTAGAAATATATGAGCAACTGAATCTCTAATTTTGCGGATAAAATTTTAAAAAAAGTAGGAAGTAATATAATGCTTGAAAATTTTATCTAGTTCTTATTTATTTGTATACAAAATTATTCTAGTGACCTTAATGATATATTATCTCATCATTCTAAATTATGTATGGTTTAGGGAATACAGAGTAAATTTTAAAATTTACCTTGAGTTATGATTAAGTGAGTAGGAGCCTAGAATAGTTTATGCTACTTTTTCTCAAAACCACGTGATTTTTTATGAAGGGTTGCATGTTAGTAGGTCCACGACCCTTAAGGTGAACTCACCCACATTTTATCCTTAAAACCAACCCAACACCAATGTCTAAACTTACCCTTCCATAAGGAACTTAAGTGTGAAAGGAAGATGAACTACTCAATCCTTATTCTCTTTTAAGAATTTTGGTTTCATTCCACCCCAAGACCCTAAATCTTGAAAATCGAAGGTGAGCCTTAAAGTAGAAAATGAGAAAACAATTCTCTTCTGATTTGGACCTACTACATGTGAGATAAAGCTTCATTCCCATAAAGGCTCACACGACCCAGAAACCTCTGTGACTTGACCATAAAGGCAACCTATCCAGCGTAGAACGCGTGAGATCTCACTTACTTGACTAGCAAGCAAACGTGACTTAACCTAAAAGGAATCATCATTGCCGAGATCAGCACCTCAGGCAAGTTGGCCGTCACTTGAACCCAATGAATGAATGGCAGCTCCAGCTGGCCACTATATCTACTGAAATCTACTCTGAACATAGGCTTGCCCACCAAGGAATAGCCTGAGAAAGGCCACCGCTCTCTCCATTAATGAAAGTGAACACTGTCATATGAAAGATGGCATGAAATAAGGCGCTCAATACTATAAATACAGAGACATTTATCCCATGTATGATATCTCTCTTTGAATATTTGAACCTCTTTGAATACTGAACTGATTTGAGAGTCAAAGTGTCTTTGCAGGTACCCTCAGCTGCTCGCAAATTGCCTAAATACCCAAAGTGCTTATCAACCATCTCGCCAAACCACTTAGCATCTCAGAAGGCTTCCTTGCCATCTGTCCTTCTCTTCATCAACATTCTTCACTTCAACTGTGTGCGATCAGGCCCAGTCCGATTTGAGTTGGACTGATCATTGGCGCCTTCTGTGGGAAATGATAAATTTTGACTCCCACTCCATACAAACAAAAAACTTGGTTGATATTAGGAGCAAGATGTCAAGATCTCAGAACCCATCCAAAGGCAAAATAAAGGGAGGCTAGGCATCTTGCCAGAGAACAGCCTCATTCGTAGCTCCAATATCTCCTTCATGAGATAATCCACCACCAATAAATCAACAAATCCTACATCTCCTCAGGCAACAAAATTAAAAGATTGAGGAACAACAAAAAGAACTACTGAAATTGAAAAAATCACAAGCTGAGCATGAGAAAAATTCCAACGCAGATGAAAAATCTAATGAAAATGAACATGGACCATAGCACTCACAAAAAGCTCCTGGTCCTTCCCAAAGAAAAGGAAAACAAAAGATGGAGGATCATCAACCTCACGTTAGCCACGAGGCTAACCATCATGCAGACCAAAACTCTCACAAGAATCTAAAAACAGATTCAAAAGTGGCTCATCCTTTTACCACGCAGATCATGGACCTGCCTATTCTGAGAAATATAAAAATCACTACAAAAATACAACGAAAAAGGGACCCCCAGGAACATCTGGAGCAATTCTAAACAAATATGATGGCCCAAGACATTCTGATGTTGTAGGTTGTCGTCTTTTCCCAACTACATTGAAAGAGATTTCTCTAAGATGGTATTCAGCTCAGCCACAAAACTCAATCAACAATTGGGAAGTTCTTGCCAACCAGTTCTTTTTGAGATTTGCAACTAGAAAATCTTAATACAAATCCACACACGCGTCGAAAAATGTGAAGCAAGGTGCTAAAGAAACCTTGCGAGATTTTCTCAACAAATTTTTTGACGAAGCTTTACTGGTAAGAGATCTTGACCCACAAGTCTCTCTACACCTTATTACTTACAGTACAGGATAGACCATTTTCCATGTCTTTGGCCAAACAAAGGCCAAAAACCATTGAATAACTACGAGTAAGATCTGAGAAATTCATAAATCTTGAAGATTATCAACGTCTCGCGAAGACCCAAGTAAAAAGTCTACGTCCAATGAATTTTAGCGAGATTTCCAAAGGAGGTTCAAGGAGAGAAAAAAGTTCGAAAACTGCACGCCTTTGAACACGTCTCGATCTCACATCATGAAGAAAGTCTTCCAAACTGGCTTTGTCAATGTCGCTAAGCCAACTCCAATAGAAAAGAGAGGTAGGTTGGATGACATTAAATTTTACGAATTTCATGAAGAAGTGGGACATGATACCGAAGATTATTATGACCTCAAAAATACTATTGAGGCTCTTATTAGAAAAGGCAAACTCAAAGAGTTTGTTGCTAATTGAAAAGAAAAAAGAATTCAATGAAAGCGAGATTTACAAGTAAAAAGAATCTTTGTTGATAATGGGAGCTATATTGATATTATATTCTAGGAAGCCTTCAAAGGTATAAACATCCCAGAAGAACAAATAGCACCCAGCCAGACCAACTTCCTAGGGTTCTCAGGCAAGAACCATCAAGGTATGATTTTATAATATAGATTGTCCGCCTGCTTATAATGTTATCATAGGCAGGCCGACCATAGTTAGCCTTGGGGAAATTATCTTTATGCCATGTTTGCTATTAAATTCAAAGACCCCCAAGGGAGGGTAGTGGCAGTTAGAGGTGACAAAAATTAGCACGAAGTTACTATAATATTATTCTCAAAATGATTAATGAACCAGCACCCAGTTACCGTCTCACAATAGCTCTAAAAGGAAAATCATCTGTAAATATGACTGACTTGGATATCCGTGAAGAGCTGCGAGATGTACGTCCTTAACCTGAGAACACTACAGAAATTGGATGACATATGCCCAAAGAGGAAAAAGAAAGAATAATTGAAGTCCTTATGAAAAATAAGGATCTCTTTGCTTGGACAGCTACTAACATGCCAAACATTGACCTAAATTTTATTTTTCACCATCTCTCTAGGTTCAAAAGCCAATCCTGTGGCTTAAAAGAAGCGAAAAATAGCTCTTGAAAAGCAAAAAGTCATTGATGACGAAGTCAGAAAACTTCTTGACGCAGGAGAAATCATAGAAATTAACTATTCTACTTGGCTATCCAATGTTGTCTTAGTGGAAAAAGCCAATGAAAAATGGAAAATGAGTATTGACTACATAGACCTGAACAAGCACTGTTTAAAGGATTCTTACCCACTTCCCAATATTGACAAACTGGTTGACAATTCTTCAGGATATCAAATCCTGTCTTTTATGGATGCATATTTAGGATATAATCAAATCTCGATGCACCAACCAGATGAAGAGGCCACAATATTTATGATGGACAAAGCTACTTATTGCTATAATATGATGCATTTTGGCCCAAAAAATACTGGTGTGACATACCAGCGAATGATGAACAAAGTTTTTAGTGAACAAATTGGCCGACTTGATTTTATATCGAAGATTTGATTATGAAAATTATTGATACCTAGCGATATACTGAAGATCTCGAAGAAGTGTTTCAACAGTTACAAAAATACAACATGTGACTTAATCCTACCAAGTGTTCATTCAGCGTGCCAGCTGGAAAATTCTTAGGCTTTATGTTAACCCATAGAGGGATTGAAGCCAATCCAGACAAATGCAAAGTAGTATTGGATATGGCTAGCTTAAGGAATATTAAAGAGGTGAAGCAACTAACAGGTAGAATTACAGCCTTGACAAAGTTCCTGTCAGCATCAACTCAAAAATATGTTTAGGAGGGTGTATTGATTGGGATTTCAAAGGATTTTAATGGATTATTTTTGGACAAAAAATTCCATTGGTATTCAATTAGGATTTTAAAGGATTGAAAAAAAGTCATGTGGTATTTGATTAAGAGTTTAAAAGATTATTTTAGAGTCCGTCCAAATTCTTTGGTATTCAATTAGGATTTTAAACAAAAGAAAAAGAATCTTATGGTATTCAAAAATCTTACGATTTTAATGGATTTTCTATTGGTGTCTATTTCGTGAGACTTTTTAGTGAGAAATATAAATAGGATGTCTCTCTCACAATCTCACCCTAACCCCTAGGATTTCTTGAGATTTCTCTATTGCATTGTCTTCTTCTTTCTTTGGTGGGTCAACCCGCTTGAAACCGAGTTCCACCATGGGAGCTTCATCAAAGCTCAAAAATAACAGATTTTTGAGCAATTTTTGTAACACCCTGTTACCGGACCGGTGTGTTATCATTAAATATGATATCAAGCGCAGTTACAATCAAAGTAGTTATTTGTAATTACGGGAAAACTTTTTCTTTTTAATATCGTTTGTACCTTTAAAATAATTGTGATCATAACTCAAAACTTATTACGAAATTATGAATGCCCTAGCTTAATACCATGCAACTTACATTTAAAGATGCTAAGTGGTTCCCATAAACCAACAAAGCTTATAACCTATTTTATTCATGTTCGGTACTAGTGTATTCAGTCTTTTTTTTATTACTCCATTAATTCCACACTTACCTTTTGACTCTCATATCTTAATATGTTGTAGCTCTCTTCGTTAGCTACGCTTGGGTTCAAACCGTGCTCAAATCGTAGCTCTATAGCTTGAGTTATGGCAATATTTCCAAACTGCGACTATGCTATTTTCGGGGAGCACGCTTTAGCGCCCAGAGGCAGAAAAATTGGCTCTTTCCAGGTTTTTTGCGCGCTTGAGCGCCCAAGGGCAGGGGATTTTCCTATATTTCTCGTACGTGGCGCACTTGAGCATATCAGCGCTTGAGCGCCCTATACCTGATGCAAACTTGATTTTCCCTATTTTCACCTATTTTTCTTTGGGGAATTACTTCCCACTCAACATGAGACCTAAAAGATAATCTTACATCATGTAATATCTATATATCTATCTTCACATAATACATTATCTAATAAGTCCTTGACCCTTCCATCATATGAATGCTTCAAAATGTATTATGTTTACAACATCAAGTGCTTGAAATGCCTTTAAGCACAAAGTATGTGGCCATGGAAAAGTCTCATGCTCACCAAGACGTCAAGATAAACAATAGGCATCAATGTACAACAACTACATAGACTTAGAATCTAGTCATGAACACCACAACAACATGGAAATCTCAACATGCAATATGTTCATGATCTAAGTCCAAAATGCTAAATGTAATTCTATGTGCATCAAATAATACTTCTCCAAAATGCCATACCCTCCATATGCACATCATGCTCAAACTCCTCTAAGCGAGCCTTTTGCCCGATGGTCCTCCATGCTCACCATAACCTGAAATGATGTCCCCAAGCGCGGGGTGAGATATACAAATATATCTCAGTAAACTAAGGGTACTAGAGGATCACTCCACCCCATGGCTCACTCAATGTGCAACAATAAACATAATGTACAATGCATAACATACATGATAGCGACTCGGCAAGTGCACCGGTCGTAAAGTAATAAAATATACTGAGTACGAGATCGTTTCCACGAGGATCAGAATTTTCAAGCACTAGTTCGCTAATTGCGTTTTAGTTGGACAATCAAAAGTTGGGTTTGAGAGAATTTAGATGAAGAGAGTTGTGGTTCAAAGAACTTAAAATTAAAAACAAGTAAAAGCATGCAATATGAAAATTCAGAATTAAAAAAATGAATGATAATGATGTTTGATTGAAATTTAAAACAAGCGTAGTTAAGGTTTCGACTTCCCCCAATATCCTCAATATGTTATGAATTAAAAAGCCAAGAATTCGTATCAGATTTGTGTTGATTTCATCTTTGTTTCCTTTTTGCAATTAATATCTTGTGGATTGGTTGAGAGATTTGAGCTTTATAATCCTGCTTCAATCTTCCATGACTCCCTTTAAATCTGGTTTGATTTGTTTCCATTTTGGTTCCGGATGTCGCAATATGGAAAATCTTCATTAAATCACAGCAAATCTTTGCTGTCAGGATTTGCTTGGGCGCTTAAGCGTGATGTTGGGCGCTTAAGCGCCCTGAATTGCTTCAAATTGTTGTTGCTGTCTGCCTGAGCGCGCTCGAGCGTGCTCCTTGAGTCTGAAATTATGTCTTCTTGGGCGCTTGAGCGCCCTGACTTGTCCAGTTTGGCTGTTCTTCTTGCCTAAGCGCGCTTGAGCATCCTTTTGTGTGCTTGAGCGTACTATTCTGGACCTTGAATTGTAATATTTTAGTTTCCTTTGATCCATATTGAGCCACTACTTCTTCGTCATGATTTCTTTAGAACTTTTAGCACCATTTCTTGAGGTTTTACGTTCAAAATGAATATATTATCAATACATCAACTCAATTTCCTATCTTATGACTTAAATGTATTAAAACCTTGAATTCCATGCATTCTACTACATAATTCTTATATAATTTAGCCTAAAAACATAGTAAACCAAAGGTTTATCAAACATTCTCAGATTTGAATATTGTTGTCCTCTGCAATCAACTAAAATAAGACTAAGGAATTTCAGAAGCATAGAATTTAGAAGAATTTTGTAGAGATAGAGAATTCAGACTATAAACATTGTTGCATCAATTATAAGATTCATAATTCATCAGAGAAAATTGTAATAAAATTCTTAAGATCAAGAATAAGAGAAAATAACTGAAACATTCCCTCACTAGGATTTTAATTCACTCAAGCTCAATTGTTTGGAGGGTTAGTGTTTCACTCGTTTCCCACTGAATTAACACTACCATAGGCTTGCTCATATTCTCGCTTTCCAAAGTATTGTGACATATCTCAAAGATCCAGAGGTCTTTCTTGGGTTATAACTTGGCCTGGCTAAAGGAAGGGAAATTTAGAGAAAATGCTGCAAGATTAAAATTCAGATTTCTCGAAGAGGAACTTATGTATTTGTTTACATTGTAAACACTTTCTTTCTTCTTTTCGGCCCATTCGTCTTCTTTTTCTTTTGAACTTTCTCTTGTTTGTCGTTCTCTTCCTCAGAACAATTTTTCTTTCTTTCTTTTTCTTCCTGAGGATTTTTCTTTTTCCTTATTTCTTTCTTTTTCATTCTGCTCAACCTTACTTCCTTGGCTTTTGCCTTTTTCTCTGTACTTCCACAATTTATATCATTAACAACTAGCACCTTTTTTCTCAATTTAATCTGAAATTTCAATCTCAATTAAGGTGAGGAGAGTATGTGGAAAGTGGCTTAATCATCTTCATGGGTTTTCAAAGAATAAACAGGCTTAGGCTCAAAGGGGTTAAACTAAGGAATATCAGCAAGGGTTGGCTATTTGGTCATCTAGTTTAAAGAAAGAACATGCCTCAATCATATCTATAAAATATATCACATACCAATTCAAGCAAGAAACAAAGCAAGTTCTAGAGTCTTTCATACAGTGGGATGCCCACTCAATAAAATTTTTCTGTATAGGCTCAAAACCTCACGGCTATGAATGCAAAGTAATTCCCCTATTCTTTATCTTAAAAAATTTCATCACTAAAGAGAGAATACTCAATGAATCATGAAAATCATTACATTGATGCTCATTATGAAATATTCAAGTAAGTGCATCATCATGCTCTGAATCAATTACTGATTTAAAATTCTCGCCATTTTTCCATTAAAAACACTGAGAAAACTTTAAAATTTTCACAAAAACAGTGGCTTGGGGTTTTCAAAACAAACTAAATATATGAAATTCAATTAAAAAAAAAATTAAACTAAAGGAAAGGAGAAAGGATTTGAGATAGTTCCATGTTTTAGCCGGATATTCTGTGTGTGCTCATGAAGTTCCTCCGGCTTACTCAATTGTGCTCAGATGAATTGCGCGTTCCCCATTCCCAGATTTAAATGTTGCTGTCCTCAGCAACAAATTTAAATCTACAAAGAAACGCGTCGAGAATTAAGAAACAACTAGTTGCTCTCTTGTTGTTAGTTCCCTTTTCTTCACCTATAAAATTCACTCAACGATAGCCCTTAGTCTCAACAGCTTCTTCTATATTTTTGTATTTTTCTTAATTGAACAAAAAAGGAAAATTTAATCAAAACTAAAAATAGTAAAATGGTGGGTTGCCTCCCCTTAGCGCTTGTTTTACGTCACGAGCCTGACGTACCTGACTTGTGATCATGGTGGCTCAAAGTATGATCTTGGTGATAACCAAGCTCTATCATTCATAAATTGTGTCCTACCGTAGTGTTCTTCTGCATATGGATGAGGTAAAGTAGTCTCAGGAACTTTGAACTTGACTTTTACATGCTTTCCTTTGCTACTGGACTTCTCCATCTTAACTTTTGGTTTACTTTCTTGAGAAGACTCCTCATTGTGTTCTTCTTCACCTTTCTTTTCAGTAATAAAGTAGACTTGATCTTTCGGTTGAGCTACAGATGAGGGGACTTCTTTGTCAAAGAACTTGAAAGTTGTTTGCTCTCCGTCTACCCGTAATATCAGCTCACCTTTAAGTACATCAATCAGCGCTCCAGAAGTTGCCAAGAAGGGTCTTCCGAAGATCATTGGAATTGCGGCATCTTCCTCTATATCAAGGATGACAAAATCAACAGGGATGATGAATTTGTCTACTTTACCAATATGTCTTCAATGATGCCATAAGCTTGCTTTGAAGAGCGGTCAGCTAGTTGCACTATCGTCTTTGTGGGCTTAACTTCAGTAATCCCCAGCTTCTTCATCAAGGAGAGTGGCATGACATCGATGCTAGCTCCAAGATCACATAAAACATTGTCCACTTCCACCATGCCTATAGTGCATGGAATGCTGAAGCTCCCTGGATCCTTGACTTTGGTAGGTAACTTCTTTTGGATGATCGTATTACATTCCTCCGTTAGATTCACCGTCTCACATTCCTGTAATTTACGCTTCCTTGACAATAGATCCTTCATGAATCTTGCATAGTTGGGCATGTTCTCTAAAGCTTCGGCAAAAGGAATGTTAATCTGCAATTTCCTGAATATGTCTAGAAACTTTGAATGTTGTTGTTTCTGAATCTCTTTCTTTAATCTCTAAGGATAAGGGATTCGAGAATATGGGGAGAGATCCAATGGCTTGTTCTGTCTTTCTAGGGCTTTCTTCTTCTCCCACTTGAATAGTTTCTTTTCGGCTTTTTCAGGATTGCTTTTGTCAACTTCAATTGTATCATTTTCCTTTTCTTTCTTCTCTTCTTCAACTGATGTTTCTCCATCCTTCTTCTTTTCTTCGGGCTGCTCCTCCACAGGTTGAATCACTGTCCCACTCCTAATGGTGATAGCATTGCAATACTCCCTTGGATTGACAACTGTGTTGCTTGGAAAAGTGCCATGAGTTCTTTCAGTGAACTGTCTTGACAGCTAACCAATTTGAGTCTCCAAGTTCCGGATCGAAGCTTCTTGATTCCGGAACGAAGCTCTTGTCTCCTCTCTGAAAGAATTTGAATTCTGAATGTAGTCAGAGGTAGTCTTGGAAAGCTGTGCAAAAGCTTTTTCCCATTCTGAAGTGGCACCTTGAGGTGGAGGTTGTGGTTGCAATGGCATAGGAGGGTTCAGCTGGTAGTTTGAATTGTAACTAAACCCAGGGTGTTGGTCACGATTTTTCCACCCTTGATTACCATATTGGTTTCTTCCCGGATTGTTCTGGTTCTTTTGATCATACCAGACTCCATTGACCTCTGCTGGTGGCTTTTCTGCTGCTCTTATGTATTCACAATCCTCAGTTGCATGAGCCTTCTGACAGATATCACATTTAATGTTAGAATTAGAAACAAAAGAAACTTGAGAAAGATTAAATTTCTTATTAAGAGCAACTAGTTGTTCTTGTTGTTTCTTGTACATTTGTAGCATTTGTTCATTCTGGGCTAAGAGTTCATCATAGCCTTCAAGCTTCATGATTCCTGATCGTCTTGGTGCGACTGGAGCAGGGGTATTGTCAAATTCCTGAGATGCTAATGATTCCAACAATTCAAGTGCTTCCTCAGGAGTTTTTGTTTTCAATGAGCCTCCTGAAGAGGCATTTACCAATGTTCTTGTGTTGGATGTCATTTCTTGGAAAAAGATTCTTGCCTTCTCCCATGCTTCAATTCCATGTTGAGGACACTTCCTGAGTAATCCCTTGAATCGTTCCTAAGCCTCGTATAAAGTTTCGCTTTCTTTTTGTTCAAAAGCATTGATTTCCGCCTTGAGTCTTGCCATCTTTGAGGCTGAGAAAAATCTGGCCAAGAATTTCCTTGCTAAGTCATCCCAATTGGTTATGCTTCCTTCAGGTAGAGACTGCAACCAATCTCTTGCTTCATCCTTTAGTGAGCATGGAAATAGCCTGAGCAAGATAGCATCACGAGGAACTCCATTCACCTTTAATGTATCACAATAGAGTAAGAAGTTATCAAGATGACTGTAGGGATTCTTTGTGCTTCCTCCAGCGAACTGTTCTTTTTGAATCAATTGCAGCAGTGCCGGCTTCAGTTCGAAGTTGTTAGCTTCTATGGTCGGTCTAACAATGCTTGCCATCTGTGGAACTCAAGCTGGGATCATGTAATCTCCCAACGTCCTTGGAGCGAGTTGATTATTTCCTGCCATTGGTTCCTCCTTAGGTTCCTCTTTTGGTTCCGTCGAAGTTGATTCCTTTGTTTCTTTCGCTTTCTCTGCTTTTGCTGCTTTTGCATCTTTCCTAAGTTTCCTTTTTGTTTTTTCTATCTCAGGATCAAACTGCAAGATTCGCGGGTTAAGAGTACCTCGCATAAACTAAGATTGAAAAGATGTGCAGCAAAATAGACAAAAGACAAAACAGAAAAATAATAATAATAATAAAAAATAAACAAAGAATGCAGAAAAATAAATATGTAGAAAATTGATGTAGAATTTTAATGCAGAAAAATATTTTTGAAGAATGTATAAAGTGCAGAAAATTAAAACGTCCAATCTAAAAGTTAATTAGTTACTTCTAATGTTGAAGAATTTGATCCCCGGCAACGACGCCAAAAACTTGATAGCGACTCGGCAAGTGCACCGGTCGTAAAGTAATAAAATGTACTGAGTACGAGATTGTTCCCACGAGGATCAGAATTTTCAAGCACTAGTTCGCTAATTGCGTTTTAGTTGGACAATCAAAAGTTGGGTTTGAGAGAATTTAGATGAAGAGAGTTGTGGTTCAAAGAACTTAAAATTAAAAACAAGTAAAAGCATGCAATATGAAAATTCAGAATTAAAAGAATGAATGATGATGATGTTTGATTGAAATTTAAAACAAGCGTAGTTAAGGTTTCGACTTCCCCCAATATCCTCAATATGTTATGAATTAAAAAGCCAAGAATTCGTATTAGATTTGTGGTTGATTTCATCTTTGTTTCCTTTTTGCAATTAATATCTTGTGGATTGGTTGAGAGATTTGAGCTTTATAATCCTGCTTAAATCTTCCATGACTCCCTTTAAATCTGGTTTGATTTGTTTCTGTTTTGGTTCCGGATGTCGCAATCTGGCAAATCTTCATTAAATCACAGCAAATCTTTGCTGTCAGGATTTGGTTGGGCGCTCAAGCGTGATGTTGGGCGCTTGAGCGCCCTGAATTGCTTCAAATTGTTGTTGTTGTCTGCCTGAGCGCGCTCGAGCGTGCTCATGGGCGCTCAAGCGTGCTCCTCGAGTTCGAAATTATGTCTTCTTGGGCGTTTGAGCGGGATAATGGGCGCTTGAGCGCCCTGACTTGTCCAGTTTGGCTGTTCTTCCTGCCTAAGCGCGCTTGAGCGTCCTTTTGTGCGCTTGAGCGTACTATTCTGGACCTTGAATTGTAATATTTTAGTTTTCTTTGATCCATATTGAGCCGCTACTTCTTCGTTATGATTTCTTTAGCACTTTTGGCACCATTTCTTGAGGTTTTACCTTCAAAATGCAAATATTATCAACACATCAGCTCAATTTCCTATCTTATGACTTAAATGTATTAAAACCTTGAATTCCATGCATTCTACTACATAATTCTTATATAATTTAGCCTAAAAACATGGTAAACCAAAGGTTTATCAATACACAATCACAACCAACTGGGCTCACATCAAAGAACATCCATACAAGGATTCTTTTCAAGGACCCCGTCATATAACTCCCGTGAAGCTTCCTGGTGCCTCTCCCATGGATGAGACGACCCTATGGCAAAACTCAACTGGAACTCCTCATGAGCCCTATCCAGCAGAAGTCCCACGTTTGGTTCATCCTGGTGCCGCTCCCAGAGTCGGCCCCACAGCAAAACCCGACCGGAATTCCCCAAAGGGATATCTCCAGCGAAAGTCCAAACCACACACATCTACTGGCCAGAGATCACAGACACGTCACACAAATCATGTAACAATGCATGATCATACAATTGCACACAATGTCAAAAGCGCACAATATCCAACCACAACCTTCCACTAGGTTTGGTGAAGCATACAAGGGAATAAACCCAAGTTCCAATGGTTTACCTCAACTCCAAAGCAAAGCTCTACAACATACGCTCCAAGTTTATTCCACTTCTATTAGTTCCGTGAGAGACAACCTATATGATCAAACAACAATGACCATCAATCAATTGCAAACAATCAATCAACTTCACAAGAATTATAACCAATTATAGCCACTTAGGCCTAATGGCCCTTTCACAATTAATTCAATTACCTCAACCACTTGAATCATCAAACTAATTCACCAATCCACCAATTATGCATTAAAGCATCAACCATTGTCTAAACCATATTTTCACATCATTTTCCCCTCCAACCACACTATGGTTCGAATTCCTCAAGGGAGTACCCTACAAGGTTTTCAATCCAATTCAACACTCACACATATCATACAATCCTATTATTAACTCATACCAATGCTCCACAACTCAATTATTCAATTACACAACACACCAATTTCATAAAGTATTGAAATCCCATCACAAAATTTCCTAAGTTATCCAATAATTTCACCAATAATTTTTATGAGTTTAATCACTCTAACACATCATTCTAAGTCACTTTTATCTAATACACATTTTCAATTTTAGCCCTTTAACTACATCAACCATATACACATGCTTTAGGTCACAAATTTCAATCCAAATCAAAACCATAAATTGGAGGAGAAAATTTACCACCAATCAACTCCTAGGCAACCCAAGAACAAGTTTCAACCCTTGAACTGTCCAAAACCACCACCAAAAGCCACCAAAACCGCCACCCTTCTAGGAAAATGATCTCCTTGTACACTCAATTTCGTGGCTCACATAAGGAAGGAAAGATGTTCACAATGTGATTTGGAACAACTTTGATGTTTTACACTTTTGGATTTGAGCGAGATTTGAGTGAGGTTTGGTTGATTGAAGTTTTGAACAAAAACTTGCCCAAACAACAATGGTGGCCGCGTGAGAAAAGAGGGAGGAGGAGAGAGAATCAGAAATTTTTGTTAACTTTGACCTTCCACCCACTTAAGTCACGTAAGTGGGTCCCACATGTAACTTAACCTTTTTAAATCACCCATTTTAACCCACAAATTCATCACCTACATATTTTTCCCGTTCACGTCATATTTTTACTTCTCAAAAATACTGATCATATTTTCAAGCTTATCAGTACAATTATACCGCAGTATTTTACACCGAAAAAATCACTATTCATCACATTTTTCAGAACTTTCCTATCCACTCGATTTTTCGTCCTGAATCCATCTTCGGCATTATTTTTACCATTTGAGGCCTTCTACTTAATTTTTCTTGCCTAGGGTTACGTGTTTGGTAAATTACCATTTTGCTCTTTTACGTATTTTGGCCCTAATTTCAGGATTTCCACTAATCCTACTCTTTAAATCCACAATTTCACATATAATTATATATTTAGAAACACTAGGTGTTATAATTTTCATCACAAAACAACCCAAAAACAACAACCTAACAAGATTTTAATCTAAAATTCGTCTAAAAAATAGCAGATTTTGGAGCAATTTTTGAAAGTTTAAAAATAATTTTTCAAGCTATTGGTCATGATTTTTCTTGGTACGAAAATGTGTGATTTTTGTATTAAAAACAACATAAAATAGTGGGAAAATAACAGGGGAACAAAAACTCCCCAAACCAATTTTCATTTTACATCAATGAAACAAGATCGATTTAAAGAAAGATTGAAACTTTCATAATATAAATCCTATGTCTCATAATAATACATTTATGAATGAAATTCCTTCGCTATATAGGAAACTATTTCAATCAATTTTTGTGTCAATAGATCACTAAAAACTTGTTTTTCAAAACCCCCAAAGCAATTTAAGATTTCAATGTATCGATTGAAAATAACTTGAGAAATTTTCTAAACTTTCACGTAATGAAACACAGAAATTCAGATTCAAAATTTTCTTGGAATACTCAATGAAAACATGCATATTTAGAAAACTCCCATCACGTAGAACAAAAATCTCAAGGTTTATAAGATCAATTGCAAAAAATTCCAAACGAAAATTTATCGTGAATTTTACTAATTGAGAAAATTATATTACGTTTTATTTTTTTTATTATTAATATCATTGCATATTTTGAATGTTTGTTAAAAATTGATATGGTTTTTTAAAATCATATAAATCCATATTGTCCTTTCAAATCTTATAAATTCTATTAAAATCCTTTTAAATCCAATCTTATGAAATCTTGATTGTATAAAAAATCTTTAAAGTCTCTCCAATTCTGAATAGTCTTTTAAAATCTATAAGATTTTCTATCTCAAAAAATCTTTTAAAGTCCTAATCCAATACATCCCCTTTAGGCTCTTAAGAAAGTAAACGACCTTTGAATGGACTCAGGTATGTGAAATGGCCTTTGTTGAAATAAAAAAGTATCTCGTTAATCCTGCAGTTTTGGTAAAATTTGAACTAGGTGAACCACTGGTCCTTTATCTCTCCGTGAATTCAGAAGTCATAAGCTCAATTTTGATAAAAGAATCAACAAATGGGCAACAACATGTGTATTTTGTGACCAAAGCGCTACAAGTATCTAAACTGCGATATCAACAGATTGAAAATGTAGCCTTTACGCTACTTATAACATCCTGCAAGTTATGACATTAATTTCAGGGACATCAGATAATTGTTAGAACCAACCAACCCTTGCGACAAATTCTTCGAAAACTTGATCTTGCTGGTAAAATGATAACCTCGTCCATTGAACTTTCTGAATATGATATCATTTATGAATCAAGACAAGCCATCAAGGCTCAGGTTCTCGTTGACTTTGTGGTTGAGATGACTCACCACGACAATGCAAAATTGAATGATAAATGGATTGTATACATGGATGGTTCTTCCAACACTAAAGGAAGTGGTGCTAGATTCATCGTTGAAAACCCCAAGGGATCATAGTTGAACATTCACTCCAATTTGAATTTAATGCTTCTTACAATCAGGCTGAATATGCAGCAGTGATTGCGGGTTTAGCAATGGCTAAAGACATAGGAGCAAACAAAGTCTTAGTTAGAAGTGAATTTCAACTGGTCATCTCGCAAGTCCAAGGAACCTACTAAGCCAAGGAACCTTTGATGGCCAAATATCTTGAAAAGGTACACTTCATGTTATTGACTTTTGAAAATGTGAAATTTGAACACATCCAACGTGAAAAGAATGCTAGGGCAGACATTTTGTCAAAGCTACCTAGCACCAAAAGTCCAGGGAACAACATGTCAGTAATACAACAGAATGTCCCGCATCCAAGTGTAATCATGGCCATCTCCAAACATAAAGTTTTACCGTCAACCAGCACAACCCCAATGTTTGAAGAAGAGAATGAAGATGAAGAAGAGAGGCCAATATAGATTACTCCCATCAAAGTGTATCTTGAAAGTGGTGTACTTCCGCGAGATAACCAACTCGCAAAGAAGTTCTTCCTATTACACCATTGTGAACAACCAACTTTACAGAAAAAGATTCTCTACTCCCCTGCTTAAATGCCTGACGCCTTGTGAAGCTCAATACGTAATTACTGAAGTACATGAAGGAATCACTAGGCATTATATGAGAGGAAAATACTTATCTCGCAAACTCCACCGTGCAAGATTTTTTTGGCCTACAATTGAAGAGGATGCAAAGAAACATGTGCGACATTGTATTAGATGTCAAAAGCATGCTGATATTCATCATACTTCTCCTGGAGAATTAGCTTCCTTATCTTTCCCAAACGCAGTTGGAGGATTGAAATGGCTAATAGTTGCCATTGATTATTTTACAAATTGAATAGAGGCAGAACCTTTAGTAACAATCTCGGCCAACAAGGTCCATATATTTTTCTACAGAAAGATTGTTTACAGGTTTGGTATCCCACACACCATCATCACTGATAATGGCACCCAATTTGTGGATAGGAAGTTCAATGAAATACTTAAGGAAATCCAAGTGAAACATAGGTATACTTCAGTGGGACATCCATAAACCAATGGCCAAGTTGAAGCTGCAAAAGAATCTTGAAATGAGGACTTGAACAAAGGCTTGAAGGAGCTAAAGGAGAATGGCCAGATCATGTCGACTATGTCCTTTGGGGGTACAAAACCACCCCTTATTCTACCACTGGTGAAACACCTCTTAAGAAGATTTTTGGTAGTGAAGCCATGATTCCAGTGAAAATTGGTGAACCAACATAGAGGAGATTACACTTGAATAATGAAAACAATAGTCAAGCACTTCTCCACAATAGACACAATTGGCAAGATCCAATAAATAGCACACATAAAAGAAGTGGCTTTAAAATGAAGGATTTTAGTAAGTTATAACGAAAACGCAGTTTCACGCAAATTTGAAGTTGGCGACTTGGTCCTCCAAAAATCGAACATCATAAATAAAATTCATGAGAAGGAAAACTCTCTCCTAATTGGGAAGGACCATATCACGTGACAAAGAAAACTGATAAAGGGGCTTATAGCATTGAAACCTTATCAAGACTGACCATCCTACGAACTTGGAACGCGGATAAAAAAAGATTTTATAGCTAATATTTATCCAGTTATCTTGAATTATTCTGAACTGATTGAAATTGTCAGGAACTCATCTTGAACTATGAATTATTGTGAATTAATTTGAACTTGTCTTATTGAACTTATCATCTTGAAATGATATGATTTCATTATTTGAGATCCTTGAATGTTGCAGGTTTCAGTGAACAAGCGAGATATGAATCTCGTTTGAACCTGCTAAAAGTGAGATATGAACCTCTTTTGAACTTACTGAATGAATCCTGCCATCTTAGCAAAAGTGAAAATTAACTTAAGAATCAAATTCCTAATCTTAAGGCTTGAACCTTAGGCTGCAATGAACGAAAGTTTTGAAGGTGTGAAAGCTAATTTAAGGGTTGAACATTAGATTATGAACCTAAGGCATGAACCTTTGGAAGTGAACCCTGGGTATTTGAACCCTTTTACCAATGCCTAAGGCATGAACCTTAGGCCTTGAAGTGAAATGAAGCTGGTATACAAACACTTGAACCTTTATACTTGTGCCTAAGGCATGAACCTTAGGCCTTGAAGTGAAATGAACCTAGTATACAAGCACTTGAACCCTTATACCAGTGCCTAAGGCATGAACCTTAGGCCTTGAAGTGAAATGAGCCTAGTATAGACGCACTTGAACCCTTATATCAGTGCCTAAGGCATGAAACTTAGGCCTTAAAGTGAAATGAACCTGGTATACAGGCACTTGTGTTGAACCATAGGTGAACAATACCTTACAAGTGGAGTTTTGATGATAACAAAGCATTAACAAAGCAACAAGAAGCTAAACATAGCTACACCACATGAAAGACATGGAAACAAGGCAAAAATGACATTAGAAGACTAAGACAAAGTGCAAACATGAAAGGAATACTCAAATTAGCAAAGTCAATCTTGAAGTCAAAGTTTTCAAGTGAGTAAAGGTACAACAAGGCTCAAAGTGTGAAGACCTTTGAAGACAAATGAAGACTCATTTGTATATTGTTTGTAATGAGTTTAGGGACTCTTAGAACTAAGAGGACTAAGTTTATTGAGCTTTAACTTGAGGATCACATATAATAGGCATAAACTCATGAATATAAAACATGCATACTTAAATCCTTCATACAAGATCACACACACACGGAAAGTTATCAAAATGATGAGAGACATATCCATATATGTGTTAGATGTGATTAGGATCATTCAGAAGTCACTAAGAACCATTTAGATCGAAAAATTAATAAGAAAAGTTGCATTTTGATATGAAGTATTCGATTACTTCATCGAGTAGTCGATTACCTAGGTTCGTTAAAGAAGTAATCGATTACCTGATGAACAATAATCGATTTCCTCATTGCTTTGAAGAAGTAATCGATTACTCCACGAAAAGTAATCGATTACCACCTGACTTAAGTGACTTAAAAACTCTAAGTAATTTGAATAATTATATATCCAATGACTAGTAACTCAATACGTTACCTATATAAACACTTCTTAGGGGTTCTGAACATAACATTAACACTAAAAAACACCAGAACATATAAAATTCAGAATGAAACCCCATTTGACCTAGTTTTGCATATCTTTGAGAAAAACTCAATTACTCTCTCGTTTCTTAATCTTTTTCTAATTTTTCTTTTGATTCTGAATGTGGGGAGGTTACCCGACATCTATTTGAACGATTTGAATTGCTGTAATTTGATTGGACATAATTGGAGTGATCCTAAGGGGCTTATGTTTAGTGTGATCAAGCTGCGGTCATAGAACTTGTAAAATTTCAGTTGTAAATCAGTTTCTTCAAGCACCGGTTGGAAACTTGATGATAGTGGAACGATCGACATCAGTCTGGATGTAGCTCTCAAGTGGTTAGAGAGTAAACCATGATATATTATAGTGTTTTCTCTTCCATTCCCTATCTCTTTAATTTCGCTGTATATAACTCAAATTTGATATGTTATACATGATGTTTTGAATCTATATTTAGGTAGGGAATGTTTGTTTATTGATTAATTTCATTCTTGCATGTTTTCTTGAAAAATAGGTATTGTTTTTAATTGTTTCTTGCAAAAAAAGTTACACAAAATTCACCCTCATCTTCTGTTTATGTTTTAGCCATCTTTTTTTTTACAATTTGAACCCTTATATCAGCGCCTAAGGCTTGAACCTTAGGTCTTGAAGTGAAATGAATCTATTATACATGCTTTGAACCCTTATACCAGTACCTAAGGCCTGAACCTTAGGTCAGCAATGCAACATGAAATGCGCGACATCAAGTTTAAACAAGTGGCATCATATTGAAACTACAAGGCATCCCGCTCAGCTACATCAAAATGAAAGAAAGGTACACATTGATGTATCATGAATAAATTTGTGGTTAAAATTCCATACATAAATGTTATGTTGCAGGCTCAAAATGAAAAGAAAGGGGAAGCAAATACTAAAATAATTTGTATAAAAGTTAACCTAAAAATTGTATTGAAGCAACAGATCTTCCAAAAAGTTTACCATGGAACAAACCATGGTCGAAATAAACACAGAGGATGAAAAGAAAAAGAAAAAAGACAGCTACATAGTCTGAATTGTCATCTCTCCACTATCAGCTCCTCCCCCTACAACATCAGTATGAACATCAGTGTCGCCAATCACCATATTATCCGTGGCACCAGGATTAGGCACTCTGTCGGTATTTGTCATGCTCACTAACTCTTCCATCTCTTCTTGCTTGGTTTCATCATTTATATGCATCAGTTGTCGATCTTTCAAGTAGTACATATAGTGAACATTCTGTAATTTCATGGAAGGATTGAAGTATTGTACTTTTAGAATAACATTGTTGTATGATGCTAGAGCTTCAGTCTCCCAAAGATGCTGGTACTTAGCGACTTCTTCCTCCACATTATTTTTTGTCTCCTCGAAAGTTGCTGCTGCAGTCTCCAATGTTTTTACTTTACCGGCAAGTTCGGAATTGGATTTCTTAGCTTTGGCATAAGAGGCTCTCAAATCCTCATATTTCTTCTCTTAGTTCTCTTTCTCTTGCGCCTAGGTAGCCTTAGCTTCCTCAGTTTCTTGTTTGGCTTTCTCCATTGCCACATACACATCATTTTTCTTCGCCAAAGATGCTTTCAAGTTGAAGTAGCAAGATCGTATGTAAGAAAAAGGCAACAGTAAGGGAGGAAGAGCATTGCAGCCAAAGGTCTAATTTTTTAGCCTCCTCTTCCAATTCCTTATCAGCAAGGTCTTCCAGTAGGGGACCTACTTCTTTTCCTTTATGATGCAAATTTTGAGGTGTTCCCCATCCTTCTCTCTATCTCGCTATGTCAGTTGGGGAAAGGACCGTTGAAGCTGTGCCGAGTTGCACAATTTTCCTTTTCTTGGACTTCTTTTTGCTGAGTTCTTCTTGAACTTTCTTTCCCTTCTCGAGGGAAAGAGGGGATGAATCAGTTGTTCCTTGAATTGGGCTAAGAGAGGAGCGAACAAGAGTTTTAGATCTCATTTGGTCCTGCATTGAGATCTCTGGGGACTGCAACTGTGGCCTCCAGGTACCCTCACCACCAGTGGCAGCTTCAACTATTTTCTTTGCCAAAAGTTCCATTATTTCCAACCTGCTCAACATCTCGCTATCTGCAAAAAATAAAAAATAAGGCATTATAGCACGACTAGAAAAAATGTAGTCAAAAAATAAAGTGCGAGATCACAAATGAATGCTACATGCATATCAGATTCCTACCAAGGAAGACCTTCTTATCATTAGCAATATATTTTGAGAGGATGGTATACGCGCTCAACAAATCACCATCCGAGGAGTTGTAAGCAATGTCGCATAATTTAGTTACAGTCATCCTCTCAGGCCTGCCCAAGTCATTATTCTCGTAACTCAACTTATGAAAATCTTCTGGGTCATTGCACTAATAAAAAATTAAAGAGGGGGCGTCGTCCTCATAATCTAGAAAGAAAGGATGACAATCCCATGCGGGATACACCTTGAAATAATCCTCCTTCCAGGAATGAATTTTGTTTGAATATGCCTCACAAAAATTGAAGGCTAGGTTCTTTCTAAAGGAAACCCAACTCTTATGAGCTCCATACACTTTATATAGACATAAAAATGATTAAACAGAAGGAAAAAGAATATATGCTTTGCATAACATCTCGTAGACATGAATAAAGCCCCACACATTGGGATGTAGTTGTGAGGGGGCGATATAAATCTGATATAAAAGATTATTGACGAAAGAAGAGAAAGGAAAACGAACACCTAAAGTAAGGAAGAAGAAGTTGTACATCATCAAAAAGTGTTTGAACCTATCATCCACGCGAGATGAACAAACGCGCTCATTCGGGGGAATAGGGGAAATCTGCCACTCATGGTTAATGGCTTTATCTTGTGTAAGGTGAATGAAGGCAGAAAGCTCTGCAATGGACCCAGTGGTATGATATTTTGAAACCACCCTTTTTGCATCGTTACATACCCACGCGAGACTATATGCATCTCGCAAAGTACTCTTCTCTGGAAATCGACGATGACTCATGACATCTCTGAGAGAGGAAGAAGTGGAATAAGTATCAGAAGAATCAGAAGATGAGCTAAAAAATGAACTAGCAGGCATCTTGCCTATCCTACATTTTTTAAAGAGAAAACCAATGGTATAGACAACATTTAAAGGAATAAGACTAAGACTTTGAGGAACAGGACTAGAACTGCGAGATGCTTTGGAAGCAGAATGGGGACTCGACTCAGATGTTGAACTACTGAAAATGACGATAGGATTTTCGAAGATGAGAGAATATGAGTATTAGGACCAACTCGCTCATGTATATTGCTTTGTTGGGATTGAATCCTGGGCAGCTTGTGAGATTCCTTATGGCTCCCACGGGATTAAGCTTTATCCTAGAGCCTCGAGAAGAAGAACCCCCTCCATACCCTCTTAGTGAAGGGAGAAAAGTCCCAAGCATTTCAGCTTTCTCCCATGGAGAAATCCTTTCTCCCATGGAGAAATTGTTTCTCCAGTTAACCACCATTCTCCAGTACTGAGAGACTTAGTAGCACTAGACCTAGGTGGTGGCCTAGGTTCTGGACCAGTCGAACCTGACCTCTCCATCATTCTAAAAATATGCCGAAAAAAGGTGTTCAATAGACATTCTCTCAAATGGGTGGTAAACTCCTCACAAAAACAAAATCAGAAATGAAAAAATACCCAGAATGAACAAACTACTACACACAGTAAATGAAAGTAACAAATGCAAAAGACTACAAAGTTTCAACACTCAAATTTCCAGAAAAGCAAGCGAATGAAGAAACAATAGAAAGAAAGTACATGGTATTTATACTTGAGGTATATTGAAGTTCGATGAAGCTCTTCGAAGCACAGGAACACTAAAACAACTTATTCACTTACAAGTGTGTCACAAAAACAAATTAGCAAGGGAAGTAAGGGAGAGCAACTATGGAAGAAAAGAGAGCAATATTAGAGGAGAAAAAAACACAAAGCAGCGAAACATAACTGTTCCCTCCAAAATCCTCAAGGTTAACATATGAAAAGTAGCCAGAAGGTATATGCGTAAAAGCACACAAAGATAAAATAGTAAAATAAATGAGTGGGACATGCGGCAGCAGGAGACCAAAAGGTTAATACATTAACCCACATGTAATGAAAGCTACATTTAATGCTTTTGACTATTTAAAATCACATCAACTCTCTCTTAAGCGGCAAAATGTGGATTACCAAACCCACTCAAGTGCAAAATTGTGAATATGTGGTTGTATCTTGCCACAAGTGAATGAACATCCTGCATAAAGAATACTTCTCTCTCCTTATGCCAACAATATAAGTAGCAAGTTGGGGGACTTATGATCTAGACCTACTACATGCGAGATAAAGGTCCAATCCCATAAAGGCCCAAACGACCCAGAAACCCATGTAACTTGTTACAAAGGCAACCCATCCCATGTAGAAAGCATAGGATCTCGCTTCCTTGACTAGCAAGCCAACGTGACTTAACCTAAAAGTAACCATCATTGTCAAGATCAGCAGCTGAGACAAATTGGCCACCACCTGAACCCTACGAAAGACGATATGAAACAAGGCACTCAATACTATAAATACAAAGGCATTTAGCCCAGATATGATATTTCTTTTTGAATACTTGAACCTCCTTGAATACTGAACTGACTTAAGCATTGGAGTGCCTTTGCAGGTACCCCCGATCGCTCGCAAATTGCCCAGATACACAAAGTGTTGATCAGCCATTTCGCGAAACCACTCAACATCTCGGCAAGCTTCCTTGCCACCTCTTTTTCTCTTCATCAACATCCTTCACTTCAACTGTGAGTGATCAAGCCCAGCCCGATTTGAGTTGGATTGATCACATTCCATACATTGGTTACCTAATCCCATAAAGCACACAAAATCCTCCGCCCCAAAAACCTCGGCCAAATCATATAGTACGTAGGCAGAATCATTTCTCAAGTTTTTTATTAGAAAAAAGTAAGTATTTTGTGAGAATTTATCAAATTATTTTTTCTTTTTAAAATTAAAAATTATATCTTCCTTCTATAATTTTAAAAACTTTAAAATAATATAACTGAAGGCATGATTATGATTTACTCATCAACTCATATATGAAATCTAAGATTTAATCTTATCTTTACATTGTTATGAATATTTTATTACAATCATTTCTTCATAATTCTGTTAAATCCTATAACAAATTTTTAAAAACTCAAGAAACATTGTTAGATGACATGACCTAACTTGTTTGTTATAATCAAAATCAATACCCAACACCTATAATAGAAGAAACACATTAACCCTCTAATTCAAGTATGCATGTCTTCGCTGCCACGTGGAAGCAGGGTTTAACCTTGTGCAAAACCCCTTTCCATGTCATTAAATTAGATTCGATTCATTATTAATTTACTTAATATAATTAATTCACTTAGTTAAAAATTTATGCAATTTTATTTATCATTAATGCTAATGAAAATAAAATTAAAAGTGATTTAGTGGGATTGAGGTTGTTCAATTTTGATGAATGTGATAATAAACAGCTATTAATGTAGAGTGATTTAATGCAAAAGTATAATTGTTTTTTATATTCTCAAATATCTTTGGTCTCAAATCAAATTTTAGGGATAAGACACAGAATAACAAGGGTTTAGTGGTTCTTTTATTATTAGAGATAATTTTATCTTCTATATATACATAAAAATATAATGAGTCTTTTTTTTTTCTTTTTCTCTTCTTGCATGGCCGAGCTCTACATATTTTTATATGTGTATTTGAAAATAATTTTATTTCATATAAAATGAAAGACATTAACCTCAAATAAAAAATCATGTTATACTATACGATCCATATTTAATGTGTCTATTTATGAATCTTACACACTCGTCTTTCCATTTTACAAATAATTTCAGGGGTAAGACATAAAATTAAAAAGGGAAATAATAATATCATGTTACATGAAATTATTATTTTATGCACTAGATACAAATTGAATATGGTACCCACTTAATTTTTTTGTCTGTCCCTTATTATCTCTCTTCTCTCTTTCATGTGTGTGTAGAAAATTATTTTTCTGTTATGTTAAATAAGAAAAACAATTCCCAATTAAAAATCATGGAAATGATGAAATGATTAATGAAAAAGTGCGTTTAAATTGCTTGCAAAATGCGATTGAATTTTTTGAAATAATTTTTTATTTTATTTCTTCCCATAAAATTAATTAACAACTTGTTATAGTTTAGTTAAAAACTTCATATTAAAATATTCATTTATTAATTATAATAAGAGACATGTTATTCTACCTATTTTTTCTTGCCTACTTTTGATTTAATGGATAATTGAGATTATGATCTAATGGTATTAGAGAGTGATAAATAAAAATAGATAAAAAAAAGTAGATACAATAACATATCTCATTTTTAATATTATCTTTTCAAAAAATAATTTAAATAAAATGACACAGCTCGTGTTCTTTTTGTTCATATTTTCATATCTAAATTTAACGTTAATTTATATATATAAATAAGAGAAAAATTATATTAATTATTATTTTAAGTTTACTATTCTTATTACTTGGTTGGTTATTATTGAATCAATTTGAAATTAACAATAATTATTATTTTTTATTTTTTAAACGTTAATTTCAAATTAATCGAACATTAACTAATCAAGTAAAAAGAATAACAAGAAAATATTTCTGAGTTAGTACATATAAGTTATATGTATTTATTTTTAACATGACATCGTTTTGAAATTGAAATATTAGAAAATTATAATTATAGAAATTATAATAATCATGAAATAAATTAAAATTACAAAAATATCGTAATTTCTACTGAAAATGACATCTTATTTGACTTAATAACTTATCTGGATTAATTACAGAAAAATAAACCCAAAAAATAATAAAGTTAAGATGATAATAAATATAACTGTCAATATAAAAAATCAAATCAGTCCTATTTTTCAAAAGCAAGTCACGTTATGTTATTTGATTATTCATACTTTTTTTTTTGGGTGGAAAAATCAAATGCTATGAACGCCGCGTCCTCTAGCTGTTACTCTTTCTACTCAGCACTTCTCTCTCTCTCTCTCTCTCTCTCTCTCTCTCTCTCTCTCTCTCTCTCTCGCTCCCTGAGTCCTTCTGATGGCTTCTTCCAAGGTGGGTTTGCTTCCATTTCCATTCAGTTATTCCATATCTACCTCTTGCCCTCTTCTTCTTCTTCTTTGTCTGATTCTGTTTTTCATTTGCTGAATACAAAGTTTGATTCTTTTCCTCCTTTTCCTTTTGGGTGTTGTGTGAATTTTCTTGCAGGACGGTATTCGAGGTTCATTTGGATCAAAAAGGTCTCGCAACGATGGTAAATATCATTTGCGTTTTTTGGGTGTTTAATGCTTTCTGCAGCAAGTATGTAAAAATTGTATTTTGTTATCTGGGTGGAAAAAATCTTGTGGTTTTAACTATTTGAGGAGGAACAACCCTTTTAATTTTATGTACTATGTGAATTGTTTCAAATTTTCATGTTGGGTGTGTTTTGGTTAGACATCCAATTTAGTGTAGAGAGTTACAGGAGATCATGTGTAGTGTCTGGATTTATGTCCAGACTAGTATTTTCTTTTGTGAATAAATTGTGGGACATAGGGTAGTGCCTCTAAAAGTGTTCTTCTCATCATGATTTTGCTGATCATTTAGAAGAATAATGGAAACTTGGTTTTGTAGTAATGGGTGTTACAAGAGATTTTTGAATGGCTTTACATTTATATTATATTTCTAATACCCCTCACACAAGAGCCCGTTGGGGTTGAAGGGTGGACAATGCACAGACTCACCTACTTGTGTTAAAAATTTCCATAGTTTAATATTTATTAGAAGAATGAGGGTGGCATGGATCAAACTCCAGACCATATGTTCACAGAGGCTCTGATACCATTTTACAAGAGATTTGTGAATGACTTTATATTTATATTATATTTCTAACAATGGGCATCACAGTAGCTGTCAAATTGCAACTCTAATTTAGTGTGCTTGATTGATTTTTAAATTACAATTCTAAGAGAATGTTTGTTTCTCATGTAATCAGCTTCGCGTAAAGATGGAGACTGGACCTGCCCTAATTGTGGGAACTTAAACTTTTCTTTTAGAACTGTTTGCAATCGGGGACATTGTGGTGCTCCAAGACCATCCGTAATTCCAGTAAGTACATCTTGATTTAGATTATCATTTGAATTTCTTCCTTTTGGTGAATGGCCAACTTGATTTGAAAAGGCATCCAATGGGCAAAACCCTGTGTACCGGATGTATACAAACAGATGACCTATAGGAGCAAAAGAATAATTTTTTTTTTTAAAAACACAAAATGTGTAGACCATATTTAATTTCGTGTTTCTTATTTTTGACTGGTTTGTTGACTTTATATTGTCACAATGTCACAAAAAAACATGTTTCTTTTTCTTTTTACAGTGTCATATCTGATACACTTACCCATATCCATGCATCTTAGAAGACCCATGGAGGCTCTAGTGAGAAGAGTGACTCAAATGGAAGATACCCAAATTAAAAGAGTTAGAGGAAGACCAAAAAACACTTTAGGAGAAACCATTAAAAACGATCTTGATCTAAATGGACTTTCTGAAAATGTGGTTTTCAATAGAGCACTTGGTGGTTTTTTTATCTTGTATCTGATTCCATGTATTGGTATAAAGCTTGGTAGCTGTTATTTTAGTGTTGCCTTTGCTGTTATCTCACAATCCCCTACAAATGACGAACCTCACAGCCATTACCTTTATGAGAACTACAACATATACATTTTTTTTTACTTACCGCTATTTGGATATAATTCTTTATGAATATAACATATGCATTGGACATAGTTTTTTTTTTTTGAGCTGTATAATGCATGCTGAAAAGTATTTGAGCATTAATTCTCATTGTATGGAGTTGTTATTATAAGGGTTACCTGGCTTCTTCATGGTTAAGATTAATTCAATGAAACAAAATGGGCATTAAATATGTAAAATGTTATTTTTTCGCCATATATTTTTTTGATTTTGATGAGTGCTTAATTGATTCGTTTCTACAGCCTGCCCAAGTTACAAGCCCGTATGGCAATAGTCATCCCCACTTCTACTATGGAGGTGTTGGGGTTCCTCCTCCACCATATGGTGTGTCAAGCAGGTTTGGATCCCCCATGCCACATTCTGGTGTACAGTATGATTATGGTCTTTATACTAGGCCTCGTGTACCGTATAGTCCAGTACCCTCATTCCCACCTGGAAGCTTTGGAGGTATTTTCTCAGTAACTGTATCTGTAATTTCTTTACAAGCTGCCCCTTCCCCCCCTCACTTTTCTCTGATTTGAGATTATTAAGGTTAATCCTCTTGCTTACTAGATAAATTCGAGTAGAATCTCATTTTTACCAAGAAACCTATTGAGCATAAGATTCTAAGTATAGAAAAGGTTGCTGTCACAATATTTGACATTGTTATTGTTACACTGTACACTTTGGTACATAAGTAGTTCATCTTTTTTTTTTCCCCTTCTTTCCTGGAATAGAATAAGCAGCAGTAATGCTTATTTGCTGCAAGTATATTAATTGGTACCAGCATTTTTTTCCTGAAAAGACGAGGGAAAACAAATAGTAGAAAAAAAGAAATAAAGGAAAAACAAAGACTGAGGTTGAAGTTTGAATTTTTTAGTTTATCTTTCCAGGAGCCTGGATAGTTTTTATTCTGTAGTACTTAGAATGATAGAGGTTTGACAATTAGAAAACTGTCTTTAAAATTCTACGATTGAATGAAGTTATCATTTATCTTATCCCTGAAAATTCTTATGCTTTACATTTAGAATACAATTCTAGTGGCAGATTATTTAATTTCTCAAATATTTTGTTTTTTCAATGATATGGAACGTCAACTTAGGTAAAAAACTACTTATCTCTGAATTTTGACTTTTGAGGCATGCTTTATTAAAGTAGGTTTTTTTTTTTTTTTTATTCCTATCTCAATCAACTTATTTTTAATTTGGCTCTCATTGCTCTCCATAGTTATATTATAGTTGACAGTATAATTGAATCAAACTTGGGGCCTGTATTTTGTGCATATATAAAAACTTACCAATTTAATGCTTGACGTTCAAGACTAAATTACTTTTTTGTTTTTCTAACCAATGCTCATATTGTGACTTGTGCTTCTTGTTAAATATTTGGACACTTATTTTGAGAATCATCTAACTCAAGTCAAAGTTGATGCTAAATAGCTATGAAGCACTAATACACAACATGTGTCGGATACCAATACTCTGTACGATTCCTGGAGACCTTTGAACAGTAGTTAGTTTTAAAAAATAATTAGTAATTTGAGTGTTGACATTAGTTTTAGATACTTGCTATAAATGTTCAAAGCATGCTAGTCGAATTCAGGAATGTTGTCATTTGACTCGGTGTTGTGAACATTGCAAGCATACCGGTCGTTTCTAAGTAATAAAATGATGAGTTAGTATCGTTCCCACGAGGACTAATTACAAGCAATAATTCAATGTTTGTATCTAAGTTAGACAATTCAAAGTTGATTTGGGAAGAGTAATTTTTAATTAATGGAAAGCCAATTAAAAGAAAGCATTTAAAAGAACAAATGCCAAGTAAACGAAGAATCAAAGTAAGGGAAGAGAGAATCTGAAAGAAGCTGTATTTAGAATTGTGAAAAATGATTACAGTACATAGAGAATTACACAGGAATCTATTTATAGATCTACTGAACTACGCTAACTTCAGTGAGTTAATTAACTATACAATATTAACCCACTGAGTTAGAATCTAACAGAAAACTAAGTCAGTTACATTGTTGTAACTACAAGTCAGTTACATTGTTATAGCTACAAGTCAGTTACATTGTTGTAACTGATTTTACAGAATATAAACTGAGTTACTCTAATATTCCCCCTTTCAAGCTCAAGGGGGTTTGGTCAGTATTGCATGATCCAAGACCTTGAGCTTGTCTCTGAGATCTGCAAATCTGGAAGCAGAAATAGGCTTAGTGAAGGTATCAGCAACCTGTAGGGAAGATGGAACATGCTGCACAATAAGAGACTTAGCCAAAACTTTTTCTCTGACAAAGAAAACATCTAGTTCCATATGTTTTGTTCGAGAGTGCAAGACTGGATTATGAGCAAGAGCAACTGTGCTCTGATTATTACAGTAGATGACAGGGACTTTAACTGGAATTTGGAGCTCTTGTAAAAGTGATTGCACCCACAAAATTTCAGCTGCAACATGGGCTAAGCTTCAATACTCAGCTTCACCACTTGAACGTGCCACTAGGGACTGCTTCTTGGCCCACCAGGAGATTAGATTTGAGCCTAAAAACACACAAGCTCCAGAGGTTGATCTTCTATCATCCGGATCTGAACCCCAATCAGCATCACAGAATGCCACAAGTGAAAGAGGGTGCTGTGATGAAGGTGGATGAAAAACCAGACCATAGGATAAAGTGCCATTGAGATACCTCAAAATGCGTTTAACAATTTTCCAATGTTCCTCAAGTGGCTGGGATAAAAATTGACAGACTTTATTCACACTAAATGCAATTTCAGGTCTTGTTAATGTAGCATACTGTAATGCTCTGATAAGAATCCTTTGAAGGTGTATGGTAGGAAGCGTTGGAGAGGAGTAAACCTTATTGATGACTCAGAGGAGAGAGGGATGCATAAAATGGTTGAAGGGAATTCTGTTATGGGACGTGAGAATGTTGTTGGGTAACGTTTGTTGAGGCCATACGTGTGGCTGATGTGGCAGGTGGAGGAAGGTGGACCCAAGACTGATATATAAACAGCAACGATGCAAGGAGAAGGGAGGCTGGCATTTTGGGAGTTCTTGGGAGAGATCAGTGCCTCTTAATTGCACTGAAACTTCTGTTATAATTTTGTAGTTTGTTCTCTGTTATTGCAGTTTTCCTTTGAAGCTAGTTGTAATAGGATTTTGTTCAGTTTATATAAATAGAAGAAAATCCAGAATTCTGGGCCAAAAATCCCTGTTGCTGCGTTTATTTCTCTGATTTAATTGCCAGACTTATCAACTGGTATCAGAGCACTCCGATCTTGGGGTGCTTTGAATGGTTATCACCAGAAATATGGACACTCGTTTGGAAGTGGTTGAAGAACGTTTACGGCGGATTGAGGCATTAGCAGAGGAAAGGCACGATCGGAACGAACAATAACTAAATGACATTTTAGCTTTGTAACAACGCAACCCGCGCAATCGAGACAGGACCAACAGAGAAGTCAGTCCTCGCCGCGGTCGTTCCCGTCGACGGAGCACCGAATCGGAAGCGCGAAATCCATTTGCAGGGAGACATGCAGGGGGAAACGCACAACAACCGCGTTTGGAACCTCCACGGTTTAGTGGTGATGATGTGTTCGCATGGGTTAGCAGGATCGAGCGTTATTTCTGGGTCAATGAGATCACGGACCGGTTGAAGGTGGATGCAGCCATGATCGTCTTGGATGGACCTGCTCTCAACTGGTTTTTTGTGTGGGAGCGTAGTAATCCAAACGCTCCCTGGGAGGATTTTCGCACTGATGTGATGGATCGATTCCAGCTGGAGTTGACCGGAAGTCCATACTAAGAGCTCATTAGTCTAAAGCAAACATGAAGTGTTGCTGACTACGGGGCTGAATTTGAAAGGATAATTGGTCCAATTCACTACGCTGATGAAGTTATGCTCAAGGAGATTTGGTTGCATGACATCTGCCATAGCTTGCGCACTGAGTTAATTCAAAGTAATCTGGACTCATTAGCAGACATGATGAGGAAGACGATGAGTTTAGAACGAAGGAACGCTTCTTGGGCTACGGATGGGCTGGGTTTTTCGTGGGTTGGTCGAGGAAAGGGAATGGGCCGTTCCAATCAGCCCAATACCGTGTTTACTAATGGACCACAGCCAAAGGGTCCATATAATAATGTTACTCAAAGTACACCCACCGACACACGTGCTGCTGCCACAAACCAAAACGACTCGCGTTCTGCACCAAATAATCCTACGCGTGTTGCGAACGCAGGGACAGTGGGAGACTCCAGAATGCTCGAAGCTTCTAGAAGCAATAGCATCGGAGGAGGAGGGAGACTCAGTCAAGCTGAGTTGCATGATCGTAGCCGTAAGGGTCTTTGTTTCAAGTGCGGGGAGCGGTGGGATCGCAAACAATGTTGTCAAAATGCCCATTTACAACTCTTAGTCATTGAAGAGGATGATGGCACGAATGGGGAGGACATACCCACACACGGTGAGACGCGAGAGGATGAGGAGGGACCCGTCGCTACAGAGACCTTGTAGCTGTCGATCTACAGTGTCTTAGGGCTCTCTTCGAACCAAAGCATGCAGTTATGGGGGTCGATGATGGGGGAGAAGGTGACGATGTTGTTAGACAGTGGTGCCACTCACAATTTCGTCAATCGGCAAGTCGCGGAGAGGTTGAAGTTGCCCATCGAAGACTCCTACAATTTTAAGGTTGTCTTGGGAAATGGTCACAAGGTGGAAAGCCAAGGGGTGTGTCGTCAGATTGAGTTACGCATCCAAGGGCTATTGACAAAGCAGGACTTGTTCGTCTTTGATTTGGGTGGAGCTGAGGTCATCCTAAGAATGGAGTGGCTGAGGGGATTGGGGGAAATTACGGCTGACTTCAACAAGTTGACTTTGAAGTTTCAGACAGAGGGGAGTGACGTGATACTTCGTGGAGATCCTTCACTGTCTAGAAAGGGGGCATTGACTTCTTTTCGTTCAATGCTGAAAACAATGAGGGATGAGGGACAAGGATATGTAGTGGAGCCTCACTGGATTCAGGGTGATGGGGCTGCAGTACCGAATGATTGGGGAGCCCTGTCTTTATTGTTGGCTGAGTTTGACGATGTCTTCCAACAACTACAAGGGTTGCCTCCCCACAGACGTCAAGACCATGCCATTGAGCTGAAACCTGGTAGTGGAGTGCCTAACATACGGCCTTACAGGTACCCTCATTATCAGAAATCATTGATTGAATCCTTGGTGTCTGAATTACTCAATGCAGGCATGATACGTCCTAGTATCAGTCCTTTTTCGTGCCCAGTCATTTTGGTAAGGAAGAAGGACGGTAGCTGGAGAGTGTGTGTGGATTACAGGGCCCTCAACAAACTTATAGTCCCCAACAAATTCCCAATCCCTGTTATTGAGGAGTTATTGGATGAATTAGGAGGTTCCCGCATCTTTTCCAAACTTGACCTCAAGTCAGGCTATCATCAGATACGAATGAGGGAGGAAGACATCCCCAAAACGGATTTTAGGACCCACGAGGGTCACTATGAGTACTTGGTGATGCCTTTTGGGCTCACCAATGCTCCCTCCACTTTCCAGTCTCTGATGAATGAGATCCTACGGCCTCATCTGCGCAAGTTTGTATTGGTGTTTTTTGATGATATTTTGATTTACAGCCGTAGTGAAGAAGAACATTTAAGGCATCTCAGATGTGTGTTGAGCATCCTAAGACAACATCAGTTGGTTGTTAACAAAAAGAAGTGCAGTTTTGGACAGCAGCAAATTGAGTACTTGGGTCACATCATCTCACAGGTAGGTGTTAAAGCTGACCCTTCCAAGATTGCAGCTATGTCTGATTGGCCTAGTCCTAAAAACCTCAAAGGATTGATAGGGTTTTTAGGATTAACTGGTTATTATAGGAAGTTCGTTCAAGGGTATGGCAAGATAGCAAAACCGTTAACTGATTTGTTAAAAAAAGATGCTTTTCTTTGGAGTCCAGAAGCCCAAGCTGCTTTTGAATCTTTAAAGGCAGCTATGTGTTCTGTTCCGGTCTTAGCAATGCCAGATTTTGCTAAGCCATTCACTGTTATTACTGATGCATCAGGCAAGGGAATAGGAGCAGTGCTTACGCAGGAGGATAGGCCAATTAGTTATATCAGTCAAGCCTTCTCTCCTCGGGCTCTAGAGAAATCTGTGTATGAAAAGGAATTGATGGCAATTGTGTTTGCTGTTCAAAGGTGGAGACCATACCTTTTGGGTCATCACTTTATCATCAAAACCGACCAAAAGAGCTTGAAGTTTTTGACTGACCAACGGATTTTAGGGGAAGAGCAACAGAAGTGGGTCTCCAAACTGCTTGGGTATGATTTTGAGATCCAATATCAACCAGGGAAGGATAACAAGGTTGCGGATGCATTGTCACGTAACCTGCAATGTTATTCCCTCTCTTGTATGGACGTCAACAAGTATGAGGCATTGGAACAAGAGCTGCAAGAAGATAACAGAATGAAGAGCATCATTCAGGATTTGTTACTCAATCCTCAAGCTCATTCTGGCTTCAGCTTACAAGGGGGCAGCAGGTTGTTTCATCAAGGCCGAATGGTATTAGCCAAAAATTCTAATTTTATTACCATGGTGTTACATGAGTTTCATGACTCTTATGTGGGAGGGCACTCTGGGTTCCTTCGGACACTAAAGAGGATAAGTGGTGTGGTTTATTGGGAAGGGATGCGTAAAAGAATCAAAATTTACGTTGCCGCTTGTCCTGTGTGTCAACAAAATAAAGTCTCTACATTGTCCCCTGCAAGTCTTTTACAGCCACTGCCGATTCCCACACATACTTGGTCTGATCTATCTATGGATTTCATAGGTGGTTTACCCAAGGCTCAGGGCTTTGACACCATTTTTGTGGTTGTGGATCGTCTTTCTAAGTATGCTCACTTCATCCCTCTTAAGCATCCATATACAGCAAAGGTGGTTGCATTGTTATTTATCAAAGAGGTGGTCAGATTACATGGGTTCCCCACTTCCATTGTGAGTGACAGAGACCGTGTTTTTCTTAGTGCTTTCTGGTCTGAACTATTTCGTTGTAGTGGCACTAAATTAAAATACAGTACCTCTTACCACCCCCAATCAAATGGCCAAACTGAGGTTGTGAATCGTTGCTTGGAAGATTATCTCAGGTGTTTATGCTCTCCTAAACCCAAAACATGGTCTTCATGGTTGCATTGGGCGGAGTTTTGGTACAACACCACTTTCAAGAGTGCTACTGGTACCACTCCCTTCAAGGTTTTACACGGCTGTGATGCCCCCACACTTTTTCGCTCAAGCTTTGCTATTTCTCCTGTTGATGAAGTCTCCACATTATTACAAAATAGAGATTTAATTTTGCATGAGCTGCAACAACATTTGCTGACTGCTCAGAATAGAATGAAGGTGTCTGCAGATCAGCATCGACGTGATGTGGAGTTTCAGGTAAAGGACATGGTTTATCTCAAGCTCCAACCATATAGACTTCGTTCATTAGCAAGGAAGTTTAATGAGAAGCTCAGCCCAAGATTTTATGGGCCCTATGAGATAGTGGAGCGTGTTGGGGCTGTGGCTTATCGATTATTGTTACCTGCAGACTGTAAAGTCCATGACGTTTTCCATGTTTCTTTATTAAAGAAGGCCATTTCTCCTACTGTTATAGTGCAGCCCTTGCCTCCAATGTTGAATGATGAGTGGGAGTTAGTAGCACAACCAGAGGCTGTCCTCCAGTGGCGAAGAGACCCTATGGGGCGAGTGGAAGTTTTGATAAAGTGGTTTCAGCTTCCATCTTTTGAAAATTCATGGGAGGATTCTGCATCTTTTAACTCTCAATTTCCTGATTTTCACCTTGAGGACAAGGTGAAGGTTTTGGGGGGAAGTATTGATAAGAATCCTTTGAAGGTGTATAGTAGGAAGCGTTGGAGAGGAGTAAACCTTATTGATGACTCAGAGGAGAGAGGGATGCATAAAATGGTTGAAGGGAATTCTGTTATGGGACGTGAGAATGTTGTTGGGTAACGTTTGTTGAGGCCATACGTGTGGCTGATGTGGCAGGTGGAGGAAGGTGGACCCAAGACTGATATATAAACAGCAACGATGCAAGGAGAAGGGAGGCTGGCATTTTGGGAGTTCTTGGGAGAGATCAGTGCCTCTTAATTGCACTGAAACTTCTGTTATAATTTTGTAGTTTGTTCTCTGTTATTGCAATTTTCCTTTGACGCTAGTTGTAATAGAATTTTGTTCAGTTTATATAAATAGAAGAAAATCCAGAATTCTGGGCCAAAAATCCCTGTTGCTGCGTTTATTTCTCTGATTTAATTGCCAGACTTATCATGCTCCAACAATGGACCTGTAAAGTGAGGGGTCAGGTACATAATTAGAGCCAAATCTGCTTAGCTTGCATCCACTAGGCATAGGAGTGGAAATTCCTTTAGCTTCTGCCATTCCAGCTTTGTAAAGAAGATCTCTAATATATTTTGACTGAGATAACAGTATCCTTCATTGGAGAGATGTTTAACTTCGATTACAAGAAAGTAGTCCAGATTTCCAAGCTATTTTAAGGCAAATTTAGAATGCAACTGATCAATTAGAAGCTGTATTAAGTCAGAATTGTTTCCTGTGATGATAATATCATCCACATAAACCAGAATATAGGTGCAGTTGCCATTAGAGCGAAGAATAAAGAGAGAGGGGTCATATTTGCTAGAAATAAAACCAAGATGATGAAGAGCAGCTCCAAAATTTTCAAACCATGCCATAGGAGCTTGTTTTAATCCATAAAGAGCTTTGTTGAGCTTGCGTACTAGAGTCTTGTCAGTGACTTCAAAACCTGGAGGTTGAGACATATAAACTTCTTCCAAGAGATCTCCATTAAGGAAAACATTATTAACGTCAAGTTGTTTTAAAGGCCATCCATGAGACAATGCCAATGTGAGGATAGTTCGAATAGTAATAGGCTTTACTACTGGGGAAAATGTTTCATTATAACCCCAGCCATATTGTTGATGAAAACCTTTGGCAACTAGCCTTGCCTTGTATTTATTAATTGTACCATCAGAATTTTCTTTTATTCTAAAGATCCATTTGCAACCAATGGGTTTCCTTGAGACTGGTAGAGGCATAAGAGACCATGTACAATTTGCAATGAGAGCATCATATTCCTGCTGCATAGCTTGAGCCCATTTGGGGTCAGTTAGAGCTTGTTTAGCACTGGTTGGTTCCATATGAGCAGTAAAGATGGAAGGGGCTGGACCTTTAGATCTGGTAAGTATAGTATGAGGAGGAGAATGTATTTTAAGAGATTTATAGGGTCTGTATTCTGATCCTGATGAAGGTGGAGAAGAAGATAAAGACATAGGAGAAACAGTGGACATGGGGGACTGCACTGCAGTATTTAAGGGTGGAGAACTAGAGTTAGAAGACTGAGAGGGACTGATTTGACTGGATGAGGGAGTAAAACTGGTGTGAGAGGATTTTTCAGCAGTAGTAGAAGGTTGAGGTGAACTGACTCTATTATGTGAGGAATTAGAGTGAGGTGAAGTAGAGGATGGTACTGCACTGTCAGAAGGTATAACACTATCAGAAGAAGTAAATGATGTATCATGTAACAAGTTAGGAGCAGAGTCATTGGTATGTCCAGAAAATGAAACATTCGAATTGGTTCTGATTGCTGCAGTTGATGATTCTGAGGTAGGGGTCTGAGGAAGTGATGGAGAGAATGTATTAGGAGAAGTAGAAGTTAGTGGGATGATATTACTTGAGTAAGTGAAGTTACTTGGGATGCTTGGGATGCTTGATGAGGTTGAAGAAAATATGAATGGAAAGGGAAATCTGTGTTCATTGAAGAGTACATCTTTAGATATGTAAATTTTTCCATCAGGGTGGAGGCATTTATAACCTTTGTGATTGGGTGAGTATCCTAGAAAAACACATTCCTGAGGTCTGAAATCAAATTTGTGCTTATTGTATGGACGAAGTAGAGGAAAACAAGCACATCCAAATCTGCGAAGGAATTTGTAATCAGGAAATGTTTTGTAAAGTTCATAGTAGGGAATTTTAAAGTTTAAAGCTGATGTAGGCAGTCTATTTATTAAATAGACAGCTGTAAGAAAGGCATGATCCCAGTACTTAAGAGGAAGGGAAGCATGTGCAAGAAGAGTAAGTCCCATGTCAACAATTTGTCGGTGTTTTCTCTCAACTAACCCATTTTGATGATGAGTATGGGGACAAATGAGTCTATGAATGATTCCCGATTCTGTAAGAAATTTTGTGAAGGGTCTAAATTCACCACCCCAGTCAGTTTGAACAGATTTGATATTATGTTGAAATTGAGTGGAAACAAAGGAGTGAAATTGTTTGAAAATGTTTAGTGATTCTGATTTTTGTTTGAGGGGATAAATCCATATATACCTTGTTGTAACATCAACAAATGTAATATAATACATAAAGCCTTGAGATGAGGAAATGGGTGCAGGTCCCCACAAATCACTAAAAATAAGTGCAAAGGGCTCATTATATTCTGTGGAAGAAGGAAAAGATGGTAATCTATGAGACTTTCCCATACAACAAGCTGTACAAAAATCAGAAATCATTTTATTTCCAATTGGTATATTACAATGAGACAATACTCTTTGTAAAGCTTCAAAGTGAGGATGTCCTAATCTGGAATGCCAAAGACTATAGCTCCTTGATACATCATTTACAGAAATCTGATTGTGAAAGACTTTATTACATGATAGAGTATTACAAACTGAATTATTTGAATGACAAGTAGAATTATTTGATGGGACAGGAGTAGAAGCTGGAGTCCCTTGAATTTATACAGACCATCTTGTTCAAGAAAGCCTTCAAGTAAGACCTCCTGGGACTCCTGTGATTTAACAAAACAGTGAGTTGAATGAAATTCAAAGTAAACTTTGTTATCTCTAGCAAATTGGCTGACACTTATAAGATTTTTGGTAATTTTTGGAACAAGAAGAAGATTATGTAGATATAGAGAAGTTTGTGGTTTAAAAGGAGATAGAAAGCTGTTGGAACCAACAGAAGTAATAGACAAACCTTGCCCATTTCCAACAAATATCTGTTCTGGACCATCATAATGAGTGCTTTGCATCAAATTTCCTGAATCAGCAGTGACATGGTGTGAAGCTCCTGAGTCAGGATACCTTTCAAGAGCTATCTGGCCACTGGTAGATGCAGCAGCAAGTGCATGTGGAAGTCCACCTTGAAAAGATGAAGCTTGAGATTGAGATTGCAAGGAATTAGGTGTAGCATGTAAAGAATTCCAGTTTGGACGAGCTGGAATTTGAGAGACCGTCAAATTTGCTGTCACTGGAGAGTTTGCCGGAAAGTTCGCAGTGGTCGGAAAATGAGCCTGAGTTGATTGTGGAGGTGTGAAGCTTGTGTTGAATCTCCACCAGCAGTTGGCAGCCTCATGGCCATTTTTCCGGCAAAGTTGACAGGTCACGAGAAATCTGCCACCAGTTCTTCCACCACGATTTCTGCCACGACCACCGCGCCATCCACCTCTTACAGGTTGAACGTAACTTCTTGAGTTATTTTCTTAATCAAAAGGTCCTCGTAAAGAAGGTTGCAATTGTCTGGTGTTCCCCTGTTCTTGAGTTCCTAAAACAGGGGTGAACAGATGACTGTTATGTGCTACATTAATTGAGTTCAAAGATAACATACTTGCTTGAAATTTTGCGAGCATAGCTTCTTGAGCTAGGAGTTGTGATTCAAGATCTTCAAAACAACTATAATCTTTTCCTCTAAAGTAAGTGATGAACGGACCATAATCTTCAGGAAGTCCTTCAAGAACAGTTTGAATAAGTTCTTGATCAGAGAAAGGATCTCCTATAGCTATCAACGTATCACTGAGAGCTTTCACTCGAGCTATGAATTCTTCGATGTTTTTGTCACCTTTCTTGATGTTTAGTAACTCAGATTTGACTTGGTTGGCTTTTGCTTTTGTTACTGAATCAAAATATTTGTGAATTTTATCCCATGCTTGATGACATTGACGCACACCAAGAATTTTGTTGATGGTTTCTTCAGAAAGAGTTGATTGAAGCCATGTGAGGAGCATCTTGTCTGTTTTCTCCCATTCAACGAACGCTGGATTAACTATTTCAGCAACTTGATCTTCTTCTGATCTAAATCGAAGAGGAATTTGTGGATTTACAAGATAGTGTTCCAATTGATGAGCTATTATTGGTGGTTCAACAATCTGCTTCCATAATAGGAAGTTCTTGCTAGTTAATTTCACAGACAATTGCGTGTTGAACAATATAGGCGATTTGGAATCACCTAAAGCGTTTTTTTGATTTGCAGATGACGCTGAAGTTGGAGTGTTTTTTGTAGCGGAAGCCATGGAAGAAAGAAGAAAATGGATCGGGGCCCCAAGAATGGAGCTCTGATACCATAAACGAAGAATCAAAGTAAGGGAAGAGAGAATCTGAAAGAAGCTGTATTTAGAATTGTGAAAAAATGATTACAGTACATAGAGAATTACACAGGGATCTATTTATAGATCTACTGAACTATGCTAACTTCAGTGAGTTAATTAACTATACAATATTAACCCACTGAGTTAGAATCTAACATAAAACTAAGTCAGTTACATTGTTGTAACTGCAAGTCAGTTACATTACAAGTCAGTTACATTGTTATAGCTACAAGTCAGTTACATTGTTGTAACTGATTTTACAGAATATAAACTGAGTTACTCTAATACCAAGCAACAAGTAAATGCAAGAAAAGGATTCAAATAATTAAAAGATGAGTTGGGAATCAAGAATGAGAAATGTAGTTAGGGTTGACTTCACCTCTGATCCCCCTTAAGTGATTTGGCTCAATTCAACAATTTCAATCTCTCTTGTTTCATACAATTCATCATCTAAGAGACAATTGGTTAAATCCCCCTAATGTCTTACTTATTTAACTCTTTAACCTAATTAGAATCCTAATGTCTTAAAAATCCTTTTTAGATTAAGCTTTACGCGTGATGAATCTAACAAGTTTACAATTCCAACATGTCTATGTTTAGAATATGCAAGAATTGGTGTTTACCCCTGTCTAGATCAGGATCCCAATATTTCTATTAAGAACCCTAACCCTCTTTATTTCTATATGGTTGATCAGATCATACAAGAATTTAACAAGTAATTCGAGATAAGCACATAACAATTTGAGACAGATTTTGTTAAATAAAAAGTTAAACCAAAACAAGGATTCACGTTGGATCCATATCCCTAACTACAAAGAAAATTAGCCAGACATATCTGGCTTAAACAAAACAATGAAAGAAAAGAAAACTAAGTGATCTTCTCCACTAAGTCAAAATTCCTACAAAATACGAGCATTTCTTTCTAAGAATATTGCTGAGAGTAAAATAATATTTTAATCACAATTCTCGTGTCTTTTGGTTATTTTTAAATCATTTTCATGCTCAATTTGTCTCTTAATACATAGTAAGCTGGAGACTCATCACGCGGTGCTCGTCTCAATCTCGCAATTGTCAATATTTGTGTTTTAATATATTAGTTATTTGATATATATGCCTATGTGACGCAAACAAAATTCGATAGATATCAACAATAACAACTTTTTCGAAGAATTATGCTTAGGAGTAGGAAAATTGTAGTAGGAACAAGAGGATTAGTCTAGGGTTAGAAACCATTCAAATCTGAAAATATGTCATATGATAGCTGAACACAAAGTTCTAAGGACTATTTGTACTTGGTGAAGTATATATTACTTAACCCATTACCCATCCCGAAACTCAAGTTTCATCTGAGAAGGTCATTTTGTGATTTAATATAAATCCATCTAACCTTAATGTTTAATGAGAACTTAATTAGCAGCAGACTGTAAGGTTAAGTAGGGGCAACTAAACAGTATAATGAGTAAAAAATTATACAAATACTTCTGCATCATAATTTGCTGCAATTCTACCTATGACATCATGATTTTAGTCATTTCAATGTGTCTATTTTCCTATAACTAAGTTATTGCTGAATCAGGTGTTACTTATAGCCCAAGGCCTAGAATCAATCCCTATGGATATGGTTTTCAAAGTCCTCCATGGGACACGGGATTAGTAGTAGATAATTTTGCATCTCGGAAACGTCGTGGAGGTATTTACATGACCTTTTACTTCTTGATTCTCTTCTTGTTCAAAACCTTTATTCTTTTATTTCTTTTGTTTTCGAATAATAGCTAATGTATTTCTCTGATTTGGTGAAATGGCTTTTTCAACAACTGGTTCTTGCTTGTAGGTTACTTTATGGTAGCAACTTTATCTGTGTACTCTACCATATCATTCTGAGTATTATTAAAGAGGAGAAAAGTAAGTACAATATATCTGTAGGGGCGGATAACACATCCTCAAGAGTTGAAAAAAGCTAAATCAAAACAAAATTAGGAAACTAGAAATGCAGCAAGGTGGCCCAAATCCATTTGCCGGAAAAGAACCTTGGGCAGAACACTCGAGAGTTGCTAATATTATAACCCTATCTCGGTGAACCCTCGGAGATGTGTGTGTTCTGTTCTAGCCAAATGCATCAAAGAATTGCCAGATGTTGCATACTGTGACAGAGTTGTCCTCCTTACTATTAACAAATCCCTTAAACTGAACCATCAAAGTCTGCTCTAGAGTATACCATCCAAAAAAAGTCTCTATAAAGTACACAGAAACATCCAGTAATCATAGAAAATCCCAAAAGTTTGCTCCAAAAAGGGTAGCTGCTGCCTTGCATTGCAGATATAGGTATTGAGCTGTTTCTGAACTTTTATTGCACGACACATATCCTGGGGGAAAATAGCGGTATGAGATCTGCAAATGTGTAGCAAGTGATTTGTGTTAATCCTATGAAGAACTAGTGTCCAAACAAAAGACCTAGAGAGAGCTTGAAATTCTAGATAGGTTTGTTGAGGAGGAACCTTTGACTTTGACAGTTAGGTGGTTAAGTGTGAAACTGGAAGAGGGATTTAGAGGAGTCAGATAAAGGTGTCAGAACTCTTCATTGTGGTTATAGTTCTTCCTTCCCCAGTTCCAATTAGGAATCCAACTGCATTGAAATTGCCTTCCAAGCACAAGCAAGGAGTATAAAAATCACTAAATCAGAAAACATTAACAAAGCTTAATTGTTGCCAAAAAAAAAAGGCCTAAACCGAACCTCATACAACCATGGACTGAAATATAACCCCACTGCCACTTGCCCTGTTAAGCAATCAAAACTGAAACTGTATCTTTCCCATGATACAAGTCAACCTTGGCAGCCACCCTAGTATCCCCAATCACAATCATACCTCCTGAGTTTCTACAGGAGGTAAAACATTCACATTCTTTAAACCTTGAATGCTATAAACTTCTGACCAAAAAACCATCTGCTTCCTCCAACTTGGTCTCTTGAAGGGCAAGACAATATCCATCAAAGACTTAGAAATATGTGCTTGACTTTCTTCAATTTCCTAGGATTCGTGAAGCCTTTGACATTCCAATTTCCAACTCCTTCACGAGTGATAAAATTTGTTCACTGTAGAGGAAAATATTTGTAATTCATTTGGTTTCTGATGGCATAAGATTTCTGAGGATCTCTTGGTCTATGGAAAAGGCTAGCTCAATAGTCAATTAAAATAATTAACTTGGCGTAGTAGATATAATGTAGTGTTTGAGAAAGTTACTGATCTATAAGTGCTTTTTTTTGCATATTTTTTCAGGTTAAGAGGCAAATTATGTGAATGCTGTTCTTTTCATCGTATTGGGAAATAAATTTGGAAGTTTGAATTTTACCCTATATATGAACAGAAAAGTAGTTAAGATGTATTTTGAATGTGAAACTTACTATAATTTGCTTGTTTTCCATTACAATCAACTAGCCTTTTTTAATATACCAGTTATCTGTTTGAGTTGGCCTTATGCCCCAAATTGGATTTACAGAACTTTGGGGCTCAAATTTCGATCATAACAATCCTTTCTCTGCCCTCGGACAGGGTGGGGGAACAAAAGAAGTCATAATGTATTTTTTATTTTGCATTTATATGGAGATTTGCAATAACATGCATAAATATCTTCATGCCTTGACCAAGAAAAGAAAAACAGAAAAAATGTCACGGCGTCACCCTCATGTTTTGGATTGTCTATGCAGGGCCAGATGGTTTATCTGAAGGGGACTGGATCTGTCCAAAATGTGAGAATGTTAACTTTGCCTTCAGAACTACTTGCAACATGAAACACTGTGGAGCTGCCAGACCTGTAAGTGTTTTCTTTTGTCTCTCAATGCTCTAATGATCATCTTAGTAAACATGAATGAATAGTGCACGTGTAAGAGGTGTTCATTATGTTTGAGAGTGAGCCTTAGTCTGTATTTCACCTTCATTTCATTATGATCCTTTAAGCTTCAGATACAAAAGCCTACTTCTGATACTTCTAAACAGATGAAAACTCCTTGGAATGGGGAGAGAGATTCCCATCATCATAAACTTTCATTACTAGGACACTAAACTTTCAGTCACCCAGATTTAAACTTGTATTTGAAAAATTATTTTTGATACCAATGCTTCTTTCTTAATTTTATCAAGGAAATATCCCATCATATTATCTTATTCTTTTATCCTACAGTGTGATAGGTTTACAAGATAGATGGGCCACGGGCCTATAGCTAATGGACTCCCCAACACACATAACTATAACATATATCTTAACAACATCGAACATGCAAAATCCATTTGGGGCCAAAAACGTGGATAAAGTTATGAAATTTAGCTTAGTATGAGGATAGAGATGGTGTGGATCAAAGTCCTGACTATTTGGCTAAAGAGGTTCTTGTGGCATTTTTAATAAATGACTATTCATTATAAAAGCTTAAACTATTATATCAAGACATAAAAATGGATTTTCACTACAATAATTTAAAAGAAGCACTTCCCCCATTTTATTGGAATGGAAGTTGAGGATGTAACTATATTGTGAATAGTTTCATCATGTTATCATATTGTGATCTACTGTGTTTCCTTGTTATTTTTTTCGGTTTTTGTGAGAGGGGCAGGAAGATTGTTTTGGTTTTTTTTTTTTTTTGGTTCACCATGACAACACATACTGATTTGTGTTTTTCCATGCTTTTTTGAAGAGCTCAAGCCAACCAAATACAGGTATTCCTGAAGGTAGTTGGACTTGTGGAAAATGTGGGAACCTTAACTATCCATTTCGAAATGTGTGCAACCGAAAAGACTGTGGAAGTGAGAAAACAGCCTCTGCCAATTAGCATCACAGCATTGTGTATATATATATATACATCTTTGGTCCCTCTGTGTAAAGGGAAAAGTTTTTGCTTAGAAGCAGGGAACTAGATATCTGTGAATTCTAGGGGAAGAGTTTCCATGCGGATAATTTTGGCCTGGTTGTTGATGACAATTTATTTTTGTATTTTGATGATACTTTATATGAAAAAGTTACTGAGAAATAAGCTGAATGGGATCATCAGACATTTGGATTTTTATGGCAATCATTGCTAGGCTATTTTGTTAAATTCATTCTCAGTCATCTTGGTGTTTTTCTTTTGGAAGTTATGAAACCATTGATTTCCTTGGTGTTTTCCTGGAAAAAGCATCTGAATTCATATACCTTGTGTTTTCTTTAAACTGGTTTTTCAATTAAATTAGATATTGCTAATGATTCTCTTATACTACTTTCTATTGCTCCATGTTTAGTCTTTATGATAATTTGTAACTTACACTTGACTAGCTAGTAAGTTGTTAATTTATATAGATAACTTTTGTTCGAGTAAATTTTCATGCAATGATGAAAAAAGTTATTAACAATAACAAGTTACTCTCAGGGTAAGAGAAAGTTGTTGATTTTCTTAGAAAGGTGTGAAAATGGTACAATAGAAAGTTGTGTGATCTTTACACACATTCATATGACATGGAGATGCAAGCACCTAATATAATGAGAACTACGTGATTATTTCAAGAGGGTGGTACTTATCCGTCTGATTATTTTGCAAGCAACATGTTATATGTACAAAAAAAAAAGTTATTTTATTTATATATTTATTTATTTGTATTTTTAGAGATTTTTCTGTTGATTCATCAATTACACGATCAATTCGGTTCGAGTCAGGTAGGATAATAACGGTGACAAAGCTTTCTCTGTCAAGTTTTTTAATAAAATTGCGTATCTAGGACTCGAATTCAAAATTATGAATTAAAGTGAAATAATTTTATATCAATTGATTTACATGTTTGGTGGTAGATCAAAGTTATTTTGAAACCATCTCTGAAATCTTTTCTCACCGAAACCGACTCTATTTTTAGTAATGTTTAATCATTCAGTGATTAACTTTGCACTTGAGGGTAAACCATTTTTTGTTGTGAGTTCAAATTAATTACGTTTTTTCCCCCTAGTCTTTTATCTTTTTTGGTGGGTTTGTATTGGGGCCAAGGATCAATAAATTCAAAGAGATTTTGTTAGTGTCGTGTATTTTTGCATGTCTCTTGCGGAAAGCAAAATTAGAAAACTATCTAGTGCTACATAAAATGGGGGAATTCTTTGGTGGGAGTGAAGTTTATGTTGATTGTATCATTGCGTGAATTTCTACGTAGGATTCAAAACCAATCAGATTCCATTTATCATTGTGTTCGTTTTCAACATTTTACAATAGTTTGAACACATTACAAAGGGAACATATTGGAATGGTCGTTGCTTCCAATTCGAATAACGGCTTGCTCAATGCTTGAAGCTTGATCCTATCTATCCACTTCTAGGCCTATACACTTATATTTTGTCACATTCGATGATACCTCGTCGAATACTATTAAAAAAATATAATGTAAAATCATTAATATAATTTTCACATACCAACTTAAGTTTTTGAATTAAATTGATACTTTACATAATATTAAAATCAAGAAGTCAAGAGTTTGATCCTCATCGCCCCAATACTATTAATGAATTACATATTGTGAAATTTCTTAATACACGTAATTGAATATGTGCATTGTCTACTTTTAAGCTCAATTGACTATGGTGTGAGAGGGTGCATGAGAGAAATATACTATAAAACTATTAATGTGACTAATACCGAAAGTGCATAGAAAATTGACTAAATAGAGAGTTGTGATTTAACAAAAGAGAAACCCTCATTTCACAATTATATTTATCAAAATAAGAAAATATTTAACTCCTACTATAAGAGTCTTAAGCAACATTTTATAGATCAATTGTAAATTAAATAAAAATTCTAAAAGTAAAAAAATGTATAAAAATAAATATAACGATATTTGCCTCCTAAAAAGAAAGATAATTAATTACAATTATATCATTCAAAATACATCTCAAATTCTAGATTTCAAATCACGTTAAATTTGTTACTTTCCTTTTTTTTTTTCCGAACAAATTACAATCAAATATGTTGCTTAATCTAGACTTGGAGCTTTGAACATGCGAGTTGTGCTTAATAGACTATAATTTTGTTTGACTCTAAACTTCTTGAATCAATCCATTAGTTGGTTAGGCCATTAGTAAGTGCATGAGTGACATTACCTAATAGTTTAACCTTTTGAGTTAAATTGATGTTTTACGAATACTATTTGGTTTATTCTAGAACATAATCATAAAATAAAGGGAAAATGTGTATTTTAAGAGAGAGAAATAGATAAATCATGGGGGAGAGAGAATGGATAAAAAAAAAATAAAGGTGTGAATCCCACCTCTTTGTGAGAGTAAAATGACACAAGTTGTGACAATTAAAAAGACAAATATTTTTTCCTAAAATAAATTTCTTAATTATTCTCCTAATGTGGGTCGAGAAAATTTTGTCAATATCATAGTGTCGAATTGCGCCTGTCTTCGCTGCCTTATGGGATACGTGTGAAACGTTGGCTTTTAGTGCCAAATGGTGTTATAAGAGCTCTAATTTTGTGTCTGATGCTGGCTTCCGAAATTGTCGCATTTTAAATTAAAGTAATAGAAAGTATTTTTGTTGTTGGTAAACATACAAAGTATTTTATATTCAATGAAAAAAGGAAAGAGAAAAATCTAAGAAAAAATGCTAGTATAAAAAATGATAAGAAAACTATGCAAAGGAGTATCTAATATGGGGCAGCAGTGGCGGACTCAGTGCCGCCTCCTATTTTGTTTTAAAGACGATAATCATGATCCAATTTTTGCTTCCACTTCAAAAGTAAATTTTTGGTGAATCAACCAAAGTTTCAAGGAAATAATCGATAATGATAATTAAAAAATAAATAAACACCACAAAAAGATATTTGTAAAATACAGTATAATTGTAGGGGTTAATTGATCAAAAACCCATCTTTGTCGATGTCTATTTGATCCAAAGTTGACCAGTTTTGTTTCATAAGAAAACATGAAAAATCCTGTGTGATTCTCCTCCGGTCCACTCTTTACCTTTTTCCTTTTAATCTTCCTATATTTTTTTTTTACTTGACTTGAATCACACACCTTATGTAATTTTTTTTTTTCCTCCTCAATTTTATGTCTGCAAGTGCAGACAATAAAACTAACCTAGGTCCGCCAGTGTGGGGCAGGTTATATTTATAAATTTTTTTGTTTACAAACTACATTATCTTCTCTCCGGAGAGCACTAGTCACACTATCTTCTCCCAGAAAAATATAGTACAATTTGCAAAAATTTGTAAAAAAAATTTGTAAAGAGATCGTTCTCATCAGAAACTTATGCTCTTATAAGAATGTCTGCATTTATATGTCATGTAATATTCCCAAATAAATGTCTTATAATAATCTTAATAATGTAACATCATCCTTATATATTATAAGCAGTTAAATACAATCAACGTTTGTCTATCTGTTATTTTTTATTAGGTTGAAAAAACCTAGATTCATCACATGTACACCCCTTGTATAAGAGTATATGCTGCCTTCAGACATTATGATTCTATAATAACAAATTATTGAACTTGGCATTTTGCAAAAGCAAAGGGTACCAAAAGCATAGTCCTACGTTCTCACTAAAAAAAAAAGAAAAAAAAGGATGTTATAAAAAAAAAAAAAAAAACTATTCTCATGCTATATGAGATAAATTTTTTCTCCTACACACTTTTGATAATTGTGCCATATTTTTATTTTATTTTTTCATGTAGTGGAGTCCGCAAATTTATCTCTATGACATAAAATAACTTATTTCTTTTAATATGAGATTAATAAAACCAAAAAAATAATAAAAATGGGTGAGATTTATGAGGGGATGAGTCACCCCATGTTGCGTGACTTAAAATTTTAATGAAAAGAACAAATTAAAACCGAGATTTTATTAAAGACATATATTCAAATTACAAATATTTTTTTTAAGGCACGAAATAAGCCAAGGAAAGAAAACTACAACGCTAGCTCTAACCCCTATAGCCAAAAGCCCAAAAGTACATGGCAAAACACCTAGAAAATATTTACACATAAACAAATATCGATGAGGGGATTGGGCACTATGTATGAGATTATAGGTTCAAAAAAATATTTACATGGAAACAAATCTATAATGTCTCCTTTTCTTCTGCCCGTGTTAGCAGACAATATGTGCATTTGACTTTGGTAGTGTAACTTACCCTCCAGAATTTTCAGCGCAATAAGACTGCACGACCTTAGATTTCAATGCAGAAACAAAATATACAAGGCTTATTCTAGGATTTTTTATTTTTTATTTTTGGTAAATTTTTCTAGGATTTTATTTAACTTCTTATAATCATAACCTATGACCGTGCATTGCTTAGATTTAATTTCTTATATATTTTTCTTTCTTATCTATATTTATGTTCACTTTTTTGTATTAAATTAATATTTTTTAATTTTTAATTTTTTTTTCTTCTTTGAATTTTTTTTACTATTCATTTGGGTTTTTTGGCCACCCCTACTAATTTATAATAAATATGTTATTGACATTGATATTGGTGACAGAGCAAACTGAATTGTCACTGGCCCAACACTATGTTCTTTATTGAGTTTCCTCATACAAGAACATGATTAAACATTGCGATAGAAGCATATCGATAATTAGTTTTGCTACCAACACTCCTTGACCCCAATGATTACCATGTTTCATTAATTAACATAAGACAAAACAACAATCTAACCATTACCGGTTTTTTTTGACCACTATAGTCTTTTTTTTAAGGCTAAAATGCAAAATACCACCTTGAACTTTGGTCATGTTTTAAATTACTATTTTAGACTTTCAATTGTTTCAATTAACCACCTTGTACTTTGTTACATTAACAAATTAACATATCTGTTAAAATTTGACTAACAGTGTTAATCTTAAATCCCTAATTTTATTCTCTTTCCTTATTTGCATTCCATACTCTTGTGTAGAGTTTTTCTTCCACTCTTCTACATTCAAAGTTTTCATTATGATCCAATATCCGGCTCTCATTCAAGTTTTGCTTTATTGATTCATAATCATAAACGTTAATCGTATTCATATTCTTCACCATATCCAATTGCCCCTTTTTTAATCATATTTGCATGCTTGGCTACCATTTATTTTCTTTGTGTAATGCAAAAATGTTGCAGCATAACACAATCATGATTGACAGTGCCCAAAAGTGGCTTGTGGCATTCCTACTTGGCTTCCTTATGCTCTCTGTCACTGAAACCTCTGCATCTGTGTTCGACAACGTTAGCTGCACAAGCAACAAGACTTAATTGAAGGGGTGTATTGATGTTATAAACTCGAATCCAGCAGTGGATCTGATAAGAAACTCTTCTAGATTATTCTCTGGTATGATTGTTTTAATTGTCTAAATTACTTGGCATCCTTTATTGTATGGTTTTCTCTTCCATTGCCTTCTTGCTGGAGGGAGAGGAGGAGCACCCCTTGATTGGGAGCGGGATATTGGATCATGATGAAAATTCAGCAATTGTCATTCCTTGAGATTTTGTTCCTGCTGAAGGGGTGCTTCCTTGAGAATCTGTCCAATTGTTAAAAAATAAAATAATAAAATTAACACCGTTAGACAAAATTTTAATAGTTAATTTGTTATCATCACAAAGTATGAGGGGTTAATTGAAACAATTAAAAGTATAAGGTGGTAATTTGAAGTACGACCAAAGTTTAAGGGGGTAAATTGTATTTTAACCTTTTTTTAATAATTAATTACCAAATTGATCTTATTTATAAATTATTTTAAAAATTTAACCTGTCCAGAAAACATAACACGAATTTGCTCCTGTTTGACCATTGACCATGAAGCCTACCCGGGTACACTCCTACCTACCCGGGTATATTTTGAAATTTTTTACCTACCCGAGTATACCCCTTCTTATCCGGATATATTTCTTGAATCTGGAAAAATGTTTGAATTATCTACCCGGATAGGGAGGGGTGTGCTCAGATAAATAATCATAGCTGAATATGAACATCATATCTACCGTTTCCTCATACTTTCAAGCAAGTTACGCTAGTGTGCTTACTCTTCTAACTTGATTTATTGTTTGTTTGTTTTTCAAGATTGTCACACATCTACCGTTTCCTCATCCTTTCAAGCAAGTTACGCTGCTGTGCTTACTCTTCTAACTGGATTTATTGTTTGTTTGTTTTTCAAGATTGTCGCACATCTACCGTTTCCTCATCCTTTCAAGCAAGTTACGCTACTGTGCTTACTCTTCTAGCTGAAACTTAGCTTGTAGCATCGTTTTCTGATTGTTTTAGTAGCTCGATTATCATGTGCTCACTTTGATTACAACGAAAGGTTATGATTATTTACCCGAGTACACCCCTCTCTACCCGGGTAAATAATTCAAACATTTTTCCAAATTCAAGAAATATACCTGGGTAGGGAGAGGTATATCCAGGTAGATAAATTTTTTTAAAATATATCCAAATAGGTAGGGGTATACCCGGGTAGGCTTCATGGTCAACGGTAAAACATGGACAGATTGATGTTATATTTTCTAGAGAGATTAAATTTTTAAAATAATTTATAAATAGGGTCAATTTAATAATTAATTATCAAAAAAAAATCTATAGTGATAAAAAAAAACCAACCATTACCTAACATTAAATTTACAAAGTCCAATTCCCCATAATTCCAAAACCATCAGAAAACGTGGTACGACGCTACCAATCATATACTTAGCACCAACTATAGCATCTAGATCATACATAATCAGAGCTCAAATACTACACCCTCCCTCATGAAGAGCACATAATTAATATAGATACTTATTTCTTGCGAAGGTACTAATTCTTCTTATTAGGATACTTAAGCTGATACGTAAAATAACTAGCAACCAGTACATCTGGTTTCATTATCTTACTCTGTAGAACAAGTTCAAATAGTTATAGTTTAGCATGTAGTTCAATTACTTAAAATTAATTACTTCCTTATTGATCCGGATAAAATATAGGTCCAATCAGGGTCCACTAACACATGGAAACCCAAGCCCAGTAAAGACCCAGAACAAAGCACAAGGAACAAGCACAGATGCGATGTCCTCATCGCGGCACACAAGACGCGATGGCCTCATCGCGGCACGCGACTCTCACCTCGCATGTGATGTCTTCTATAGGAAGTAAACTTAAGGCCCAAGGCAACACCACCGCGCCTTAGCACCAGTAAGCAACAGACAGCTCCAGCTCGCGACAACTCTACTACTAGACACTATGGAAGATAAGGCTACAACAGGTCCCCTGCCTGACCTGCAGCCCAAGGCTGGCCACTCAGAAGCCATGCCGCCTTAACAAAGGCAGCATCACAACTACTATATAAACACACGATATACCACCAAGGTACGATCATCCTTTACTTTCACAACATAAAACACCTGCCTCTGATACTGACTTAAGCATCAGAGTGTCTTCGCAGGTACCCCCATTTGGTGTAACGTGAAGGACAAAGGGCTCAAGCTCGCTCTAACATCAGTACCTGGCCCAGGCCAATAACCACTTAAAAAGTCTCAACTGTGTATGATTGGGCTCAATACGTATCGGACAGTCCATACCGTATTTGGTCTTTCACTTATAATTGTAATATTAAGTGAAAATATTTTACATAATTAAGGATGCTAAATGGAATCATTTCATGGAATTAGAAACAACGTAAGATTGAGTTTGACTAGATAAATAAAATAGTTCGGTTGTTTGAACTTGTTGAACAAAAATCCAGTTTGGGTCGAATCATGTCCACCCTTATTAAAGGTACATAGCACTAGACTAGATAATATTGAGGTGGTTTATTAAAATACTCCACTCTGAAAGATGGTTATTTTTATACTAGAGATACCTTAGCCTCCCTCAGAGAATCACAATCTCCCAAAAAGGGGTTCACTAGAAAATGGGTTAGACTCACTTGAAAATTGCTGATTTCATTCTTTAGCACCCCTTCTAGCTCGATTGTAGTTCCAAAAATCCCTTCAGAGAAAGAAAGAGTTTTTTGTTTTTCTTAGCCTCAGCAAAACAACCAATTTAATCCAAAAATTTAAGCTCGATGAGTAAGTATTGCTAAATTTTTCTCTTTTTTGTCTTTATAACGAGATTCATTCACTTTTAGATGAGTATGGAAGGAAAAAAAATTTGTGTAGCAAAAACAGAAATATTAAATCTTAATATAATTAGGTGACAACAATTTTCTTTTTCTTTTTAACATTAACCATTGGATTTTTGGTGTGTGTCGTAAACAAATATAAATATCGATTCATTTTACAAATTCAACTTAACGTAGTGATTCCAGTGTAATACTCACAACATTAGCAAACGAACAAAATTTGAACATGTAAATGTGATTGGTGTGACCGAATCAAATGGTATTTAACTTGATATAGGTACTTGTGACTCAAAGTGCAAAGTACATATGCCAGAAAAATAAGTACAATTGAATTATTAATTCATTTTACCTTCATGCTAAGAAACATTGGATTCAAAGCTAAATTAAATAGAGACATGGCGGCAAAAGTAACTGATATTTGAATAAATATTATAATCTGCACACAAAATTTATACACTTGTAGCTTTGTTTGCTACAGACATTGCAGGAGCTGGCCGGCGGAGTCTTACATGCATTTTATGTGTCTCTTTTTAAGCATTGTATCTTATATAGTTTTTATCATTCTTGTTATTCTAAGCACGTGTAGTGCAATGCTTGACATTGATTGGTTTTGGAGTTTGGAGGGTACTCACTATTCTCTTTCTCTTCTATTTATGTATATATATAATTGTGCCATTCGTATAATGTCATCTCCTGGATTCTTGATATTAACATCGTTTAAGCTAAGGGGATCCAATTGAATTTGAAATAGTGTTTTGAGGATTTGGAGACACTCTCAAGCCTCTCTAAGAGGCTTAGTTTCTGGTAATGCTCACAACTTTGGTAGGGTTATGTAGAACCAAAATTTTAGTTAGTAGATAAACTCTTTTGGGTGAGGGTGAGCCTTCTAGCAGCAGAAGGTTGCTCCTTGTAATAGGAAGGTCACAGGTTCAAGTTAGGGAAACATTCTTTTTGCAAAAATGTAAAGATAAGGGATATACAAACAAAAAACAAAAAAAATGCAAAGATAAGGTTGCGTACAATTGACTTTTACCTCTACTCCCGCAAGTCGATGAATCTTGTGAATTGGGGTTGGCCCTACATAAACTCTTTTGGGTTTATTATCCAAAGATTTAGAACTCAATATTTGAACTAAGAAATTTGTGTATATTTATGCTTATTTTAGTTATAAATGTATTTTCTTAACTATGATTTCTTTTGTGGCACATCTTATATTTTGTTGCTAATTTTTGGTGTTCATCAATCAACATTGAAGGGTTCTAGTTTTGAATTTAGAGATCTAGAGTGCATATTCTCTTGCTGGGAAGGGAGTAGAAGATAGAGCAGGTTCAGATAAGGGGAAAAGAAGGAAAATGGTTGAGAGGTCCATGGAACTTGAAGCTATTAGCAAGGAAGCTGTTGATCTGGTATGTGAAATAAATCATACAAAGTACTTTCGTGGAATTCTACAGAATATATCAGACTACTATTAACATCTGTATTAAATGTCCTTAGTTATATTTATTCCTCTACCATTTGGAACAGAAAACATATTTTAGTTTCTGACATGCTAATTTTCAGATGATTACTTGATGTTGATTAGTTATGTTGTTTATTAACTAGTTGGGAAATTATCTAGAAGCTATTTTGCTTTTGCTGAATTTTTTTTTTTGAATTTCTTATTTCTAGCTTTGAAAAAATAAAACTTAATCAATGACTTTTTGTGTATTTCTTGAGTCCAAACTCAAAAGATGAAGAAATACAAAACTAATAGAAAAGTAGGATGAAAATTTTGAAATATACTTCCCTGATGATTATTATTAGGCATTTGACAAACATGTAATTTGTGTTATGTAGGAGAACATTTCTCTTGAGGAGGTTTTTGATAATCTTAAATGCACAAGAGAAGGTTTAAGCTCCGAGCAAGTACAAGCAAGGCTAGACTTGTTTGGATACAATAAGCTTGAAGAAAAGAAGGTTAAAAGCCAAACTTCAGTGCTTTTAGTTTCTTATATCTCCTTTATAAATTGTTGCTTTTATAATTTTTAATATTTGTACAGGAAAGTAAGATACTGAAGTTTTTGGGCTTTATGTGGAATCCTCTGTCATGGGTTATGGAAGCTGCTGCTATCATGGCTATAGCTATGGCACATGGAGGGGTAAATCTCCACCTTATTTTTGGAGGTTTTAATTTTTTTTCCATGGTTTTTCCATAGTTAATTAATGATAAAAAATAAATAGAAAAATTATATATATAGTAAATATGAAACTATTTTCTTCTATCCCTTTTGTTACATTTAACATATAGCTTAAAAATATAATTACTTTATTACAAAAAAAAATATATATATATATAATTACTTATACAAAGGAGTGCTGAATACAATTTTTTGGTTGCAACTGTTCTAGTTATTGTCATAGGTTTAAATTGGAAAGTCATGCTTCAGTATCAATTAATGAAATTTTACTTTTCTCAGAACTGTTTGGTTGCAATCCATCATCCAGTAAATTTAACATAACAACTCCTTAATTCTGCAGGGAGAACCTCCAGATTATCAAGATTTTGCTGGCATAATTATTTTGCTAGTTATCAACTCTACCATCAGTTTCATAGAAGAAAATAATGCTGGTAATGCAGCTGCAGCCCTTATGGCCAGATTGGCCCCAAAAGCAAAGGTTCTTCTTTTAACTGACTTAACAATAGATTGTTACAGAATTATTGCATTTTATGTTTTCCTTTCAGATTTCTCTTCCAATGTTTTTCTTATCTTGTCTTGTTTCCAGTTCCTTTGACTTCCTCGTTATATTTACATTTACAGGTACTCCGTGATGGAAAATGGAGTGAAGAAGATGCTTCAGTGTTGGTTCCTGGAGACATAATTAGCATCAAGCTTGGTGATATCATTCCTGCAGATGCACGTCTCCTTGAAGGAGATCCTTTGAAGATTGACCAGGTAAAAATCACAAAAATATTCTGAAGATACTGATGGATGACTTAGAGGGCAAGTCTTGGAGCAATGTTCAGATTGCTCCCTGTGACCGAAAGATCACAGATTCGATTCTGGGAAACAACCTCTACGAAAAATACAAAGATAGGGTTGCGTACAATTAACCCTTAACCCTATCCTCGCCACTCGGGTAGCCTTGTGCACCGGGATTTTTCCTTTTACTAATGGATGACTTAAGCCTCACAAGAAACATTAATTTGCACAAGTTGGTTGATGTTCTTAAGTTTGGCATCTATGCACAGAAATAAAAGTTCAAATAATCTTTTAGTATATGGAGGGTTGGCCAAAGTATTCTTATAAATTAAACATTTAGCATCTTATATTTATTTAATGGCTGAGCTTGCACCATATCAACTAAGTTAAAGTAAAAGGAGATTTGAACTAAATAGAAAATTTCTGAGCTGGTCTCGAATATTGCTTAAGAAAAAGGAAATAACATTTTTAGATGGAGAAGAAATTCAGTATTTGATTATATAGATAGATGAGATGAGACACTCCTTTTTGAAATCCTTACCAACACAAGTTCATCATATCCTTCCACACATGACCCTCTTTGTTAAGAACCTTGAGGTAGAAAGCTCAAAGGGTGGGAGTGCCCAAGGCTTTATAAACTCCACATTAGTTGCTCTTCAACCAATGTGGGACTATATATCTCAACACGCCCCCTCACGCAAGAGCCCTCTTGGCTTGAAGCGTGGATTATGCAACAGGCCCAATCTTTGGTTTACCTTTTTTGTGCTTCCACTTTAAAGTGGGGGCGGTGAGGATCGAACCTCAAGCTCTGATACCATGTAAAGAACTTTGAGGTCACCACCCTAAAAGTTAGCTCAAAGGGTGGGAGTGACCAAGGCCTTATAAACTCCACATTAGTTGCTCTTCAACCAATGTGAGACTATATATCTGAACATTCTTGCATTCAGAATTATTTTTCTGTGTATTTCAGTCTGCTCTTACTGGAGAGTCACTTCCTGTCACTAAACATCCCGGAGAAGGAGTATATTCTGGTTCAACTTGCAAGCAAGGAGAAATAGAAGCAGTAGTTATTGCTACTGGAGTTCACACTTTTTTTGGCAAGGCAGCTCATCTTGTGGAAAATACAACACATGTTGGACATTTCCAGAAGGTTCATATATAGGATTTATTATCTCCTCAATGTTGTGTGAATGATGTTTTCTATGTATATTGTCAGGATGATGCTCAGTGACATCACATAATTGTTACAGGTTCTTACATCTATTGGGAATTTCTGCATTTGTTCAATTGCTATTGGGATGGTTATTGAAATCATTGTGATATATGGGATCCAGAAAAGGGGATATAGGGTTGGTATTGATAACCTCCTTGTGCTCTTAATTGGGGGGATCCCTATTGCAATGCCAACTGTCCTTTCTGTTACAATGGCTATTGGTTCACATAGGTTGTCTCAGCAGGTTTGTAATAATACAATTAGTACATTGATTCCAACATTTCAGTGGCTTTTGAAAGAAATTTTTTTATTATTATTTCTAAGTTTTGGTTATATATATTTTTGCAGTTTAGCTAATTGGTATGATGGGTGTACCCTTTGCAGGGTGCCATAACAAAGAGAATGACTGCTATTGAAGAAATGGCTGGAATGGATGTGTTATGTAGTGACAAAACAGGCACATTAACTCTTAACAAGCTTACAGTGGACAAGAATATGATTGAGGTTTTGATTTTATTCTTCCCACAATAAAATTGAAAATAACAATTTAGATATAAACTCCATATCTGTCTAAGTATAGAAACAGGTAAATCAGAATGTAGGGTCACATATTGAAATATTAAAAGGTATTTTGTGCATGACATGTGAGATTCCTTTCAAGCACAAATATATTCTACTCACATCTGAAACAAGAGTAGTCAATTTCTTAAATAAATAACTTGCTTTGGTGAATAATTACATATTATGGTAAAATGAAGAGCAATGCTAATAATTGATAAGAAACTCGCAATTTATCATATAGCCCTGAAAAAATCCTTTTCATATGAAACCATTTGAATCTGCATATATAAATAGATATAAATGTGTGCATGTGTCTATTTATTTGTTTATACATGGCATGCTTATTTTAAAATGATAACATCTTTTTCTCTTTTTTGGGATACATCTGAAAGGTTTTTGCCAAAGGTGTTGACAAGGATATGGTTGTACTTATGGCTGCAAGAGCATCAAGGCTAGAGAACCAGGATGCAATTGATGGTGCAATTGTTTCAATGTTGGCAGACCCAAAGGAGGTACAAGTTCAAAGATTCCTTACAAGATTGGCAACACTCAAGCTTATTGCCATTGCTTTTTGCAGTGAATTTCACAATATTTATCAACTTGGTAGATGATGGCTTAATTAGTATCCCCATATTGACATAAATAAAATTTCCCTTATTCTAGCTGTAAATTCTGCAAAGCAAGTTTCCACCATCTTCTGTAGTTGAAATTTGGTTAGTCTACTAATGGTTATTTAATTTTGCAAGGCACGAGCTGGAATAAAAGAAGTTCACTTCCTTCCATTCAATCCAACTGATAAAAGAACTGCACTTACATACATTGAAGCTGCTGGCAAGATGAACAGGGTTAGCAAAGGTGCACCAGAGCAGGTAAAACATAATCAGTTATAACTTTAAAGAACCACAGTACATGTAAAGAACCTTGAGGTCACCACCCCAAAAGTTAGCTCAAAAGGTGGGAGTGCCCAAGGCCTTATAAACTCCACATTAGTTGCACATACAACCAATGTGGGACTATATATCTCAACACGCCTCCTCACACGAGAGCCCTTTGGGCTTGAAGCGTGGACAATGCAATAGGCCCATCCTACCTGTGCTAAGAAACTCCACAAGAGAAAGTGGGGGACAGCGAGGCTCTGATACCATGTAAAGAACCTTGAGGTCACCACCCCAAAAGCTAGCTCAAAGGGTGGGAGTGCCCAAGGCCTTATAAACTCCACATTAGTTACACATACAACCAATGTGGAACTATATATCTCAAGAGTACATACCAAAGTAACATTTGTTAGATCATTATTTAACTCTGCTATGTACTGTGCAGATTCTCAATCTTTCTAACAACAAATCAGAAATTGCACAGAAGGTTCATGCAATTATAGACCAATTTGCAGAACGTGGACTTCGTTCTCTTGCAGTTGCACGCCAGGTCTTTATCCTTCTATGCGTTCTTCATCATCTCATAAGTATATTAATGTCTATAATTGTTTTTTGTGTCACGAATCAACTCTTCCAAAGCTTAAACTATTAGTGAAAGCTCATGTATAGTTTTTTATATTATATTTCTAACCTGTTTAAATTGTTAGGTGAAGACACATGAATGACTTTTTTATATTATATTTATAACATTAGCAATACATTTTTTTCTCAATTTAGGAAGTACCTGAGGGGAATAAAGACAGTCCAGGAGGACCCTGGGAATTTGTTGGCCTTCTCCCTCTTTTTGACCCTCCTCGCCATGATAGTGCAGAAACAATCAGAAGAGCTCTTGATCTTGGTGTGAGTGTCAAAATGATTACTGGTATGTGTAAGGTCTTGGTTGCTTTTAAAATATGAATTTTTTTTTTGGAAATCTTTATGTGAAGAACAAGTTCTAGACATATACCTTTACATGATTCAAGTGAATTTGTAATTTGTGTTTGGTGGAAAAAGTTACAAATGCCACCATCTATTTGGATAAAATTTCATGGTGAGGATAAACCATGCATGGTACCTATAGAGAAATTTTATCCATGCATGGAAGGACTACAAGAATAAAACTCATTGTTTATGCTGGTAGATGATTGAGAACCACGATTTCATTAATTTTTTTAATTACGTTCTATTGTTTAGACAACTCCTACAAAATAATTTGTCCAGGACAGTAGAGAAGTGAAGAAAGTGTACTAAACAAATCAACTTTAAATTGGATGGTAACTGACATCTAGCGATATAAAGAAGATAGGAATAAGAAGTTTGTGATTCAGTCTACAAGCGAGAGATTCTACCTCGTGTTCTTCTTTGTGTTTGTTAGAGATATAATAAAACCATTCATGTGTTCTTCTCTACAGCTTAAACTTCTGAGAGAATTGGTTCATGATATGGTATTAGAGTCTTTGCACCAAGTGGTCTGGAGTTTAATTCTGGGGTCAATAATTTAATTATAATGTCCACAATTTATCAAAACTCTAGTCATATGCTAATGCTGCAAAAAAAAAAAAACCTTATAGGTGATCAACTTGCAATCGGGAAGGAAACAGGAAGGCGTCTAGGGATGGGAACTAACATGTATCCTTCTTCATCACTGCTTGGTGAAAAAAAAGATGGATTAGGTGCTGTCTCCATTGATGAGCTCATTGAGAATGCTGATGGTTTTGCTGGTGTCTTTCCTGGTAAGCCAAGCAAGCAGTTATCAAATGAGAGCTCTAATTTAATGACTTGTCCAATTTCTGACAACTTATGTTTCTCTCAGAGCACAAGTATGAGATTGTGAAGAGGTTACAAGCTAGGAAGCACATTTGTGGGATGACTGGTGATGGGGTGAATGATGCACCTGCCCTAAAGATAGCTGACATAGGTATTGCAGTAGCAGATTCTACAGATGCTGCAAGAAGTGCTTCTGACATAGTACTAACAGAACCTGGGTTAAGTGTGATCATAAGTGCAGTTTTAACTAGCCGTGCAATTTTCCAGAGAATGAAAAACTACACAGTAATCCCACAACTATCAAAATTTGAGTACAAAATGTCCTAATTATTCTTAGTGTGGCAACAAATCCTGATTTTTGCTTTCTTTTTTCCTTTTGCAGATATATGCTGTATCTATCACTATTCGTATTGTGGTAAGCTTCTTAAGCATGTATAATATATTCATTCAGCAATGAACCGGATCATCAAACTTTTTCTCATTTCAGTTTTTATGTAATTTCAGTTGGGTTTCATGTTACTGACCTGCTTTTGGAGATTTAACTTTCCCCCCTTTATGGTTCTAATCATTGCCATTCTCAATGATGGTAATATTAGCAACTTTTTAGCAACTTAATCTAAAGTTTCATTATAATTTGACGTTGTTTAACAAAATACTTTCATACTTATCTTCTGACTTGTTAGCACCCTTGTAGGTACCATCATGACAATATCTAAAGACAGGGTTAAGCCTTCTCCAACTCCTGATAGTTGGAAGCTTAGTGAAATTTTTGCAACTGGGGTTGTTCTTGGAAGCTATCTTGCTCTAATGACTGTGATCTTCTTCTTGGTTGTTTATGAAACAAACTTCTTTCCTGTAAGGATCTTACTTCCACTAGTTCATTATTTTTACTTTTCTTTCCTATGTAAGAATGATATGATAATGAAAATATTCTGCTCCAGAACCATTTTCGTGTGAAACACTTCCGCGTCAATACAGATGATCCTGTTACTGATGAAGTGAAAGAAATGTTGGGATCTGCTGTCTATCTTCAAGTCAGCACAATTAGTCAAGCCTTAATTTTTGTTACACGCTCCAGGGGTTGGTCCTACACAGAAAGACCTGGTCTTTTGCTTGTTATTGCCTTCATAATTGCTCAGCTGGTACTGCATTGCTTATTCAAACTTTTCAAACCATGTGAACTTTCTCAGTGGAAAGCCTCACTATTTCATTTAACTACATTCTCTTACAGGTTGCAACTGTTATATCTGCCAAAGTCACATGGAAAACTGCTGGAATTAGAAGTATAGGTTGGGGCTGGACAGGAGTCATATGGTTGTTCAATACTGTAACTTATGTACTTCTGGATCCTTTAAAGTTTGCTGTTCGTTATGCATTAAGTGGAAGGGCTTGGAATCTGGTGGTCAACCAAAGAGTGAGTAGTACTATGACAGAACTTGTGATAGAAATTTAGCAAAACTTTGTGTAGAAAATAAATAAACTTATGTCTAACAAGAGATGGGCTCAAAACATAAAAAAGCATACCTTTTGAGTTATTATAGTTTCTGCGACTCATATATAATGATTAGTGTACTAATATGAGTCTATGAATTCTTGGTGGTGCAAATTAACAGACTGCATTCATCAACAAAAATGACTTTGGTAGAGAAGCACGTGAGGCTGCATGGGCTGCTGAGCAGAGAACCTTGCATGGCCTCCATTCTGTTGAGTCAAAAGTGATGGCAGAGAAGCACACATTCAGAGAAATAAATACATTGGCAGAAGAAGCTAGGAGGAGAGCAGAGATAGCAAGGTAAATAAATGTCTTTGTTTATCCTCAAACTGTTTCATAATTTTATTTTACCTTTTCATAGTTTTTTTTCTCCCACTTTTCCATAGATATAGTTTTTTCCCCCCTTAATGCAGGTTGAGAGAGCTTTACACTCTGAAAGGAAGAGTGGAATCCTTTGCCAAGCTAAGGGGTTTGGATATTGATAATGTGAACGGGCACTATACTGTCTAAGACATTAAGATTATTTTATGTCATTGTTCCGTTCTGTGATCCTAATATTTCTTGTATTATGGCTTTGTCTAGTAGTATCAGATGACAAATTATACTTCAATAATGCATCTGTTACAAGATTAAATTTTCTTGTGCTCCTCACTCAAACCATTGTTTGTTGTTTGCTCTTATTTCTTCTGTATTTTTTTATTTTGGCTATTGTATCTATTTTGTGTTAGTTTAAAATCTTTATATGCAAACATTTTATTAATATTGCCAGAAAACATGCATGTTCAAACCTCTAAATAAGACAATAAAATAATATACAAATACACGTGTCATTTTTCTTCTGATAGAGCTGTAAATTGGCAAAATTCCTTTTTCTCAACTCTAGATCAGTTCATGTAACATTATCATCTTGAGCTGGTTCAATTAACATACATATGATATTAAAACATGCATAAGCGGAAGACTTAACTTATAATCTTGCATTAGCTTACGAAAATACGAGCTAACTTTTCTTTTCTTTATTTTGTTTTCGCAAGATATATAGTACTACGTCCCTTTTTTCTTATCATTCGTAATTTCTTTTCTAAACCTTCATCTTTCATCCATGACCATATGCAATGGCCCTTAACCATATGAATATGACAGCAAGTGTCAATCCAAATAGAGTCTAAAACCGGATAGCATACCGGTTGTAAACCGAACAAATGGGGATTAAATCTCACCTTCATAATCTATCCCTGATAAACATATCATATTAAACATATCATATAATCATATTTTTGTCTAACAACGGACCTAATACCCATCCATGGGCGCATGCATAATTGGCTCCGTGCCACTATTTCTAACAGCATACATAGAGAAAGAATTCAAAATGAAACTCCATAAAATGATACCAAGTCATTTAATTATACAAGACACACACACACACACACTTTATTGCATACTTTATTTTAGACCATTATGACGCACCCCTAGGTTTTTATGCCATTTAGTCTTATCACGTTTCACTTTTTAATCCTTTATGCCAATCATATGCCAATACATAAGTCATTGCCACTTTTTCTTAAAACTTACTATTTAGATCACATGTAGGAGATTACTTGTTCCACAAGCAATTACATGGTTTCAAACTGATGCACATACATGGAATGACACCACCATGTCTCTAAGATACCTTTTACAAATTTCAGAACTTCCTAGCCCATAAAATCCGTAAAGGTCGAAACCATGACCTAGGGAGAGCCAATCTCTTCAATTTACATAACCAAGGTTCCTAGAACTCTTACTTGGTCCCTAAGTTATCTATGTATCCATTTAACAATTTAAACACAACTCATGCTCATTTTTTCTTCACAAGGCTGAGGAATACATAGAGGGAACCAAGATGTTTCTCATCATTTCTGAAGTCATTTTAATTCATAATCACACTCATGCAATACTTTGGAACCTCAACACATCATCAAAACAATTTTAGCATATTCAAACCATATAGGAACCCTAATGTCCGAAACCTAGAGGGAAGGATCACATAGGATTTTTTCTTTATACCTTCAATTACCCACTTAATTCACAATATACACATACTTATAAACCTTCACAAGGTGTACACTTAAATTTTGCACATCAATCGCTACTTGGGTACACTAAGGATGAAGCCTAAAGGGAGGAATTCAATGGAATTTTCCAAACTTTTCACTGATATACATGTTCACCTCATATTATACATCATATTCATCAATAATCCAACACAAATTCAAATTTCAAACTTAATAATTTTCCAACAAAATATGCTCATATATTTCAAGACTTACATCCTGAAAATCAAACCATAGGAATAAAGATTTCTTACCTCCAATCATTTATACAAGGTCTAACAAACAAAACCCTAGCTTAGCTCCATCCAAATGCATATTTTCACTCTTTGAAGAATAGTGCCACAAATTGGGGGAAGGGAGGATCTCTTCATACAAGCAATTTGAGCCCAAAATAAGTAGAGGAATGGATTCCTTGGGTGATTTCCTATCAATTTCATGTAATACACTTAATCATTTGGTTGAGTGTGAGAGGAAAATTTGAAACCTCAAGCACCCATGGAAGGAGGGAGGATCAGCCAAGAGGAGAGAGAAGATAAAGAAGATAGTGAATAGTGTCTCTTTAAGTTACTTAAGGCTTATATGACATATGGCCAAATTAACGGGTATTTTCTTCTCACTTAATTTCACTTAACTTGACCCAATATTAACTCAAAGCTACGATACAATTTTATTATCTTGTACTCATTTACATTCACTTTTATTCCATAAGGAACAATATTCACAATTCAAAGTTGGGTTTTAGCACCGTTTTTGACGAAATGTACCGTGAATCACTAATTGTGACTATTTGCATGCAAAATCATAAAACTTCTAAATTTATCATTTTTTGTCTAAACATGACTTGTTTGGCATATATTGAACATCAATATACTTATTACATCATTTTTTCATTTTTAGACTCCGTCGGTTGCTTAAACAGAGGTAAAAACACATATTTGGCATCCAAATCCTTAAATTAAATCTCTATAATAAAATTTGCCAGTGGGGGAGGGGTCATTATAGTTCAAAATAAAGAGATTTTACAAATAAACCATAATTTTACAAATCCTCATTGGCTGGAATAAATGTAATGTATTGTTAGTTGCTTAAAGAAAGAGTTGTAATAACAGTTTATCTGACTACAACATCAATCGAATGATAGTAGCATTCTAGTGCCAGTGTCATTAGAAGACAAATTTTGATGTTGATCATGATAACATTGCTTTTGAGATCACACCATATGTCAAACATAAAATAAAAGTTGTTAATTGTTAAGAGATTATTTATAAAAGCTCTAGTAGATCCATGTACCACTTTAGGTTACTAATGATTAATAATATTCGAAAGCCACCTACCTCGCTTCTCACATAATCCTTTATCAATGTTTCATTCCAATCAAGTTCGTCCTGTCAAACCATAAATGTCACATAATGAAAACAACTAAACTTATGTTTACTAATAGTAACAGTTATTCAAGGTGACAAAAATGATCAATGTAACATCCTCGTCTCGAGCCGGTTCAATTAACATGCATATGATATAAACAGAAACAGCGGAAGACTTAACTTACGAAAATACGAGCTAACTTTTTCTTTTTCTTTTTAATTCTCATTCGACGTAAACGAAATCGGACAGAGTTTCCTCTATAAATCGGACAACTGGGGATTTTCCAATCCCACTCAGAAGCATTTCTTGATAAACAATTTGTACAGCACATCAATCCAGAAGTACCAGTCATGCAAATATAATCAGATACCCATCCATGGGCGCATGCATAACTTGGCTCAGTGCCGCTAATCTAACAGCATGCAATCCAATACATAAACATAACTGAATACTATATCATCATATAACGTGCCTGAATACTCAAATGTACATGCATCAAACTGACAGACATGTACAAAACATATACAGGCCATATACAAAATAAAGGATCAATGTCATGATCCATCAAAGGCGGAAATACAAAATGACATGAATATACTTCCAAAAAGTAGTAGCCTACAGCCACTCAAAATCCGATCCGTCAGTTACCTCAGCCACGTGTCGCGTCCCTGCCTAGTGAGGACTCACCGGGAATCTGGGCACCTGAAAATATGTCCCCAACGAGGGGTGAGATTACAAATCTCAATAAGCTCCAGGTTTATAGAGAATTCTCCATACCCACGGCTCACTCCTGCATGAAAGTCAGATACAGAGTATACAAATACAACATATAACAGATATCATAACATAACAGAGCATATATCCATATCATATCAGAGATGTGCGCCGTCATTCCCAAGGGAGGACCCCAAGCGAAAATCAACGCACGTGTTCCCGAGGGAGGACCCCAAAGCGGAACCAGACATATCAGAGGCGTACACCATCAGTCCCGAGGGAGGACCCTAAAGCGGACATCCGGGTACTATACAATCAATGGCCAGAGATTGTTACAGAAATCATATTACAGAAGTCATATCAGAGCAAGACATATCATGTTATCAAATAACTCTATATGAATGCATCTATACAAAGCATCTAAATAACAGTCATACAGTCCAACCATAGTTCACTAACCATGGTGGAGCACTCAAGCAGGAAAAGACTCCTTAAACATAGAGCTTACCTGTTGAAGCTTTATCAATCTGCTTACTTGTGACACAAGTTACTTTTATATCTTCAAGAGATTTCGATCTTTTTCAGTCCCTAGGCGCACCTAGAGAAAGAATCCAAAATACAAATCAACAAAATGCTATCATGCCTAGATTTTACATAAGGCATGCATTTTATCGCTTCTTTTCGTTTCTTTACGTTTTTGCCAATACTATGCCAATACACAAGTCTAGACCTCTTTATAACCGTTGGTGTTCTTTAATTTAATCAAACATTCCCTTAAGAATTTCCAACATAGATCATGCTATTTTACTTCAAAAGCCGCGGACATACCCTTAGGAAATCAAAGTATTTTTCAACCATTTTTCAAGTCATTTCACTTCTTAACTCATCAATTTTATACAATGAATTACAACACATTTTATTTACAATAAAATGTAACAAAATATACCCCTATACCACCCTCTAGGTCGAACACTACAAGGACATAGACAAAGGTTCTTTTTCTTCACTTACATGTAACTTACACATACAAATACATGTTTTCATAAGGTTCCAACTTAATTTTTGGAGAATAAAGTCCCTCCAAAGCCCCACAAGGCCTAAACCTAAGGGCATATTTCATATAATTTTTCCCACTTTGGCATTCTCACTAATTTATCAAATTTCCACTTAATTCCTACACATTAAACCTTCCTAATACTTAAGATAAAATTTTGCACAACATCCTACTCTTCACCTATGATGGCCGAACATGTAGAGGAAAGCATAGGATTTTTTTCTAATTTTTTTACGTACATACAAATGCTTATTTTCATTTCTTAAATCCAAAACATCAAAGATTCATCATTAAATCAAAGTTTAATACACAATGCTTTCCTACCAAAACATACTCATAACTTTTATAACTTAAATCATCAAAATAATACCATGGAAATAGAGGTTTATTACCTCTAATCAACTACCCAAAGCCTAGAGGACATCCACCAAGCAAAACTCCATGAAAAACTCCATTTCTCCCCTTTGATGAATAGTAGCTCGAATTTGGGGGAGAGAATAACTCTTCACACACTCAACAACAGCTCAAATTGATGGGTGGAAAGGCTTCATTGGGTGGTTTACAAGCAATTTCATATGGTGGGTCTTTGAATTTGGAGTATAGATGATGGAGAATCAAGAAAACAAAATTCAAAACCCTATCCCCCCTTCTCCAAAGTGCAGCTCGGTTTTGAGAGTGAGGAGAGGAGAGAGATGCTGATGTGAATAGTGATTACTTAGGTCACTTATGTTTTATAAGCACATGTGGCTTTTACCCGGGTATTTTTCTTTCGCGTATTTTAACTTAAACAGACCCGGAACCAACTTAAAGTTACAAACATATTTTTATTTTTCTAAAATCATTTACATTAATTTTTATTTTCTAAGGAACAATATTTATAATTCACAGTATGGTTTTTGCACCGTTTTTAACGAAATGCACTGTGAACCACTAATTGTACTTTATTTATTTCTGAAACTTAACACTTATAAACTTATCATTTTCTTGGGCCTATATTGACTTGCTTGGCATATATTGGACTTTCATATTCTTACTTCATCAATTATTTGTTTCTGGACTCTACCGGTTGCTTAAACAGCGGTCCAAAATACCCGGTAGAAATACTATTCACGAGATTTTCACGGAAAGTGCCAGACTATACAATTTTTCATTCTGAACTCATATATGGAGTCAGAATTGTCAAATTATGTCTCAAAAATCATTTTGCTTATTTAAGCTCTACCGGTTAATTCACAAGACTGCGAATTCTCCGACAGAACGCACTGTTCATAACATAGTCATGATTACAGTCAAAATACTTGGAATCACTCACTGAATCTAATTATGGCATTTAAATCCTTAAATTAAACCTCTAATTAAGATTTACCATTTTGGGTCATTATAATCAAGATGATACAACAATGTCAGACCATTAGTCAATCTTTAGATCTCGTTTTCCCTATCTAAGTTTCAGTGAAGGAAACAAACGATTCTTAATCTTTTTCTGTAATACGCCGGATATTTCATTGATAAAGTTGTCAAAACCGAGTCCTAACATAGGATGGCCCATGCCCAGGTCAGTCCATCGCAATGTATCCGTAAAATCTTGAGAAAGGAATGAAACATCATACATTGTAGTAGAATGGCTGGGTTCCAGGTGGTGAGTGCAAATAAGAAAAAAAAGGTTAGAAGAAAACCCTAATTGGAAAAGGATTAAAGAAGAAGAAGAAATTATGAAGAAAGCAATCCGTTATCTGCTCACACACGCAAAGTAGCTCCAAATCTTTATTTACCATCCACTGTTACAATTTTAACTAGGGTCAATTTTTAATTTTAACTAGAGTCCAATTGTAATTATTATATAATTATATATAATAAATAAAATTTGTTAAAATATAACTGTAACCTAAATATAACGTGGCTAGTGCAGATAACTATAAGTTGCATCCATACCTTAGGTATTTTCTCCCTTGTACTTTAAATATGTATTTTTCTAATACATTTTAATTACTTTTATTTTCTGTTCATTTTCATGTAGTTATTTTAATCGTTTTCTTTTCTTTCTTTTTTAAAAAATATTCCATCTGTTCATTGCTTCGCGACTAGTCCGATTTGGAGCAGGTCTAGGATTAAAACTGTAAACTCCTCCCAAAGATAATACTGAAAATGTTGGAACACATGCTCTTGTCAAATCGTTTTCTTTCAATTTTTGCAGGTGACATGGAAGCCTATAAAAACAATTTAGAAGGATATATAGTTTTATATACCTGAAAGGTACATATTTTAAGCCACATGTCAGTACGGTCTTTGGAGGCCTGATAAATTATTTCTGCTCTCTTTTCCAGGGGAAAAGAATTTAAATACTATTATTTTAATTATTACTTATGAAAATATAGTTGTTTTAAAATTAAAAATGAATCTATTGTACTCAGTCATACTTAATATATATATATATATATATATATATATATATTATTTTAGATATTCTATTAATAACTATATTTAAAAAAAAAAAAAAAATATAAAGCATAACCTTTAAAATAAATATTTTTACAAAATTAAAAATCTATTACTATAGTAACAATTATATTAGCTCCCCCAATATTTTTCGTTAAGATCTGCGTTAAACAGCATATATATTATGGGTTCACTTTTTGTCATATGATATGATAAGAGTATTTTTTTACACACACAAATTATGTGGGTATCTCGTGCTTAAAAAAAAGTCAGCATACTGAACCGTATCCTCAGGATACGGAACCAGATCCCTGTTGCAGGAGTGAACAGTGTCATTCTTGCAAAATGATTCTCATATTTCCCTTATATTATATAGTGAATATTTGTTTATTTCCAGAAAAAAAAATACTAACTTGAAACCAATTAAAGTTACCTTAATAGAATAGTGTGTGTCATTTTAAAAGACACAATTTGAGTTTTTTTTTTTTTTTTTTGGTAAACCAAACTTAGGTCCTTTTAAGAGAGAGGTAAACACAAAAAAGTGATATTCATACTTTTTTTGTCATTATTTTTTCTGTGGGACCATATCTCTTTATATTTATCTCTCTTTTAAAAGGATCTAAGTTTATGTCCTTTAAAAAGACACATACTTTTCCCTTTCAATAAACCTAAAACACAACTTTTTTTTGTAATCGGTAAATTATTTTAACAAAAATATGACAGCAGGAGGAATATTGCAGCGTTTTGATAGTACAATAGGGTTACGGAAAAAATATTTATCATTTTAAATGACATAATTTGTGTTATTTTATTCTCACAAAGAGGTGGGATCCACATATTTATTTTTTTGTCCATTCTCTTTTCCTCATGATCTATCTCTTTTTCTCACTTAAAATGATACAACTTTACATCCTTTAAAATGACACACACTTTTCCATACGGTTAATTAAAAAGGAAAAAATTGTAAACTTGAGGGTGTTACTGCACTTGGTTGAAATTAACCACATTAATTACCGATATATGCATATTAAGTGTTAAGTTTATATGAGTACCTAATGAAAAGATGAAAATAATAAAGAATTCCTCCGTCGTGGAAAGAACATGAGTACCTAATGCCTTGCTAACACCAGCCTCCTCAAACTCCTTACATCCTTAGGTATAATTAATATCCATTTAATCTTAGGACCAAATAAAGGGGGAAAAAAGGGCGGATTACAATTAATATCCATTTAAGCCTAATTACCGATATGAAGTATTACAATTGAGTGCATGAACATGTAATACTTCTCATAACTTTTACCGATACTTCTTAGAACCGATCACGAACAATAAACATTCTTGAAGTTAATATGTTTCGGGCATATTTAACATTTTAGCCAAATTTTTATATTACATATTTGTCCATATCCTAATCCAAGGAAAAGCCCGTGCATGCTACAGTAAACTTAACAGTCTACGAAAGCATAGAAAAAAAAGAATGATATTAAAACGTTTGAAAATGAAGACTGTGCGAGCTGACACTTCTGACTTCTCCAAACGAACACTTCATCTTCTATTGCCGTCACCTTCTGAGTCTTTGACCACATTGAAGACAACAACAGGCAACAGCGACTCTGGTCTCTGTTTACTTTACCAAATTTCTTTCATTGCGAAGTGCAAAACCTTTTCGGTCACACCTATAATGGTGAGGGTGTCTCTTTTTTCACTTACATCCCAAATTGAACGTGTGTCTTTCCTCATACTTCATATCTCATGCAAGATGTATCTCTCTCCTGGGTTGTGTCTTATATTGGGCATAAGTGGTCACATTCTATTCTGGATGTGACTGAATAGATCCATTTTTAGCTTCAAAACAGTTATGTTTTGATAAATAATTATTAAAATAGTAATATTTGATTTATTTTTTTTGAAATACATATTTAAATTTTTTTTTGCCCATATAAGTGTGATATACTCATCTCAGCTGTTTCTTATGAATGCTAATTTATAATTATGATACATTTGTTGTCCAAATGTTGATTCAAAAGCATTGAAATACAGATGTTTGCAAATAACACTTGAATAAGAGCTTGTTTCCATTGACTATATGATCCCAAGATTGTACAAATTTTAGGACAATAAGCGGTGATGCAATGCATTCCAAGTGATGATAACGTAGCTTTTGAGATCATACCATGTGTTGGACATAAAACAAAATAAGTTAATTGTTAGAATAAACAATAAGATCTACTCCCTCTCACATAGCTGATGTGCTTCCACCTAGCTCATAAAGTAATTGAATAGTGAGGATCTCTCCGGGTATGACTTATCAAGTGAGATTTATTTTAGCACTCTCGCCCCACAAAATATAGGTGGGGCGAAGTAGAGAGAGACTGAAAGAGAGATTAAGGAGAAAGAGGGAGAAAAAAAAAATTTCATATGTCACTCTGTCAACGAGAGGACCGGTCCAAATTTCCTTATCTAGTAATTAAGGTCTTTAGATATATATGAGTAGGGGTGTAAATGGGCCGGGCTGGGGTGAGCTTTGGCCTTCCTGATCTAAGCCGACGTAAAAAAATATTCAGCCTATCTGACCTACTAAAGGTTAGTAGGCTTTATATATAGAGCAAGACTGGCCTATTTTTAAAAATTAGAGAGCCTGATATGGCCTACAGGCCTTGTAGGCCTCCCTCGTGATATATTTTTAAAAGAAATTAATTTTTTTTTAACAATTTTTAAAATATTCGCTTGACATTACAAGTCATTAACGTGTTCATAAATTGCTGTATTTTTTACACGAGATATAAATTTCACTAGTGAGCATTAAAAATTTTACAATAGTAAAAAAAATAACTAAAAAAATATACTGAGTAAAGTTCCATTCATCCATGCACTAGTACTTCTCATAAGAAATAAAAAATGACAAACAAGAAAGAGTCAACATAATACCCCCAGCTCTATAATGTATATCATGTATATAAGAGAGGAATAGAGTGAAAGAAATGGGGAAAATAAAAAAATACAATTACTAGGTCAACCAAAACTGAAATAAAGTCTACAAGAAAATATCATTTATTGAAATATCTTTAAACCACCATCAAGACAAGGGTTGGTACTAATTGCCACCTAAAATAAATATATAATTTTATTTTAAAAAATTAAATAGGTTAGCCTACAAGGCTTTAGGCCAGGCTTGACAAAATTGGCCTACGGCTTATTTGTTAAAAGGCTTGTTTATAAGCCTAATCCTACTCTATTTTTCTACGTAGACCGGGTTAGACTAGGTTCAACGTAGATCGGACTGTGAGATAGGCCAGGCCAGCCTAACCCATTTACACTCCTATATATGAGTTTATTTTCCAGAGGCTTGGGAACTTGCTTATGCACATAACATATTTAACTTTACAGAAATTATCAAGGGTATTTCAATCATTTCACAGTAAAATTTAACACTATTTGTGCTTTAATTTGTAGGGAAGAGGTATTTAGGTTTTGAAAGGTACTGGTACTTTACTTGGACAAAAAACAAAAAATTGAAATAAAAAATAAAAATACTTAGAAAGGGACGGATTTCAAAGGTTCTCGAAGTTTGTTAACATATATTAAAAATCGATGTTATTTGTATTCAGTCTAAAATAATATCATTTTGAGAAAGAAATTTAGATATTTTTATAATTTTATTTTATTTCAGAGTTATAATAATTTTTATCGAGAGATATTATACTTACAACCTATTTTCCTTTACAACCAATATCTTAACTGTTGATTTCCGTCAATCAACGGTTAAGATTTATTGTAAATTAATAATTATTTAATAAATTTTATTTGTAAAAATCTTAACCGTTGATTGAGGGAAATCAACGGTTAAGATATTGGTTGTAAGAGGTTGTAAAGGAAAATATGTTGTAAGTATAACCTTTCCCATCTTTATCATTATAAATTTTAAATCTTTCAATCTAAAATGATATCGTTTTGAAAGTAAATGCAATAATTTATCTGCGGTCACTGTAAAAATATTTCTCTGATTAAAATAGAGCGTTGTTTTTCTGTAACAGTGGCGGAAAAATAATGTCTGCCACAGAGACATTTAAAAAAAAAAGTGGAACCCACTGAATTGAAAATAAAAATAAAAATTCGCCTATATACTCCAAAAATACATTGTGTGAGATAGAAAATTATTTACGCACTAAAAACAAAAATAATTCTCGGTTAAAAATATCTTCCACTGTCACTATAATAATCAGCTATTGCCTAAGAACTTTTGCAAATTTCTTCAGAGACCATCTCCAATTCTTATCCTAGAAGACAAGTCAACTAATTACCAAAAAGATCCATTGCATATCATAGTCATGCAATCACTTCATGAAAAGATGTCAATTGTTGATAAGGGTAGTGAAAAGAAATCCCCAAAATGACAAAATTGGACAAATGGACACGGTTACCCCACTATACCGTAAAGAATACACTTCTCGATTTTTAGAAATATAATTTTCACATTCAGTTTACGATAATATTCGAAAATTTAAAATTTAAAAAAATTCAATTTATCGAAAACCCTACAATAAACCTCGTACCAAACGCCAAAGGTGACATGCAGAGAAATTAGACAGTTTTATTGCATTCTTGGGAGGTATCGGATATCCATTTTATCTGTTTTAGGAGGATTTCTTATCCTCCCCGAGTCACTCTTTTATTACATGTTGTGATATTATCTCTCTAATTATCTAAAAAATATAAAACAACAAACCATCAAATAATCAAATTGTCATTTAACAAAGACATTCGGAAGATGAGACAATGGATGGCAAAATTTTAGGATCTTTTTCCGCAGCATGTGCATCATATTCATCATCAATGTTTCTTGGGACTGAATTCAGTAGAGCACAAAGTGGAAAAAAATATATCATATTCACAAATCACATCAAACCACATATTGAAAGATCCAATTAAGCGAGAAAGAATGTGACATACAAAAGAGAAAGATGTAATAAAAATAAAATTTTCAAAGGCTGAAAAGTCCTTTTGCATTCCAAAGCTTTTTAATGTTAAAAGTATATAGATTTGAATTTCAGGAATTAATAAAAGTAATGGGTTTTTCCCACATAGAGTTCAAAGGAAGTCATTTTATTTGATACCAAAATATTATTCTGCTATTTATAAATATATATTATTCTGCATATAACTTCCCCTGTTCAAGGCCTCTATCAATTAGTTCATTGTGGTAAGGACTTTGACAACCTAATGCATTCAGTTTGCACAGTAAATACCTCTCTGAATGAATGGGAAAAAACAAAAACAAAAAAGCAAAACAAAGCAGCATTGTCATTGACAATCACACTAAATGTAAAACTTGCCACACATTTGCAGTAAATATTGGATACATCAACCATGCTTTAGTAAACTTTTTCTTTTTTGTTTAGGGAAAGACGAGGTTGGAGCCACCCCTCATTGGCTGGAATAAATGTAGTGTATTGTTAGTTGTTTAAGGAAAGAATTGCAGTAATAATTTCTGACTATAACATCAATCTGATGACAGTTGCATTCTAGTGCCATTGTCATCAGAGGACAAAGTTTGATTTTGATCAAGATAACGTAGCTTTTGAGATCATACCATGTGTAACATAAAATAAAAGAAGTTAATTGTTAGAATAAACAATAATATCTACTCCCTCTAACATAGCTGATATGCTTCCACCTAGCTCATTAAGTAATTGAATAGTGAGGATCTCTCCGGGTATGACTTATCCAGCAAGGTCTTCAGATCTATATCTCTCATCTTCTCTAGGAGTTCATTTTCCAGAGGCTTGGGAACTTGCTGATGCACATAACACATTTAAGACAGCCTGAGAAAGCAATCTAGCTAAGCAGTATCAAAATGGAAAGCCTAATAGAAAAAGAATCAGCATACCACTTTCAACCATAGCATGTAACTAGCAGAATGTGTGGCTTGTGCTTGAAAATCCGCAAAATCATCATCAACAAAAGTTGAACAGGAGTGAAGGAGACATAATTCATTCTGCAGAAAGGTGCCAAAGTCATGATACATGCTCATTGCCTCCGTGGAATGGTTGGATGCATCACCAGAATCAATTAGAAAATTATTTATCCAGCACATGGAAAGGAAGCGACGATGAAGCCATAGGGCCTGTGTCAAATGAGTAACGTTGAACATTTGAATATCAAAATCAACATCTCTTTTAACCCAAACTAGTTAGGATTGGTGGTCAATAAACCCTAAAAAAAAGCAAGAAAAGAGTAATGTTGAACATCTAAACTTGTAAGAAAATCACTTAAGAAGAATAACCACTTATAATCAAGGAACCATAAATGCAATTTTGGTTAGCAAATAAAAATAAGATGAGCCCCTCAAAACTGAGATGCAATTGAAGCAATTGCACTTGTATAGTTGCATGAGTCCATCTATATTTTGAGCAACAGGGTATCTTAAGGGGGCATTTGGTAGAGGTTTTTGTTGTAGATGCCCAGGCAACTCCACTGGTATTCTCTCTTGACCATGTTTGGTTCAAGAGCCAAAAAAATATAACCTGCCAAATTGTTTGCCCAACATTTTGGTTTCTTTGCAAAATTTGAAGAAATTTACTATTCCAGAAAACCACTTGCAATGTGGTATTTTGGGGTTTGCCAGGAAACCGAGAAAAGGAGTGTCAAATGGAAACGAAAATGACCCTGAGATATACTGTTGAGTGATTACTGTTGAGACGAAAATGCTCAAGAGTTACTTTTGTAATTTTAACCTATTTTCCTATCAATATTTTACCTTCAACCAAACATAGACTTTGAAAACTTAATTAATTTTCCCGATAATATTTCGCCCTACCAAAAAACTTTTTTTCAACTTTACCAGCAAATTTACTTTTCCACCATTTCTCTTGTCTAGTTAAAAAAAATTTCTCCTCTACTAAACGCCCCCTAATAGTCCGTGCTTATTTGGTACATAAGTTATAGGACGAAATACCAAAGAGGCCCAACAGCTGTCTAATCAATATTAATATTTTTTTTTTGAAATATTCCAATCGGTTCATCGCTTCGCGATTAGTCCGATTCGGGGCGGGTCCAGGATTAAAGCTTTAAACCCCTCCCAAAGATGGTACTGGGGAGGATCGAACACATGCTCTCACCCCCATGCGCCAACTGAGCTACCACCATTTGGTCAATATTAATATAAAAGTGGGAAACAGTTCAATTAGTCATCACATCTCTCCAAACTTAAATCTCTGTTATCGGCCCCTCTATTTTCAAAACTATAACCCCCCCCCCAACCCATAAAAAAAAAAAAAAAAAAAAAATCTCCAAGTTTTAATTTTCACTTAATAAATAACCCCTTTTGTTAACTTTTTGTCAACTCAGTGCAGACATAAGCACCGATAGATATTGTAGACATAATGCCAGAATGATCCGTTGGAATAACTTAATTGCATTGATTCTTATTAACATGTATACAATGTGTTTACGATATCTTACAAATGAGTCAACTATAGATATAAAGAGCAAACCTTGATACACTAGGCTCCTTAACTTGAGAGGATAGGGGTTATGGTTAATTGCACGCAGCCTTACCTTGCATTTTTACAAAAAAAACTATACACATATATATTTGACTATATTTACTCTATCTAACAAGTAAATGTCAATGGTATTTCTCATCAAACTCAAAAATATATTTTCTCAAGTAAAACAAATTAACAGAAATTATTAAGGGTTGAAATTTCACAGTAAATTTTAACACTATTTGTGCTTTATTTTGTAGGGAAGAGGTATTTGTGGGTTTTGAAATAGGAACTAGAGTGTAGGTTTAAGTTTGAGGATGGGAAAGTGCCGGTACTATACCTGGACAACAAAGAAAATATAATTGAAATAAAAAATAAAACACTTACAAAAGGATGAGTATCAAAGGTTCTCGAAATTTGTTAACTTATATAAAAAATATTTTCCATTGTACACTATACTAATCAGTTATCACCAGAGCACTTTTGCAAATTTCTTCAGAGATCATCTCCAATCCTTATCCTAGCAGACAAGTCAACTAATTGCCAAAAAGAGCCAATGTATATCATAGTCATGCAATCACTTCATAAAAAGACGTAAATTGTTGAAAAGGGGAGTGAAAAAGATCACCAAAATGACAAAATTGGACAAATGGATAGAGTTGCCCCACTATGCTGTAAGCAATACATCAAGAGATTAGTACTTCTCTCCCTAAAGGTAACAAAATCCGATGTCATGAGACGAGAAAATGATACTCTCAAATTTCAGGAATGCAAGAAGCCCTTGGATAATGAATGAAGAGATTATTTATAAAAGCTCCAGCTGATCCATGTACCACTTTAGTTTACTAATGATCGACAAATAATAAATTAATAACTAACAAAAGCCACGTACCTCTCTTCCCACATAACGCTTTATCAATGTTTTATTCCAATCAAGTTCGTCCTGTCAAACCATAAGTGTCACATAGTGAAAAGAACTAAACTTATGTGTACTAATAGTAACAGTTATTCAATGTGACAAAAATGATCAAAATGATACAGTAATGTTAGCCCATTCCATAAGTCAATCTTTAGATCTCGTTTTCCCTATCTAAGTTTCAGTGAAGGAAACATATAATTCATAATATTTTTCTGCAGTACGTAATACACTGGATATTTCATTGATAAAGTGTTGTCAAGACCAAGTCCTAACATAGATTCTACCTATCAAGACCATCATTTAAAGTATCTAAGTGTTGGTACCAGTAAACCAGAAACACTGCACTTATGTTGAAATACTGGGACAAGCCCTTACAGGTACCAACCTTAGTACAAGATAAATGAAACAGTAACACAATGACAAATACTCACTGATAAACCTATGAGACACTGTATCTGTAATGGAAATACACTAAACAATTAACTAAGAAATGCAGAAGAACCAATGCACCAGCAGTGACCTCCCTTAATGAGTAAAAGCGCCCCACTCCTCATCAAGCTCCCCTACCTCACCATTTTGCTTACTGACCATCTGATTTCCACACTCCCCCAACCCCTTTTTTTATAACTGACGCCACTTCCTCCTTTCCACCCACTACCTCCTCTCCATTGACTGCATTCCAGGTGTAACTCCTTACAACAAACTCAATTTCCACATTTTCCTTCTCAAAAGCCTTTTCCTGATTCACAATGGACCTTATTCTTTTTTACGCTCATATACCCACTTCAATGGTCCAACACTAAGCAAGAAAGCAATAACAAAAAATTATGCCAATTCAAAACCTTGATCATGATGTTATTATAGTAAATCAGGATACCTAATAAAGTGAGCTTCACTTGTTTGCAACTTTTTCAAGCCTTCTTGTTCAAACTTTATTTTTCCATTCAGTTTTCAATTAAAAATGTTTTTTATAAGCGTTAATGACTTCAGTAAAGCATAACAAATCAATTATTTATTAAAAAATTTACATCTTCGATAACATCAAATTTCTCAATTTTGTAACTCGTGGATCTCATAAAACTGAAATGCTACTTATAAATTTTAATGTCCTACTTCACTCATTCTGCTACCTTTTCTGGAAACAAAAAGAGTATATATATCTGACAGTTTGATAACAATCAATGGTCCGGCTTCAATCCTAAGCCCTTCAGACGAGACTCAAAATAAAGAGCCTATCATATCATGTACAATAAATGAAATGAGCTAGATTATTACCTTAAAGGCTTGGGCAATATCAGCATTATGACCACAAGATATAATTTCTTCCACACAATTTTGGTCCACCATAATCTTCAGCAATAGCCGCTGCAATATGATAGAAACTACGATTGTCCAGGGTGTCTTCCAACTCAATATTGGGTTCAAACAAGTAAATCAAAACTTACTCTGTGATAATGAAAACAACAATTATCAGCAACATGTAGCGCAGCCCAGCTTCTAGAATTCTTCAACTCATACAGCACCTAAATAAGCACAGGTTTAATTCATGGACTTCATGAGAACCATTTATTAAGTCATTGACAATGAAGGATATATTTCCTTTAATGGAATGGGAATGGGAGTAGGAATGGAATAGAATGTTCAACTTTTATTGGTATGGACAGGAATGGAATGTTGAATTATTGATTACATTCTATTTTTTATGTTCAGTATTAATTGATATAAGCATACTATAAAAAATAAATTATGATTTGTCTAGTCAAATAGGCTCGGTGCTTAAAAAAATTATGAGTTAGGCTGGCACATGCCCAGGTCAATCCAACGCAATGTTTTTGGGCCTAAAAAAACACAATTTGGTCAATGTGGGCTGGACCATTTTTTATGCATATTATGGTGAAATAGAATGAGGATTACATCACTTTTGTGGGAAATACCTATTCCTTTAATTGTGGGAATGCTCATTCCCATTCAAAGGACCTAACCAAGTATGGGAATGCAAATGGATCCATTTCATAGCCAAACATGGACTAGTAAGATTAATATCTCCCCTTGCTCCAACAACTAAGGTAAAAAAAAAATTTGAAACATAACTGAGGTAAAATTGCACAAGACTAAATGTGACAAAATATTTCCAAAAGTGAAAACAATTAAGCTGCTACTAAAGTACAGAATCTTTTGGGAGTTTAAGACTTCATGTACAACATTTTATGTCAAATTGATATTGCATCAATTATTTTTCTATGCAATTTGATCCAGAATTCATGCCGTAACACTTAAAGCTTATAAAAAAATTGCACAAGACTAAATGTGACAAAATATTTCAAAAAGTGAAAACAATTAAGCTGCTACTAAAGTACAGAATCTTTTGGGAGTTTAAGACTTCATGTACAACATTTTATGTCAAATTGATATTGCATCAATTATTTTTCTATGCAATTTGATCCAGAATTCATACCGCAACACTTAAAGCTTATAAAAAAAATATCATAGAATCAATACCTGTTCTCTAGTCATGTATGAGATTAACCAGCAACGGTGATTCCATGCACGATAATTCATCTTTGACCTCTAAAAATGAAGGGATAAATAAAAGGAATAAATGGATATTTAACTCAAAATATATGAAGTCTCTAATCTCTATGACAAAAAGGTGAAGCATTAAATAAATCAAGTAAATCATCAACAGAGCTCTTGTTTGTTTTGCATCTATCTTTTTCCCTTCAGCGGGAGGATGTATTGTAGATTATTTGATCTTTACAATCCAATATGGATTGAAATATCAAAGGCGTCTGATAGGAACCAAGTATGAATTGAACCAAGATTAGAAAATTAAACATGTATTTGTGTATATTTGCCTGACATGAGTAGGATAATAGTATCAGTACAGGAAATTACAAACTCTGTGGAAAAGAAAAGGCAGGAAAAAGAAAGAAACAGATATTATAGAGCTTCTGAGAGGCTTTAGGCTCTCCCAATCTTCTCTCTCCATTATTCTGGAAACCCCTTAACACAACCACTACTCCCTCTTTTATCCTCCACTTGTAACAACCTCCCACTCACCCGTAACCACCTTACCCCACAATATTCTATATCATTTGGCCAGATTCTATTTTAGAGAAATGAACCCGTTATGCTTCCTATGATACACCAGCACTAAGGAGGCTTCCTAACAGTGTCAAAGACAAGATGTAAAATAATACGTATGCCAATGTTACAATAGAATCTCATATATATCCCTTTATTAAACAAGGGCCCTGGACAAAAAGTAAAAGAAAAGCAACGATTTTCCTTCTCTTGTGTAGGCAAGCCCATCAATTATGCCTACATAAAATAAAACATTTCCAATTTAAACAGTATGCAGTTCCTGTACTGGATTTAGACCTCAGCTATTTTTTCCACCAGCTCAGATTCTTTTCCCAGAATCTCTTTGAAATTTGAACAGTTTGCGGAGATTGACTTGATCACCCACCGCCTAGATAAAATACTTCTATGCATTAGATTGCTATTCATGTTCCAAAGCCTCAGGATCAATCAATAGTCAAAATTCACACCTATGACATACTCAGAGAAAATATTTATCATTTTAGCGATGAAGGCAAAGCCATAAGAAGCAATTGTTACATATAATACCTATGATTCCAAGCTTGTTCACTTTTGGGAGAATATGACAGCACAAGTTCTGACAGGAGAAGTTCATCTACAAACATTGAGAGCTGCTTCTTCTTGGACACTACTAACTTTCTGCAATATGCAAAGAAAAAGTTAAAGAGGTTTGTAACATAAATCAAACTCCTAGTCCTCGCATATTTTCTCCATTTTTGTATGTTTTCTTTCCTTGCAATTCTAGAATGTTATTTTCAATATATTTATACTCTCAACAATATTAAAGCTATAAACCCCAAACTGTAAAAAAAATAAAAAAATAAGAATTCTGCCAAATTGCACCAATGTTTCCTTAAAACCTGTAGATCAAAGAAAATCACAAAATAAGCTCAATTCAAGAAAACTCAAAGAGATGATTTTATTTACATTTTGACTGCAAAAGAGAAGACAGAATCACTAGAGTTAACCCATCATATATGATTAAATCCAGAATATATAAACCCAGTTGAGATATTCCAGATTTAAAAGCAATTAAGAAATCTTTTAGCTGCTTTAAAATATTGTTTTGAACTAGGCAAACAGATCAAATAAGTTCAAAATGAAACCCCCTTCCCCGGTCTTCTTTTCCTCTCCAAATTAGAAGATATTACCCTCAATTAAATAGGCCCTTAGTTTACCTGAATTTCTATTAGTGAAGGATGAAGATAACAAGATAAGTACTACAACAACCCAAGCATTTTCTCACTGGATGGAGCCGGTTACATGGATCAAACAATTGTATTGTGTTCTAAAATGAACTAAATCCTCAGAATGTCTATTTAAATCTAAGTTCTTTTCAATGGTTTTACCTAGAATTTTTCTTGGTCTCCCTCTACCTCCAACTATAGGGCTATCCTGCATCTGGTCTACTCTTCTTACTGCTGCTTCTATTGGTCTTCTTTTTACATGATCAAAGCACCTTAGGCAAGAATCCACCATCTTTTCCTCAATAGATGCTACTGCTACTTTCTCTCTAATGCATTCATTCTTGTTCCCATCTTGTCTTCTATGTCTACTCATCCGCTGCAACATCCTCATCTCTGTAACACTAAGCTTATGTTCTTGTTGGCTCTTTGCCGTCCAATATTCACTACCGTACAACATCACGAGTTTTATGGCTGTGGTCTAAAACTTTCCTTTAAGTTAGAGAGACACCTTTCAATCCCAAATATGAAAGAGAATATGGCTCAATGAGGCCATTTTAGTTAGCAAATAAAAGGTCATTTGGACACTTGGACACAGGACAACACTATCACACAATTAGTTATAGTGAGCAGGTGAAAACAATTTGTTGGAATCAGCCAACTTATGATGTCGACTTACACATGTCAATAACATAAGTATAAAAAATGATCAAAAAATAAGAATTGAACCTGCAATTCCAAGCAGTCATAAAATCACAGCTTAGCAGCAGGAGAGACCTGCTGTGTCTCAGTAGTATACTTTCAAGATGGTCATAGGATGAAGAGGCAGGTAAACAAATTCCAACTTTGTCAGATTGATTGTCACACATCATGTACTGTTTAAATGTAGTCATAAATGCATGTTTAGCAGCTCTATATAGCGGTAGAAGAACATGAGTTGAAATTCCCAATTTATGATCTCTGTTCCAGAAATATAGGTTCTCTTGTTTGGCACATTCCTCAGAGCTTGTTATCCTGTCTGCTGATTGATGGATAGCTTCATCAGATAAATTAGACGAAATTCCTGATTCCTTATTTAGCAAGGAAAACTGGGATGGATGAATAAACCCCAGTTCATCACTGGATCCAAAAGCATAAGGGAAAACATATTAAAACAAGGAAAAACAATATAATTAAATCACCCCACAAAAAATAAAGATTGACCTTTACAGAGACATTGCTAACAAGGTGTTATTTTAACAAGTTAAGGTTATATCTTACAATAACTTCTATTATCCACAGATTTCACGAGTGAAGTTCACGAAATTTACCAAGAATTAAGAAAATCATTTTTTTATATGAACTAAAACAATACTATTAAGCATCAATGATGAAAATGTTCCAATTTTCGAAGTGGTTCATCGAGTTGATGAATTATATGTTATAACTCAAAATCTCAAGTAGCAAGTAGTAAAATGAGAAACAAAAGAGTACAGAAACAAGTCAAATAACTAAACACAAGTCATCCCCACAATATGTACATAAAGGCTATGAAATAAGCCTCAAACTGATGGCAGGTAAGAGAAAACATTGTCATGAAAGTTTTTACCTAGTGGGCCAAGAATTAATACTAGACAAACCAAAAAGCAAAAGGAAATGACAATTCCATTCTTCATTTTCTTCATTTCATCTTGAACCATACGGAAGGAAACTTTCAAATTTGCTGATATGGGATGAAGTACTAGTTCTCTACCATAAAATTCATGAGTTTCTAAAGCAACTATCAGGGCAAGAATTATATCAGTCCGTGTGCATGAAATCAGTAAACCTTACATTAGAGCATCAGATTCAAGGATATCCTCTAACTGATGCAAGAGATCCATAGCCTTTCCTTTAGAATTCAACTCTTCACTTGAGTTTGCCGTCCTAAGGCGCCAACTTCGAACAACAAAAAGGGATGGAATCTGTTAGAGAAATTAAATATAAAATATAAAAATCATTAATGTGCCTTCACCTAATAGCTGAAACTTTTGGATTAAATTGGTTATTTACCCGGTATTAGAGCCTCTATGACCAAGTGGTCTAGAGTTCGATTATCACCGCCCCTAATTCTATTTATAAATAATTAAATATTGCGGAATTTCTTAGCACAGGTAGATGGGCTTGTGAATTATTCATCCTTCAAGCCCGATGGACTCTTATGTGAAGGGAAGTGTTAGAGAAATATAATTGCCAAAACCATTTCATGTGCATTACATTATAGCTTAATCTTTTGAGTTGAATTGGTTCTTTACATGATCAATTGCCAAAACAATTTTATTGAATCATATGAGGAACGAAGTCATTACATTATAAAAGAAACCCTTCGTAGAAAAGAAAGAAAATCAATAACTATCAATCAATTCATTTCATATAACTAACTACAATATCAGCTACAGAGTCCATGACAAGCATTTGCAAGTAAGTTTCGGAGTCCTTCCACAACCGCAAGGTGAAAATGGTTAAATCTCTAACACCACACAGAAATTGCAGCAATAATCCAGTAACAAGAAAATATTCAGAAAACGAACAAGGCAAATGGATAAGAGCCAAAGAAGTTCCAACAAACAAATGAAATTGTAACAATCAGATCCAGCAATTTCAAGAATAAACCCAAAAACAGAGACAATTTGTATTAAATTCAGCAATCAACAGTATCAATTACATAAGAACTCCATGATAATATTTCTCCTATGAACTTCCTAATTACAGAACTGAATTGGAAATACAAAATAAAGCAATAAAGAAAGATAGATTCAGAGGTGTTGGAGAGCCCCTGACCTCTCCCAAAGGTCCAAGTTCTAATTGCCCAAAAAGATACCCCACTCTTTCCACGCTGCTGCCTATTTAACTGAATTCACTAACAAGCTTTCCCTCCAATTGATGAGTCAGCCTTAGGGTAAGTAATTCCCTGCACCCTTGCCTACGTAAACTTACTGTTGAGCCCCTAATATCAGTTATGGGTCGTAACAGAAACTGAACCCACACAAGCAAATAAAGCTCTTAAAGACTTGCACATCCCTTAATTGTCAGGTATGAAAATGTAACGCCTCGTGTGTGGCCGGTACGTTAACCCTTATGATCTCAAACGCGGTAGGCAAGTTCATTCATGAAGAGAGGTAAATCCAATTAGGAATTAATTGAATAAAGAAAACTAGCCACGAGTTACAAGGCCACTTCAACTTGAAATTAAGCACTTAACTATGGAAATTGGAGGCACAAAGCAAGTAGACAATAGTAACCAGCCAATGAGTTTATGCCCACAAGATTATTAAGAAACAGGAAATGCATATTTAAGTTTCATATATGAGATTGCTTATAAGGGAGGTATCACAACTTACCTTGTCACTTATTTTTCATTTAATCATTACGTGGGTGGATTTCTTGGGATCCCCATTTGTTATCATGGTTTCAATATTATGGGTCAACAACTCTAAACTCTGTAACGGGAACCATGACCAACTTAAGGTGATCCCATTTCTATTACTCCATATTTAGTATTATTACTATTTCCAACTTATTGGGCCAGCCTTACTTACTTATTCGCTGATGAACATGATTAGAATGGAAGCCTTGAATGATGCAACATAAAGGGTACTAAAATTAATTAATCTTATATGACAGCACTACTTCATGTAACCTAATGAAACGCTTCATGCTTAAAACAGTCTATACGCTCCCTTTATACTCCGTAAAAATACAATATAAAGTCCTCATCTGCCAACTTACATTTCTTGGAAATAAGTCATACGTAAGAATCATTTCAATTCCTTTAATTAATCTAGGGACTTAACTTATGGCATGGATTACATGGAAATAATGTATTTCATTCGGAGCCTATTACTGGGAATCTGGGATGAAAATTCTGGTGTGGACCTGTACTTCTCCCATTTTAAGTTTAGCTATAATCCTCAAAATGACAACACAAGATACCATTAAGGTTTCATTGACCCCCAACATCATGAGGCAACATATCACATTGGATGTTCACCACATAAGCAACATACATCATTCTTATAACAGTTTACCTCCAGCACAATATCTATCAAAAGAAACTCCTATTTCTTCTTTCTATTGTGTGGCGGTCCACATACATCCAGAGGGCCATTTATATCAGCCATTCAAGAGGATCATTTTATATACTAAGTCAGCCATATTACAAAATATCTCCTAATCATATAGCCCATATATCACAACTACACAAATTCATCAAAATAAAACATATTTTTCAAAATACAACATGCTTCAAATTATACTTCATGTGATAGTTCCCACAAGTGCACAACATCCATAACCACATAACAGCCCTACTCTTGCCCATTGGATCCTTCAATGGCCTCGCCTTTGTCATTTTTTTCTCCTGCTATAGCAGCCCTAAAAGGGGTGAGGTTTTTAATATCAATAACCCATGGAATTCTTGAGGTATTTCCCTCAACCATTCGGATTCTTCTCTGCCTAAGTGCCTAAGAAAATATTGGCAACATATGAACATAAGAAAAGATATAAAGCTTCCCTAATGACATTATAACAGTTAATAAAGAAACATATATGCATCATTCTCTTCTCCTTACACCTCCATGAGCCTCTTTTGCTCAAAGTAGGACATCTCCTGCGAGGGCCAAGGACTTATAAATACTTTGCGCAGCATATCTTCATTCTCTTAGCTGATCTTATACTCTTCTCATATCAGCTCTTAGAGATGCACACTTGGCAGCCAATCTCAAAGCATAGCAATCAACTATTATTGCTAAATCAGCCATTTATACATTAGGATACATACATTCACTGTTAATGACTTAATAGGTACTAATCACAGATTTTTATATGCAGAAATTAAGAGTAAACAAAGGCCACTACCATATCAACAATTCACCATATTCATACATGTAATAAGTACTGAAAAAAAACACTTCATCAACAACATTTCATTTCTAAGCAACAAATCTTCCAAGGCTATATCAGCCTTGGCCGAATATATTAAGGGAGAGAAGACAATTTTTCCAAGGTTTACCTTGTGAACTTTCAAGATTAACTCCAGCTCAAGCTTTTTCCTTCTTAAACTGAACTTCCACAGTTTCAAAGCCTCTCTCTATAGCCTTCTTTCAGACCCACTTCAGTTTTAGGATTCCAAAATTGAATACCCAACCTACAGCCTATTCTTGCACTTAAGTTAAAGAGTTTCTAGTCTTCCTTCAACATTCCTCTCATTTTCCTACCAAAAAAAAAAAAAAAAGAAATTGAAAAAGAAGTGTAGTTCAAAAAGTTAGATTCCTAACTTCCAGGAGCTTGTCTCGGTCACATGAGGAGGATAAGACATGAGTTTTAACCATTCTTACCGTTTGTCCACACTTTAGGGGCTGTAATCCAACCTTTTACTTCGTAAAGCTCCCAATAAATAAATAAAAAAAATGCTTCTCACTTGCTCTAAATTGCAGAAATTCCCCAGGGATTCTAAGACTCTTCCTTCGGTTACAACAATTTGTGGAAGAATGGAAGTTTTCTTCCCACAAGGTCAATGGCTTTTTGGAAGAGGTTAAAAGTGATTTCCTTTGCATGCAGGAGATGGATATGAAAGTGGTAATTATGGTGTAGAAAGAAAAATTTTCTCATTGAACAAGAACGGAGCAGCCATACATGCAAATTACAAATCACACGGTTAGATTCCATAGAGTATTAAACAATATTGTGTGAGTTAGTTCATGGAATCACCACTCCTCAACACTTTTGAATTTCAGATTTTAAACCTGCTAATATTATGAAATGTCCTTGGGCTTATCCAATTTACAAGACAGCCCTCCTAATTTTTTTTCTTTCAAAAAAAAAAAAAAAATTAAAACCACCACAAGCATAAGTCCTAGAACTGAACTTAGCGTCACACCCACAATTATTGTGTCCCAATGCTGCAAAGCCTCTCTCGCACATTTTAACAAACAGGTCATAGGCACTCACAACATGGCCACTTCTAACTTGCTTATCGAAGACCCAGATGTGATTATGAATACATAAAGCTATTTCAGTTTCAAAAATAAAAGAAAGAGACTCCTCTGTCCTCTGGGTATGCACAAACTTGCAAGTTCCTTTGGAAAGAAGGGTTATCATTATCATGTAAACTAAGCAAAGCAAATTGGGGACCAACAAATACAGCTTACAGAACCAAAAGTGTGAAAGCCAATGATGCAATTGCGAAGAGAATGAGATAGGATATGAATCAAAGTTCAGTTTCGAAGAGTTACCAGTTGCCGTTGTGATCTCTGACCTCTCTCTTCAAGAGTGTGTAATCTGGTTATGGTGTATACTCATAATAACTCATAAATCATTAATTTAAAATAGAATATGTTATATTTACAAACTATTTAATTTATAAACTCTTATACTCAATAAATTATAATTGTTAAATTAATAGAAATTAATAATTAAAATTTGATTATAAGAGTTTATAAACTAAATAGTTTGTAAATAACTAAATATAATCTCACTCTTTACAATAATATTTGTTGGTTTTTATAAATATTTTTATACATTCCATAATGTTGCATGTAAATTATGAGAAAAGTGTGTATCATTTTAAATGATACAAGTTATGTCATTTCCTAGACACAAGTTATATTATTTCTTAGACACAAAGGGGGATCCCACTAAAAAAATAAAGACAAAAAATAAAATAGAGATGCGGGTCACACCTTTTTATGTATGTAAAATGACACAACTTATGTCATTTGAAATCACGCACACTTTTTTCATTAATTATTCTATGGTCTCGATTAATTTGAATGATTATTAATATGTAAGATGGGCCCTAAAGGCTCGTTTGGTGGACATGATAGAATAAGAGTAGGATATGATATGGGGTTGATAAGGATAGGATATAATATGGAGCTGATAAGCCTATATCATGTCTTGTGTTTGATGAACACCTGATTAGCAATCTGATAAGATTATGTAGAAGGAGAAAGGAAAAAAAGAAAAGAAATATAATGCAATAAATACAAATATATTGGGTAGCGTGAGGATATATTGGGTAGCGTAGGGATATATTGGATATCCACTATTGGTATCCTATCCTATTGAATCCTAACCCAACTTTCCTCATAGGATAAGAAATCATGTATTGGATAGGATAAAATAAGACAATAGGATAAACTAATCATATCCTATTGACCCACCAAACAAGAGATAAAAGTAGGATATGATAAGTTATCATATCCTATCTTCTTTATCAGGTGCTCCAAACAGGCCCTAAGAGTATTATTCAATTCCGAAGTTTGATTCATTAATAACTAAATAATAAACCTACATATCAAATGATGGTAGCTTAGTTGGTGTATAAGAGCTGAGCATGTGAAGGTGAGAACATGTGTTTGTTCCTCCACAGTACAATCTTTGGAAGGGGGCTTACAGCCTTAGTCGTGGACACACCATGAATAAAATAGCATCTTGTAAAAACTTGCACCGTTAAATTAGAATTTTAGTAAATTAATAATAATAAATTATGATTTTGGGATGAGAATGAGATAGGATATGAGTGAGTGTGAGGAGACATTTGAGCTAAAAAATGGCAACTTTTGAAGCATTTTGGGATCACTGATGGTGGTTTGAGTTGCATTGGTGCTTGAATATCACTCCTTTGAGGCTTGTGACTCCATTTGTGGTAAGTATTCTCAATCCCATTAAGTTTTGTTGATAATTTAAAAATGGGTATAAAATTTAAATATGTGTGAGTTGGTTGTGGTAGTTAGAGGCATGTAATGGTAGTGTCTCTTTGAAATTAATTGATTAGATTGATGTCTTGTTGATGAAAAATGAATAAAATTTTAGGGCACGAAATTATGACACTTAGAATAAATTTTGATGGGGAAAGTTTGGTGAAATTCATGAAGTGAATTTAATATTGGGTGATGGAATTGATAATTTGTTGTTGGAGTATTTAATTTAGTTGTTGATTGGAGACATAAGTCACTTGAATAATTGAAAAACTCCTTTGGGCCTATGTTGACATACCCCTCGGCTATGCTTGCAAATTTGGGAAAATATTGCAAAAATGATGTTGGGGCTTGATGGATGATGTGTGGGTGTGTTGGTAGCTTGGTTGGTGAATTTAAATGGTAATTGAAAGGTGTTAAACTTGAAAAGTCTCCCTTGAATCCTCCTTGGTGTGCTCCTCGGCTAAAGTGAGAAAAAATAAGTGGAAATGTTACTGAGATTGTCATCTCACCTCGTTTGGAGACCATTTTTCAGGTGCTGATATCCATGAGTTGGATGCTTTTCAAGGCAAGAGGCTGGCGTAGATATTTTAGCAGGACATGCATGGATTTTATTTATATGCTTGTATTTAATGGGGTTCATCAACCGATCCAAACCAATTCAAATCGTGATAATCGAACTGAAAAATCGATAATCGAATTAACCGAAAATTGAAAAATTGAAAACCATAAAAAATCGTAAATTCTAATTGAATTGGATCGATTTTCAGATTGATTGGTAAAAATCGATTCAATCCAAACAGATCCAATTTATTAATTTCTCTCTACCTACTTGGGTCTTTTTCCAATCATAGCCCAAAAAATTCTAAACCAAAGACCCATTAACACATCAACTAAAAACAAGAAAAAACCTAGCCACACCCTATCAGCAAATTTTCACTTGTGTAGAGCTTCATATCTCATTACCAAAAAAAAAAATTAGATTATCATTTACTAATAATTCTGTATTTCAAAAAAAAAAACTTCACAAAGCAAATACATACAAAATATATGTTATTTGCACAATAATCATCAAACAAATTTTAGGCTTTTCAAAAAACCGAAAACCTATCCAATCCAAACCGAAAAAATTGAATCGGATTTGAAAAAATCCAAACCAAATGGATGATTACATGATCAAACCCAAGGAATTGGGTTAGATGATTTTTGCTTCCAAAATCGATCCAATCCAGACCGCGAACACCCCTACCTGTATTTACTTGGACATGATTATTATATGCGAGACTATGTATGTTTTATTTGATGTGAGCATAAGGATTGTCTATGCCACTATTAAATAATTTGTTTTAGTGTTGATTTGAGGACATGTATATACTTACACCATGACTATGGATGTTGATATGCCTACTTGATGTAGGAACATGATTAGTTTGTGATTTTATTGATATAAGACAGGAGTTGTAATGATGGACATTATGTTATTTCGAATACTGCAATACATAAGATAGTAAGGAAAAAAAAAAGTTTATTCACATGAAAGATAATAGATAAATGGATAAGTTAACATAGAGCTTCCACGTTTAGTTAAATTTCATAAGATAATACATCATTTTACCACTTGCTATGATAATACACTGGCAGTAGACAAGGTGTTACACCCCTCGTGAAGAATACTTGTGGTTTATCAAAACAACATAAGCTTACATAGTTTAGACATATATAATACTAGACCAACAAACAAATTTCCATTTTTTTTTACATATATAATATCTAGAGAGCGCTAAAGCGCGCTAAAATGAGTGAAAAATATCTGATATAAGTGCTACCACACTCTGCCCAACATTTCAATTTTTGAGCTTTACACCTTGTTGGTTCATGGGGACCACTTGATGATGATATATGAATTATGTATAATGAATTTAAATAAAGTTTAATGTTTCCGAATAATGTATAAGTTATAATTACGTTTTTGAATTAATTCGATACAGAGAAAGAGTTTTATGAGTAAAAATATATGTAATAGGAAAGTGAAAAAAGAATTGTAATTAATTCAACTAATATGATTGTAATTGTGTTCAACAAACCGGTCATGAACGGGCGTTACAAACCCAAAATTACAAAATAATAAATAATTAGGTAGTTAACTTTGATGGTATAAATATACAATGATACAAGTAAACTACAACGAGAGGTGAGTGGATCTTCCTATCTCACATAATCAGTCATATCTTTGCACCACGTATAAGAAGCTAGATGATGTAAATTTTTATTTCTTTTATGTTGAATTAAAATGATGTAGATTTCACTTTGGTCTAGGGACAATCCAACTAAATTTTAGGATCTGACGTATTCAAAAGGTAATCCAACTAAAACTTAACGATTTGATTTGTTCAAAGAAATAAATTTTCTTATAGATTCTTCTTTATAGTTATAACTATTTATTTGACAAAAAAAATACATATAAGGCTCATAATGAAAATATTTTAAAATTTTGAGGGGAGGAAATAATTAATTTTATAAGGAAAACATCATAAATGAGGTAATTAAGTACTCCTTTAGTAGGAGTATGAAAAAAATGAGATTCAAGTAATATTAACCATAAAAGAATGAATAGAGTAATTTCATTTTGATAAATTATTTGTTTTTAACTTTAATAAATAACGTATTGAGTCTTCAATTTTACGGAAATATTAAGCGTATTTTCCTGATTTGATACATTCTATTTGGAATTGGAATAATCTAAGTTTTCATTTTACATAGGTGCGTGCTTAATTTGGTTACCCTTAAGTGGAAGGAAGCGAAAGAATGGGCATTGTCAAGAATAGTGTTGAGATGGAAAGACATTATTAACTCCACTCTTTTATTTGCCAAAATTATCAACCCAATTGTTAATGCTTCTTAGTGCCTTCTTGCTTTACCCGAATACAAAACTCTCACCACTCCGCAATTGGTTGATTGAAAATGATTAAAACTAGCGCACAAGATTCACATATATGATAGCAAATTCAGTGTTCTCTTTCTAAACGTGTGATAAGAACATGAGGTAGATAATAAACAACAAAGTGTTCAACTTTTACTATTTAGTGTATAAATTATAATTATCTCTCGTTTTAAAATTTTAACTACATTTTTACATCAAGAAATATATTTTTAACGGTGAGCAAAAGATTTCTCTTTAAAAAGCCAAGAAATTCTCCCATAGTGTAAAAATAATATATATATTCATCATTTAATCAGGTAGGCTCCTCATATATCCCATTATTAATTATTAGATTATGTTTCTAGCAATAATTATATTCTCTAAACCAGTTTAAGACACAAAATTAATTTTTTTTAACTAATTTAAAATCTGAATATTTTTTCTAAATTAGTTTGATTCGGAAAATTGAACTAGAAAATTTTTGCAGATATATATATAGGGGCAGGATATTCTTACACCGGTGTAAGAGTTAGAAGTCTTACACTCAATCTTGACCATTGATTCACTTGTATCCAATGATTCACGTTACTAAAAAATTTGAGCTCTTAGATATAAGTGGGATTAACGGACAAGATTAAGATATATGATATATATATATATATATATATATATATATATAGAAAAAAAATATTTCTACACCTACCCAAAAACTACGTAGTTTTGATCAATGAATGATGTTTTTGTAATTTTGAGTGAATTAATGAAGGTTATTTCAGTAAAATATATATGATAAAAAAATAAACAAAATTACGGAAACACCCTTCAATAATTCACCTAAAATTCAAAAATACCCTTCACTAATCAAAACAATGTAGTTTTTGGGGTAGTTGTAGATAACCTTATCTAAAGTGGCTGCAGAAATATTTACCCATATATATATACATATATATATATATATATATATATATATATATATATATATATATATATATATATATATATATATAGCTTTTGACTCCCATGCAAAACTAAGAAGCCTTACTACCTAGATTAGCTGATGATTTACATATATCTAAAGAATGTGATTTATTTGAAATTAATAATCAATTAATTGATATAACTCAATAAATATAAGAGGAGTGATATTTTGACTCTAGTATAAGACTAAGAAGTCTTATTACCTAACTTTGCCGTTGATTTTTGTTCATCTAACAATTATAGAATAAAAAATCTTACAACAAATCTTTGTCGTTAATTTACTTAAATCACATACACAATAACCCAGAGCTGTTAGATATAAATAGGATCAATAATAAAGATTTAGATTGTAACTTACACTTATGTAAAATGATCATCACCCATATATGTATATGGGTAGGATTTCTTTGACACCGATGTCAAACTAAAAAGTTTGACACCAAAACTTAATCATTGATTTCGTGAATCTAACGATAATAATTTAATGGGTTATACTTATTAATTAATTTTTAATTTTTAATAAATTATAATTGTTAGATTGACGAAAATCACCAGTTAAGACTTAGTGTCAAACTAGTTTGACACTTGTGTCTAAGGATCTTATCCCTATATATGTGTGTGTGTGTCAGTATCATTTTATACCGGTGTAATTTACATTGAACTTATTTATATTAACGGTTCTGATTTACTAGATATTTGAGTTGTCAGATTCAAGTAAATCAATGATCAAAATTTGGTATAAGATTTTTTATTTTTACCCTAGTGTAAGAATATCTCTTTTATATATATATATATATATATATATATATATATATATATATATATATATATATATATAAAGAGATATTCTTACACTATATATATATATATATATATATATATATATATATATATATCTTGGGGTTTACATTTCTGCCGTTGTTGTACGTGCAACAATCAAATACTTGCCATATATATACTTGAAAGCATTAAATGCGGGAAATCATAACCATACAAAGGATGAAAGCATTAAATGTTGAGAATCATAACCATACACCTGTTGTTACTGTACGTAAAGCGGCTGCAGAAATGATTTTACCATATATATATATATATATATTATTTCATGATCCTAATTGTTTCTTCGGAGTGAATCAGATCCTAAGTATCTCATGACTTGGATGAAGGAGTCGCACAAGTACGAGACTAGTCCCGACGTAATAATTATTTAACTCAGACCCAAACTTCCTCTTTGGAATTCAAGCCTTTACTCTTTTGAAAATTCATATGTTTCCAACTCCTTTCTAATTTCTCCTTTCACAACTGCACCAATAATTCCTCAAGACACTCTACTCCACCATGACACGATCCTTCATTACTCAGCGCCAACTACGCACCAACATCAGCGCTTAATATCACTAACTGCGCCAACCATGGCTACCTCTCCATCGTCACTTCATTGCCAAGTTTTAATTATTTTTGTCATATCCCAACTACCATCGGTGTTCATTTCATAATACTTTTTTATAACCCTCATGCAAATTATTGGATAACTCTTTTATTTTATTACTTTTTTTATTATAAAATAATCCAATTGATTTCATTTTGAAATATGCACCGTGTAACTATTGTTTACCTTATTAAAAATTGTTAACAACATTAAGAGAATGGGTTAGGCGCGTTCTTTCACGCGCGCACAAATTTCTCTGTCTGCTAGGGTTTCAACCATCAAGTTTTTTCTTTGAAGTTTTTTTTTCAATGGAGGAAGTAAATTTCAACAACAGTGACCTACTGTCCATATCAAGAAAGAGCACTAAGCGAACTAAGAATGGAGAGGAAATTCACACAGAAGCACAGATGAGAGAAGTACTGAAGGAGTATCAGATTGGACCTTCGGTGATCGAAAAACAAAGATCGTTTGCAGAAGTAAAGGGGGTGGAGAATGGAGTGTCTGGAGAAGCCATACCTTGGATTTTGGAGGAAATAGAGCCCGATCTGGAACCTTTGGACCCATGCATGCGTGAGATCTCAGAATGGGGTTTTCAAACAGTGATAAGGGAAGATGGATCAGTGGAAATCAGGAGTAACAAAGAAGCTAGAGCAAGGATACGTCAGCGTTGGAAGAATGCTCTGATCGTTAAGATTTTGGGGAAGAAGGTTGGGGTCGGTTTCATGAAAAAAAGACAGGAATCTCTATGGGCTAAGGCTGGAAGCATTACAGTGGCGGATCTTGGCAATGAGTTCTTTTCAGTAAGGTTTAGCAGCCTGGAAGATCTAAACTAGCCATCACCGGGGGTCCCTGGGTCATTTTAGGCCATCACCTTGCAACTAGGAAATGGTAGCCATGTTTTGATCCGGATAAAGCCAATATTCATAAGGTTGCAAGAAGGGTACGACTATCAGGTATTCCTCAAGAATACTGTGAATTTCCTTTTCTCAATCTTTTGGGATCAGTGATAGGAAAAGTTCTTAAAGTGGATAAAACCACTTCTACTGGAGACAGAGCTCGTTTTGCAAGAGTCTGTATAGAAATTGATCTCTCAAAGCCTTTGAGAGGGGAGTATATTTTTAATGGGTGTAGGAAAAGAGTTGAGTATGAAGGGTTATTCTTGATTTGTCTCAAATGTGGTAGATATGGACACAATTCAGACTCTTGTCCTGATTTTGTTAAACCCAATTCGACTCCCAGAACTGATGAAGCTCAGGATAAGCCAATGGAGGATCCTGGTCCTCAAGGTGTAGGACCTTGGATGGTGGTGCAACGCAGGAGGAAAGGTCCTCAAAACTTCCAAAAAATGGAAACTGGTAATAATAGAACTTTTGGAGAGGATATATCAAATAGAAAGAATCTGGCTGTCCCTAAGACAGGTTTGCAAAGTGAGAAAGGCTTTAGGAAAATTTTTCCTGAGAAGATTTATGATGCTAGTGCTTCCAATTCTAAGGAGTGCAAGGAGAATGACTCAGTGGATAAGTTAATCCAGCCTCCAGCTCAGGGGATGAAATTTTCAGCAGTGGTCTCGAATACTGCTAAGAAAATTTCAGGAGCAAAATCAGTTGTACTGACCCAAAAGAAAGGTCCTGCTAAGACTCAAAATGCAAAAGGAAAGGGAGCATCTTCCAGTTCCACTGCTAACCATAGACAAGCAATAGCTCTTTCCAAAAGCCTATCCTGAACCCCACTCAGATTCCTCTTGGGCAGCAGAAATGCAAGCTATCGGGTGATGTGATGATGGCTGAAGGATTTTCTTCTGGAGTCAGTATTTCTGTTAAACAAAGTTCTAGCAATGATGATGTCAGTTTGTTTGGTGATGATGCTATGAAGGATCCTGAACCCCCTTATTTTGCTATGGCAGAAGAAACAAAGTTGGTGGAAGTTCAATTAGGTATTGACCTGGAACCTTCTCTATGTACAAATCTCAATGATGCTATGGTTGTTAGTTGTTCAGTATGTGGTGAGGGAGAGGCTGGAAGTCAGGAGTTCAATGTGGAAACTCAGGATCTAAGTAGCAAGAACTTTGGAATCTTGCAACAATCCCAAAGTTCTTAATGAATATCTTAACCTGGAACTGTAGAGGTGCTGCAAAGAAACAGTTTAAAGGTACCTTCAACAGATTTCGAGAAAAGCATAGTGTTGGTGTGGTTGCAATCTTAGAGCCAAGAGTTAGTGGAAAGAAAGCCATTAGCATAATTCGTAGCTTCGGTTACTCCAACTACTTAATTGCTGATGCGAAAGGGTTTGCTGGAGGGATTTGGATTGTGTGGAATCCCATTTATGTGAAGATTTCTCTTCATGTTTGACATGATCAATTCATCCATTGTTGGGTGGAATTTCTTGATAAGAAAAGCTTCTTTTGGACTGCTGTATATGCCAATCCTTAAGAAGAGAAACGTAGGGTGCTATGGGAAGAATTGAAGCAAATAGGAAGAACTATGAATGACTCCTGGATGCTTTCAGGTGATTTTAATGAAATTGCTTCAACTTCAGAAAAAGAGGAGGAGGGCCTGTTGATTTTAACAGGTGTAACAGTTTCAATAACATACTGGATGCTTGTGGTGTTATGGATCTGGGGGGTGGGGGAAGTAGGTTCACTTGGAAAGGTCCAAAATTCCTCCATCTAGACAGAGTATATAAAAGATTAAATAGAGCAGTATCTAATAATGATTGGAGAGCAAACTTTGAATAAGCTGATGTCTTGGTGCTGCCTAGGCTTTTCTCTGATCACAGCCCTATTCTAATCAGAATGAAGAAGGAGGAGACAGTTGGAGAGAGAGGCCTTTTAGATTTTTGGCCACTTGGCAAAATGATCCCAGGTTTTGCCATTTCCTTAAAGATAACTGGAATCATTCAGTCAGCTTATTGGAGAGTGTGATTTCTGTTATTCCTTTACTAAAGGAGTGGAATATGAATGTTTTTGGTTTCACTTTTCACAGAAAAAACAAACTAATATGGTACCAGAAGTCTAGGGGTGATTGGATTAGAGATGGTGATAGAAACACCCGATTTTACCACACCAGCACTCTGATTCGTAGAAAGAAAAACAAAATTCTAAAGCTCCAGGATGACAAAGGTTGCTGGGTGACTGGTGAAAAGGATTTAATTAACTTAGCTGGGGGCTTTTTTTTGAATTTGTTCAAGGAAAGTTGTAAAGATCCTGTTTGAAGTATAACTAAGAATAGCTGGCCAGTTTTGAGTGAGGACCAACTTGCTAAGCTTTCTTTGAATATATCTTTAGAGGAAGTCAAATATGCATTTTTCCAAATGCCTCCTCTTAAAGCTCCTGGACCAGATGGTCTCCTAGCCATGTTTTATCAAAGGAATTGGAATTTTTTAAAGACCCAAATTTTCAACAATATTCAGTACTACCTTCAGCATCTGGATCAAATCAGGGATATAAATCACACCCTTATTGCTCTTATTCCTAAAGTAGACAGACCTTACTTGATGAGGCAATTCAGGCCTATTGCCTTATGTAATTCGGTGTATAAGGGGCTTAGCAAGATCATGGCCAACAAAATTAAACCAATCCTGGAGAATATTATATCCCCAAATCAGTCCAGCTTTGTTCCAAAGAGACATATACATGACAACATTATTATTGCTCAGGAACTTATATATACTATGCATAGGATGAAAGGGAGGAAAAGCTTCTTCTCTATCAAAATAGACTTAGAGAAAGCTTATGACAAACTCAACTGGAGTTTTATAAGAACAGTCTTAGAAGATCTGAAATTTCCTGAAGCTATGATTGGGGCTATCATGGGTTGTGTTTCTAGCCCGTTTATGGAGGTCCTCTGGAATGGTTCTAGAACACATGGATTCCAGCCTCAGAAGGGAATAAGACAAGGGGATCCTTTATCCCCTTATCTATTTGTTCTACGTATGGAAAAGCTTACACACTTGATCATGGATGAAGTGGAAAAGAAGAATTGGACTCCAATCAAGGCTGGTAAATCTAGCCCTTTCATTTCCCACCTTTTTTTTACTGATGACATCATCATTTTTGCTGAAGCCTCTTTGAGTCAAATGAACAGTATTATTAACTCTTTGAAGAATTTTTCAAGCATGTCAGGGCAGTGTGTGAGTATAGAGAAATCTTGTATTTTTTTCTCTAAGAATACTCATCAGGAGACTGTGGTGGAGATATCCAATGCTAGTGGCTTTAAAAAGGTGAATAATTTTGGCAGGTATTTGGGAGTTTTGATGAAGCAGGGAAGAATTATAAAAGGATCACTATGCTGATGTGATTAATAGAGTACAAAACATATATATAGAGGCGCACAAGAGGAGCAGGAGAGGAGAAGAGAATGACTTGGTTGGTTTTTTAAAAACCCTAGAAGGAACATATATATAGAGGCGCACAAGAGGAGCCTATTTGTTAAAAACAAATCAGATTTTTAATCAATAAAAATCCCTTCCAAAAGGGCGCTCCATCAAAGAGAGAGAGAATAGGATTTGTTGCAAATCAAATCTCATCAAATCTTGCCAACAACATCCTATCATATCTTTATGATATATTAGGTTCAAAAACTAATCAAATATCTGATCATAAATCATCATATAATCAGTTATATGGTGCGCCCCATATAGCCTAAATAATGACCAGATACATTTGAGTAGTTGCATTCAAACTTGAATCAAATCACTCAAATATTCTCCCAACAGATCGTATCTTCTGGAGCTGATTCTGATGACTAACCAACAGCCAAATCAGCACCCCAAATCTTCTTAGATTATGTCCAAAAGATTTCCTCTTGATATGTTCCAACAAGATCTCATCTTATCCTTTTGTTATGAAACAACTTTTCATAGCCAATTCAAATTCGAATTTCAAACATTTGAATTCAAACTTTCAAACACTTAAATTTTAAATTCCAATTCAAATTCTAAATTCAAAATTCAAAATTCAAATTTCAAAATTCAAATTCAAAATTCAAAATTCAAAATTCAAATTTCAAATTTCAAATTCAGAATTCAAATTCAAAATTCAAATTTCAAAATTCAAATTTCAAATTTCAAATTCAAAATTCAAAATTTAAACATTTGATAATTAATTTAACTAATTAAATTAATTAGTAATGTCTTGGACTATCCAAGCCCATTACTTAGATCCATGCGCCCTCCACCCTATCTGTGGAGTTCCAAACTACTTCTTAGGCTAATAACAATTGTTAGGCCCAATACCATTAATGCTAGAGCATCTAGACAATTAGGTGTTAGTGTGTGACCCATTAGGTCCAACATAGCCACTGACATAAATGGGCTTGGGCCCAATAAGCCCACAACCCATCTAATGACAACACAGAGCACTAGCAATGCTTTGTTGCCCCAGAACTAGTTAGATTAGTGACTTATCATCCTATTGCACATATTTGGTTGCCGTATATATTTCCTTTCGTTTCGGTTACCTTCCCATAAAACCTAGGGTAAGGAAGCGTATCAACCCCTGCGGTTTAGGGTAAGCTTTATTCGAAATAGGGAATCTTCAATTTACAGACTCTCAAGGCAGATCATCTCATGATCTCTTTTACTATGCATAGATTCCTGAATCCTTGTAAATGTCATCCCGATTTCTCCGGTTTACAGATAACCTAATCTCTCACAGAGATTTGACGAATTCCTTCAGCTTATCACCCTAGCCCTGTGTTCTTTCAGGACAAGCCCAACAGTATACCTATGAGTCTCCATGTTTCAGGCAGACGAGGTGCACAATCAAAGCATGCCTTCTAGAACACAGTCTAGGTAATAACTTCTGGTCTTAGGAAAGACATACCTAAATATAAAGAGACTACTCTAATGATACTCTCTGTGAGAGTTCCTCATAGAGTATCTTTGTGGGTCTGTTCAGTGCGAGCTATACCCTTATAGGTCCACCCACGACTTTAGCTAAGACATCTCCATATCTGTAGCACATGAGGTCTATACCTTGTATCTATATACAAGTAGATAAGTAGTGCTAGTCTTACCCGAGATTACTGACCCCATTCTCAATATCTCTAGACTAGGAACATAAAATTAGGAATAAACATCTGGTATTCTTGAATCCTCATGATTGTAATCTCATCACAGATACTCAAGAGATACCTATTTTATTCCACGGGGTTTATCAAGTTATTCATAATATATTAACATTAATATCGAGACAGAATTATGAAACAAGATAAAGAGTGCTTTTATTTATTTGCGACAATATTAAAAAGGTCTACATCTATGTCCTTATTTAATCATAAGATTGTCTCTAGGACACCCAAATACTAACAGTTAAGCATCGTCCACTGGAGTTCAGTGAGGGTGAGCAAGTGTTTGTGAGACTTTCACCTGTCACTGGTGTTGGTCGGGCCCTCGGAGTAAGGAAGCTTAGCCTGAGATTCATAGGGCCATACCAGATTCTCGGTAGGGTAAGACATGTTACCTACTGGCTTGCCTTGCCTCCGAACCTGGCCAACATCCACGACGTGTTTCACGTGTCTCAGCTTCAGAAATATGTAGCGGATTCTTCGCACGTGGTGAAACCGGATGATGTGGAGGTTCGGGAGAACCTAAAAACTCCCGTCGGACCACTTAAGATTCTCGATCGTGGCGAGAAGAAGCTAAGGAGCAAGATCATTCCGATGGTCAAAGTGCAATGGACGGGAAGAACTCTTGAGGAGTGTACTTGGGAACGAGAGGACGAGCTTCTCCGGCAGTACCCCGACTTCCGAGACAGGTATGTTTCTGATTTTGAGGACAAAATCCTAAAAAGGTGGGGTGAATATAAGAACCCGCACCGTTAATTTAGGAAATTAATTAATTAATTAATTATGTGATTAATGAGATAATTCCATAATTGACCCTTATAATTATGAGAAGGCTTAAATTATTATAGTAAGTGATTAAGAATGCTGAAAGTCGCTTTTCTGACAAAAAGTGCAGATACCGGTTCTGCTCCTCGGTATAAATGCGTACCGATGAAGTATTCCGGAAGATTATGAAAAATGTGTATATATTACTAGAAAAATATATAGTACTTGTATAACAAGTTTGGAGTCAAAATAATGAGAACTGGTGCCAAAATTGATACTGGCTAAGAAAAAGCGCGTACCAGAAAAGTACTTCGAAAAATAAAATAAAAATATGACAAATCCTAGAAAAATGGCTATGTAACACCCCGTGTATACCCAGTTTGTTATCATGTCATTGTATTAAGCTTTGCTTAATTAAAAATGCGGAATAACTTTTTCTTTTCAATTATGACGTCATTAATATTACCAAATTGATTACTTAATCTTTTTTCAAAACATTGTCTGTATGTAATTGCAAATAGACAGCTATCTACACTGAATAACCTCATAATATAAACATGTGAGTATCTAAGTCACAGAACTACAACACGTAGTCCGGACCACAATCCTGATACCATTATTCAACTCAATACTAAGATAAAACAGAGTCAATCAATGTGGCATAGACAACCCCATGCTCACCAAATAAGGCAACAAAGTCCAACAGAGTCTCAACAACAAAATCATAATAATAACATAAAGCATGTCAACATCCAATCATAGCAGTATAAGCAGCAATGTCTAACTCAGCTCCGGCCTCCTGCCGCCCGAGGTCTCAATCCCCGCGTTACCTGAACCTGAAATATATGCCCACGTGAGATCTCTAAACAGAAATCTTAGTAAGACAAGGGGTCCTCACGGATTTCTCCACCCCAAGCTCACTTACATGTGAAATATAAGTTCAAAAGAAGTGATATAATATAAGTTCTAAAATCAGTGCAATGTAGCAGATAATCATGTCATGTGTGTCAACTATTCTACTGGCCAGAGAAATGCAGGATTTACATACGTCTATTACCCACATCAGTACACGCTCATGCCGTACCTGCCCACAGGATCACATTCCCGTCTAGGCGAAACAACACATACATATCATAGGGCATCTGCACTTAACAGCTCAAAAGCATTTCAATACATCAATACATGAAAATACATCGTGAATATAAACCATTCCCCATGGGGTATGGTGGAACCAACAATGGCTAAACCGAGGACACGAAAGCTTACCTCTAAGTAATCAATCTAATCCAAGGCCCACACCAGCTCAAAGTCCACACACAGCACAATCACAATCTGTTTGGACCAATAATCATATCAATATTCATACTCTACACGCATATGACACAAAGACAACGTATTCCTTTTACGTTTGATGTCTTTAGGCTTCTCACAAAGCCATAAGCTCTTAATCACTTTGATTCTAACTTAGATTAATTATTACAGAAGTCCACATTAACTAATCATGGGTCCACAAACCCAAAATGCCATTCTGCATGAACAGTACAACTACTGTCATGAAATTCCCAGAATATCCGGATATATGTCGGGGCCATATCTGGATATCCATATCCGGAAATCACAAGACCCCATATCCGGATATCAGTATCCGGAAATTTCCAACCCCATATCCGGATACTAATATCCGGATATCATATCCGGATGTTTCGCGACAAAATGCAGTTTCTACATTTCGCGAGATATCACTCCAAAGGTTCAACTTTTAACCTAAAAGGACGTCCAAGCATGCATTTTATTCACTTTTAGGTTCATGATCATGTTAGTTACTTAAACAACTCATTAAAATGCCAAGCCTCAACCTTTGTGCAAGGAAAACTCATGATCAAGTTAAGGAACATACCCAAGGCTTCAAAACAGAAGCTAGAGGTGCTCTTGGAGCTCTCAATGAAGCTCCGACAATCTGACTATCAAGGCAAACGAAAATGGTGCTCAAAGGTTGGCCTTTTCTCTTCAAAGATCACACCTTAAAGCTCAAAATGCTATCTCAAAGGCTCTCACAACTCCAACCACAAGGTCAGCCCCCACTCAGTGGCTAAAACCCAGAAATGAAGTAGCCTCACATGCACCTAAGGCTTGCTCTCACCTATTCATGGTATTTAGGTGAAAGAACAAGAAGAAAAATGCTCTCTTGGAGGTTTCTATGGAGGAAGAAGAGGGTGGCAAGGGTGACACTCAGAATTCTAAAGCACAAGTCACGTAAGAGGCACAATATGGCCTAGGGTTTTGGGCCAAATGGGTATATATAGCCCACTTAAGTTTTAATCGCACTGTATTAGCACTAATAGCTACACTTAGCATTTTAATCCCAAACTTAGGATTCTGAACCTACTCATTTTTCTAAGATTTATCATATTTTTATTTTATTTTTCGCAGCACCTTTTCGGTACGCGCTTTTATATAACCAGTATCAGTTATGGCACCAATTCTCATTATTTTGACCTGAAACTTGTTATGTCAGTCCTATATATTATTCTAGTAATATATACACACTTTTCATAATTTTTCGGGATACTTCATCGATACGCATTTATACCGTGGAACAGAACCAGTATCTGCATTTTTAGTGAGAAAAACGACTTTCAGCATTATTAATCACTTACCAAAATTATTTAAGCCTTCTCATAATTATTAGGGTCAATTATGGAATTATCTCATTAATCACATAATTAATTAATTACTTTCCTAAATTAACGGTGCGGGTTCTTACATTCACCCCACCATTTTAGGATTTTGTCCTCAAAATCAGACACATACTTGTCTCGGATGTCGGGGTACTACCGGAGAAGCTCGTCCTCTCGCTCGCAGTACACTCCTCAGGAGTTCTTCCTGTCCATTGTACTTTGGCCATCAGAATAATCTTGCTCCTAAGCTTCTTCTTGCCACGATTGAGAATCTTGAGTGGTCCGACGGGTGTTTTCAAGTTTTCCCGAACTTTCACATCATCAGATTGCACCACGTGTGAAGGATCTGCTATATATATCCGTAGCTGAGACACGTGAAACACGTCGTGGATGTTGGCCAAGTTCGGAGGCAAGGCAAGCCGGTAGGCAACAGGCCCTACCCTACCAAGTATCTAGTATGGCCCTACGAATCTCGGGCTAAGCTTCCTCACTCCGAGGGCCCGACCAACACCGATGACAGGTGATAGTCTCACTAACAGCTCACCCTCACTGAACTCCAGGGGTCGATGCTTAACATCATAATAACTCTTCTGGCGATTCTGCGCCTGCTTCAACTTCTCTGAGATCAACTGGATCTGCTGGGTAGTATCTTAGACAAAGTCCAAGCCAAACAACTCCTTGTCTCCAACTTCAGACCAGCAGGTAGGAGTCTGACACCTCCTACCATACAACACTTCGTAAGGTGCCATGCCCAGCCTAGCATGGAAACTGTTGTTGTACGAAAACTCAACCAATGGCAGGTACCTATCCCATGCTGAATCCTGCTCCAAGGTGCAAGCCCTCAACATGTCCTCCAATGTCTGGATGGTCCACTCAGTCTGTCCGTTAGTCTGAGGGTGATAGGCGGTACTCAATCTCAACTGCGTACCAAAAGCTTCTTGCAGCGCCTCCCAGAACCGAGATGTGAACTTCGAGTCCCTATCACCGGTGATACTCTCGGGCACCCCGTGAAGTATCACGATCTCGCGAACATAAAGTCTGGCCAACTGCTCAGTAGTGAAGCTCACCTTTACCTGAAGAAAGTGGGCAGACTTCGTCAATCTGTCCACAATGATCCAGATAAAGTCATAACCAGCCTGAGTCTTCGGCAGACCCACTACGAAGTCCATGGAAATGCTCTCCCATTTCCATTCTGGAATCTCTAGAGGTTGAAGTTTATCAGACGGCTTCTGGTGTTCTATCTTCACCTTCTGGCAAATCAAACACTTGGACAGATACACAACTATGTCCTTCTTCATGCCCGGCCACCAAAACTTTCTCTTCAAGTCCTGATACATCTTTGTAGCACCAGGGTGTATAGTGAATTGGCCCTTGTGGTCCTTTGCCATAACCTTTCTGGTTAAAGGACCTTGAGGAACCACAATCCTCTTTTGGAAGTTCAACAAACCATCCTCATTCCAAGACACACCATCTTGGTTCTTCACGTAGTCAAGGCACTCTCTCTGCACTTGCACCTCTTTAATCTTATCTATGAACTCATTCTCAACTTGCACGGTTTCCATTTCGAGAAGTGCACCCCCAAACTAAAAGGTCACCGTCAGATCTCGAAACTGCTCAATAATATCATAGTCACCCATAGTCAAACTGGATAGAATCACAGATTTTTGACTCAAAGCATCAGCTACCACATTGGCCTTGCCAGGATGGTACTTCAACTCAAAGCCGAAGTTCTTCAGATATTCCATCCATCTCCTCTGTCTCATGTTCAGCTCCTTCTGATCAAACAGATACTTAAACTCTTGTGATCACTGAACACGACAAACTTCATGCCAAAAAGATAATGCCTGCAAATCTTGAAGGCAAAAATAATAACAGCCAACTCCAAATCATGAGTCGGGTAGTTCTCCCCATGAGGCTTCAACTGCCTCAAAGCATAGGCAATCACTTTGCCCAACTGCATCAACACACAGCCTAACCCCTTTCCAGAGGCGTCAGTGTAAAGCTCAATCTCCTCAGCAGGATCAGGAAGGACCAACACAGGTTCAGTAGTCAGTTTCTCCTTCAACACCTGAAAAAATTCCTCACACTCGTGAGTCCACACAAATAAGGTCTCCTTTCGGGTAAGGCGAGTCAATGGTAGAACCATCATGGAGAATCCCTTAATGAACCTCCAGTAGTAACTTGCCAAACCCAAGAAACTCCTAACCTCAGTAACCGTCTTAGGCCTCTCCCAATCCGACACGGCCTCAATCTTATTGGGATCCAGTGCAACTCCTTCTGCAGAAATCACATGCCCAAGGAACTTCACAGACCTGAGCCAAAACTCACATTTTGAAGGCTTAGCGTAAAGTTTTTTCTCCTTCAGCATCTGCAACACAATCCTTAAGTGCTCAGCATGCTCTTCCCCCGTCTTGGAGTAAATCAAGATATTGTCAATGAAGACGATCACAAACTGATCCAGGTACAGCTGGAAAATCATGTTCATGTAATCCATGAACACTGCGGGTGCATTGGTGAGTCCAAACGGAATCACCAAATACTCATAGTGATCGTATCTCGAACGAAATGCGATCTTAGGGACATCCTCCGGCTTCACCCGAATCTGATGGTATTCGGACCAGAGATCAATCTTCGAGTACACACAAGCACCCCTAAGCTGATCCAACAAATCATCAGTACGCGGGAAGGGATACTTGTTCTTGATTGTCATCTTGTTCAGCTGCCTGTAATCGGTGCACAATCGTATAGTCCCATCTTTCTTTCTCACAAAGATGAGCGGTGCTCCCCATGGAAACACACTCGGCCGAATGAAGTCTTTTGTCGAAAGTTTCTCAATATGCTTATTTAGCTCCGCCAACTCTAGTGGCGACATCCGATATGAAGCTAATGAAATAGGCCCCACACCAGGAAATAAATCTATGGAGAACTTTATCTCCCTTTGTGGTGGAAACTCAGGAATCTACTCAGGAAACAATTCGAGGAATTACCTCACCACAGGAATGCCAGTGATATTCTCCTGTGCCCCACTCACCGAACCTCCCAACATGACATATCCAAATGCCCCTGCTCTCAAGGCTCCACTAGCTTGCAACAATGAAATATAAGGCGAGGAACTGGATGTGGAGTCACACGGAGACATCACCACTCGCTTGGAATTACAGTCAATCATCACACAATTTCTGGACAACCAATTCATGCCTAGAATGATTTCTAAATTAGCTATCGGTAATCCAATCAGATCTACCGAGTAGTCACGGCCATCCCACTGAAACACGACATCTCGATGTACAGTGGAGGTATCACACTTTTCTCCAGTGGTGGTGGTCACCTGCAACGGTGGAGAAAGCACAACACTGGACAACTCAAGCCCCACAACAATCGGGGTGGCAATGAAAGAATGTGTCGCCCCGGAATCAAACAAAACATCAACATCAGATCCACCAATGGAAATGGTACCTCTGACAAGGTTCGGAGCTCGGTCCGACTGCTGCCGATCCAAGGTGTACACACGACCGGTAGCAGGTGGCACTGCAGGTGCCGCTGAAGGTGGAAGGGGAACCATATGAAGTGGAACTTCCTGAACCGCTGCAGCTCTCGCCGTTGACAACGGACAATCTCTGGAATAGTGGCCCTCCTTGCCACACTGAAAACATATAACCTAGCCGGTAGCACACGACCCCACATGAACCTTCCCACATCCTGTGTGATGGGACGTAAATTTGTTCCCATCTAAGCCCATTTTGATGGCAAAATATCATCTGTTCTCTCATCTGATAAGCAACTTCAGCATGAAAATCACTTGTTTTACACATTTGTGACAAAAACACAATGGGGGAACATATGATGACGTAATCCTTTGAAAACATATTAAAAGGGAAACAGATTGAGAGCATTTATTTCACCTGCTCTACTCATTTAATGCTTCTGATCACTTTGCAGGAAACGTGGAAACAAAGTCTTCATAAAGCAGAGGCGGTGCATCAACTAAGAACAAAGAAACGTGCACAACAGGGAATAAAAAGTTCTCATTGGCTAAGAAAAAAGCAAGACACGAGGGACTGCAAGAAAACAGCTAATCATCAACAATAACTGTCTCATCAAGCAAGTTGCAAGCTTCCAAACACTATTGCCATCACCCTGTCCCTTCAGTTAAGAAACCAACTCCAAAGGATTTTACAAGACTGCCACTCACTCTTCTGCCTATAAATAGGACGCCCCAAACACGAAGACATAATCGAATTCCTTAGGAATCAAATTCCTGAAGAAGAGATCACCTGTTATTATTTAGTAGTTTTGATTTTTGTATAGTTGTAGCTATAGTTAAGTGACAACACTCCTCCCTTATTATGTAACACTCACTTGAGACTCCTCACGAGCATCAACCATCTTCTCCACTTTATATTTTGTTGTAATCTTTCTTGTTACATTTCAATATAAGTGTTTCTTCTTTCCTTTCCACTCGTTATCTCTGAATTGAATCTCGGGTCTATGGGACTTCAGCTTAGAATAATTATGTTTAAAGCAACAGCCATGGGCTGAGGTATCTTTGGAACGGATAAGCTGCAAAACTCTTAAAGAATTATTTTCAAAACTCTTGACTGAAGCTTTTTGTATTTCTCTGGCTAAGTAAGCTATATTCATTATGTATCAATGGAAATTGAACACATACTGAGAAAGGAACTTCCTTAAGGAAGGAATTTCAGACAGCTTAGCCAGTGGGGGAAGGTAGTGTTTTGGCAACGACACTATTGGTCAACTTAGGAATAAGGGGCCACTTCGTCCACTTTAAGGTTCTGTACCAAGTACCTGTTGGAGTCAAGGGAGCCATAAGAATATGGAAACTTGTGAGCCATCCAGTCCATGAGCTGAGGAATCAGAATTGGCAATTAAGAAACTGGGACAAAGCCAAAAAGTGCTAAGTCTTGAGCAGAGAAAATAACTATTTAAGAATGGAGCAGTAAATCTGTTCCTTGTGTTACACTATTTTTAAAACCATCCACCTTGTTGTCTCTTGATTATAGTTATTACTGTTTTATTTTTACTTTATTCAATCTTGCATTTATCAATCTCCAATGATTATTTTCACACCATCTCTTAAGGAGGAAGGATCATATATATAACGCAACGAGTAATTATTTGCCAACAGATTGAACTTATTGTTCCTGAGGAACGTTGTCAAGACAGTGGGGAACGTTTGACCAGACAGTTCAAACACTAACTTTTCTTCTCATTTTCATTCTTTATAAAATAGTTTAAGACATTATTTAGAGTTCTATCCTCGTGGGAACGATAATCTGGGCATTAATACACCCATTATTACTTGATGCGTGCACTTGCGCACTTGGGTTGGAAGTAAGGGAACAAATCTGTTTTCTTTTGCTAATTCAGAACAGAGGAACGTCTCTCATCAGAATATATATTTTTCCACCATCAGCAAACCACCCAACAAGTTTTTGGCGCTGTTGCCGGGGATAGAAAGACTAAATTTTGTTCTTATTACTAGTTTTAGTACATACTCTGTATAGTTCATATTTTCTTTTCATTTATTTCTTGTCACTGATTCTGTTGTTCATATAACTTGGATTTTAGGGTTTATGAGTGAAGAGTCTGAAACAGATTCTTACCACTCCACTGAAATACCTGAGTTTTTCTTTGATCTTGAGCCAGAACGTACCTTTCACAGAAGAAGAAGAAACCTCAGGGAAGAAATTTTTGAAAATATGGCTTATCACAATAATAATGAAGATATTCCTCCTGAACAAAACTTTAGAACTGTGGCTGCTCCTTTCAGGAACAGACCAGAGAGGGGAGTAATCCTCCCTCCTGTAGCATCTAATTTCGAATTAAAACCTATCATGTTTCACATGATAAGGGAAGCTGGAGTATTCAATGGACTCCCTGCAGATTTTTACACACACCCTGCTGATCCTTACACACACCTCACAAATTTTCAAGATATCTGTGATAATTTCAAAGCTGAGGGTGTGACAGAAGAAAGTATGAGAATGAGGTTATTTCCTCACTCCTTGGGCTTAAAAGCAAAAACATGGATGAAAACTCTCACCCCTGGATCCATACACTATTAGGAGGAACTTTCTAACAAGTTCATAGAAAGGTTTCTCCCTATGTCTCGACAAGCTGATGTGAGAGCAGAGCTCTCTAACTTCAGGATATTTTATGGAGAAAATCTCTATGAGGCTTGGGAAAGATACAAGGACATCATCAGAAAATGTCCAAACCATGGGGTAGAGAGTTGGGGAGTGTTACAATCTTTTTATAAAGGACTTGGCCATACTTCTCAGTCACATTTAGATTTTGCTGCAGGAGGATATTTTTTTACAGGAACGCTTGAATCCAGGTATGAAATCATAGAAGGCACTGTAGGAAGATGTCTCCAATGGCCAATAGATAGGGTGAGCTCAGTAAGGAAGCCTGTCATACTAGAACTGGACAAACAAACTGCCGTGGAAGCCCAGCTAGCCTCACTCAAGAATGAGGTGAAGAACCTGAAAAGCTGATCAAGAAGCACCAAGGATGGAAGTCTTGCAACTCACAGCAGCTGAAACTGAACCATGCTCAGCCTGTGGTGACCTTCATGATTCAACAGACTGCCCATCTACTGCATTGGTGTGTTATGCAGAGAACTTTGGAAACAGGAACTTCACCAGAGACAATCAGCAAGCAGAACGCAACACCAATTCAAATCCTGGAGGAACTATCACAAAAGATCAGAACCATAATCCCCAATGGAGGTCACCCATGAACCAAAGACCATTCAACACTCAGCAGCAGCAGTACCAGCAAGGTAGCAGCAGTGGAACGTTTGAACAACAAAGAAGAAACAATTACGTTCCGTTCCACAGAGATGACCAACGCATCAACACCCTAGAAAAATATGTCAAAGAATATGTCACCAGGAATGATGCAGTGGTCAGGAACATTGAGTCCCACCTGGGACAGATAACTACCAATCTCAATACAAGAACACCAGGATCATTACTAGGGGAAACTGAAGTTCCCTCAACAACTTCTCAAGAAACCTGAAAGGTAAGTACCATGTCTAGCTAAAGACATTAAACTAAGCGCTGACTGGGAGGCAACCCAGTGGATTCATTTGTTCTCTGACAAAGAGAAAAGTTTTGGGGTGGTTACTCTTAACCACATAGCTCCCAAATGGAGGAAACGTCTGAGGTTCAACTCCAAAGTCCAAATAATGTACGTTCCGTTCCAGGAATGTAGTTTTGGGGTGGTTCACTAACCACACAATCCCAATTTAAATATATATATATACACTGTAGTAAATAGTAATTGGTTATGTGTTATGATTTACGTTCCCCTTCTCCTTATTAGGTTAGATTTACATTCAATTAGTCAGCATCTTATTACTTTTGTAATTTAGGATAAGAAAAAGGGAACGTTCCCTGGGTTAAGAGATAACAGTGACTGGGACACCTGTCCCTGCTGAGTCACTCAAAAAGTACGCAGCCATATCAAATTTGCATTTATTGCAAATCTTGAAAACGTGCTCTGAAAAAGCAACCGTCTCCTCAACCATTAATGCAACTACACCCTTTTCTTTTCCCTCTCTCCCACGTTCTAACCTAAACCGTTCCATCTTCTTACAATCATCATCATCAGTTACAGGTCACTAACTTCTGACCACTCGTTCTGTAACGTCCCCATTCCACTACCCATTTCACTCCCTCTCTTCATCCTCCACGTCCCAAAAGACTCTCCATTTTCCCTCCTCCATTGTCTATTTAATCCCATCTCCTTCTCCCGTCAAGTTTTACTACTCTCCACTAACTTAGAAACTTTTGCCCTCCTTCTGCATTGTTGCCCTAACCTTCTTTCTGCCAACAATGACCAAACTCTCAGTAACAGTGATTCCTGTGGCCAGCCATGATCAGGAACCGGAACTCACTGAACCCATTGTCCACCTGTACCCAGAAAGGAACATATCCATGCCAGATAAAGCCGCTCTGCCCTCATTCGTAAAAAAGGCCTTGACCAGCCTCAAGTGGCTTCGGTTTGCCACTGATGAACGAGAAATGAACGTTTCAATGGTGGGTGAGTTTCTATATCAAACAAGGAGGCTACCTCAAGAGGATGCCACTGATGTGGTCACAGTGAAGGGTAAGCAGGTATCATTCTCCTCCACTGCCATCAAGGAAGTACTCTACCTTCCCACCGTTTCCAACTGTCCATACCAGGAATATATAGACAGTAAGGAAGTTTCCCAATTTCTGGGGGACGTTAAGGAGACAATAGCTATCAGGAACCCTACCTACACCAAGGGGTACCTCTGCAAAGGAAGCATGAGGGACGAAGCAAGATTTTGGGCATTATTTGCCAATTCTAACCTCACTTCTTCCACTCATGAGGCCACGGTCAAGTGGGCACTCTAAATTCAGGTCTACTGCATCATGAAGAACACTCCTTTTGATGCAGTACCTCTTATTTATGGCAGTTTGAAGAGGGAGATGAGAAAGACCACTGTCTGCCTTCCCTGCCTAATCACAAAGCTCTGCTTAAGGGCTGGTGTGGAAGCTCACAACGATGACAAGACGAAGGTGGCATTTGTCATCGATTCCAAGACCTGGAATGGTCTAAAGAGCACATACATTGAGATAGCTGAGCCAGTTCCTGAAGCATTCAGACGCTCTGCCACCAGTGATGATGATGAGGAAACCCCTGTGGCCCCTCAGAAGAAAACCCCAAAGGCCACCCCTTCAAAATCCACCACTTCTGCCTATATTCTTGCAAGAAGAACCATTCCCCCTCCCACCAAGGTGAAAAAGGATGCCCATGTTACTACTAAAAGCAAACGGGAAAAATAGAAATCCTCTGCCAAAGCTCTCCCAAGAAAGGGGGAACGTTTGAGTCAAAGGCTGAAGAGAACCTTCAGCAGCACCAAGAGGCCAGAGGGTGCATCCTCTGAAAAACCCATCACCCTCTTTGATAAAGAGGAGGATATTGAAGGCGATGAGCCTTTGTCAAAAAGGTTGAAAGCTGGGAGAAGGTCAAAGTCTACACCAGCTACTAAGGAGACGTCCCTAGGCAGCTCTGCTACCACTTTCTCTGACGTTCCGCCCCCACTACCATATGCTCACTCTTCACCAGCACCTATCACACCACAACCCTATCCTAGGCAACAACAAGGAGAGGAGAGAACAAAAATGGAAGCAGCACCTGCTGCCGAAACACCAGTGGTTGAACAAGAAGCTCAGCCACAAAAGAAAACTAATAAAGGAAAGGGGATTCTTGCTGAATCTCCTAAGAAAAATAAAAATCCATCCGTTCCCAGACCAATCAGTCTGGGAGGTCCCCTCTCTTACCCTGTTATCTGTCCCGATACTTTTGGGGACGAAGCTCTTGCTAGAGCTTTAGCAGAGGAGGAAGGATTGGTAGTTCCTCCACTGATGGAGGAACACACTGAAGCAATCCCCTCCTCATCCAAACCACCAGAGGTTTTACCCAGGCAAACATTTGAAGAACCTCCTGTGGTAGGCAGCAGCCAGCAAAGCAAACAGATATCCTCTTCCCCTATCTCAACAATTCCCCTGCCAACGTAAAAGAAGTCACAAATTGGGATTGCTGAAATATTTGAAATGATGGAGAATAGGATAGAAAAGCTGCTACCTGCAAAGCAATCCATTCCTCAAGTGGACATGACAAGCACTACTGAAGAGCTGAAAGATCTAAGGAACAAATTAAACCAACTCTCTTCTTCCTTCAACAAATTCCAGGAACAACAGAAGGAAGATAGAGAACAACAACTCAGCACCATCAGAGCAACCATCCAAGACACCAGTGCTGCATCTTCTGCATCAATATTACAGGCTGTCACGGGAGAGATCAGAAGAGCATCTGACTCCCTGATACTTTCCAACTCCATGCATAACCATAGAGCTGAACTACTGCTTAGTAAACTCCTCCTCAAACATTCTGAAGAACGAAAAGAAACCAAAGAAGCCCTCAAGGCCTTTGGAACATTTTTGGAGGGGAGAATCTATGAGTCGGAAATGAGGCTGTTAGATGCTGAAGGATAGATTGTTCACATTCGCACTGGTAGGACAATGATGAGATCCACCATCAATTACCTCGTTGCAATAATCAGCGATCTACTGAAGGATGCTGAAAAATGGCTCCCTGAAGCTGAAATAAGAAGACTGAGAGATCAGCTCAGAAGGAGACCACTTACGCAAGAGAAAGTTGATGCTGCTAAAGAAGCTGAGGGTGCTCAGAAGGACACCACCTTGGACAAGAGACGTCCCCAGTGAAAAGGAGAAAACCCTCCTAATTGTTTAAATTTTAGTTTATTTTCAGTACTGTGTATTTATTTTCCTTTCCGTTTCCTTGTAAATATTCTCTTTTTGAAATGAAAAATATTTTTGTTCAAACTGCTTGGTGCATACATTTCAGTTATAGTATTGTGGCTGTACAATTTTGAATAGCCAATGACATGAAACACAAAGTCAATGATTAATCATTCTCATTCTTTCTCTGAGTACTTGATATAGGAAAAGTGAAGAGAATTTAATCTTCAGATTTTTTAGGGATGCTGATCTGTGTGAACTAAAGCTGGTAAGGAATGAAAAAGGCCAAACACTTACTCATGAGAGCGTTCCTGAGGTGTAACCACAATGAAACTTCTAAACTTGCCTTGATGCTGTAAGTACTACTGAAGAACAGATGGATTCTACTACCAAGGATCAACTATACACTCACTTCCTTTCATTCAAACAAAACAAAACCATACACACACTTCCATTCAATCCATAATCATCACCGGGTCAACCAAAAAGGGCCAGGAACAGACCCAAAAATGAACAAAAAGGACAGAAGAAGGCAAACAAAGAAAAGGGGAATAGCCATTCAAAAGGATTCAGAAGAAAATGCCAGAAAACTTTCCTTCAAGGGAAGAAAAAGGTACAAAAAGAAAAGGCGTTCCCTCAAACAGAAAAAGTCCAGTTCAAAAGCACAAATGTAAACGTTCCTTGGCCCCATAATTAAGACCACTAGTCTTCCACACCTCCATAAACCCACCTATCCAAAGATCCTTGGAAGGAAAGACATCTACACTTCATAGGAAAGCAGCAGAAGAGCAAGTTCTGAAGAATCACATCCAGGAATGGACAGAGAAACACCAAGCCCTAAGTGATAGTGAGACAAAAGATCAACAACCTTCACTTACCTAGGAACAAATTCTTTTTACTTGTTACCTATGGAAAGTAGTTTATTTTTTTGAAAAGATTATGATTGCTCACTGGCTCAAGTTTTTGATGTTGAGCTATTCTTTGAAATTGAGCAGCCTAAACCATTATTTCTGAGTTGTTTGAGGACAACTAACAGTTTAGTTTTGGGGTGTTTGATGGGACGTAAATTTGTTCCCATCTAAGCCTATTTTGATGGAAAAATACCATCTGTTCCCTCATCTGATGAGCAACTTCAGCATGAAAATCGCTTGTTTTACACATTTGTGACAAAAACACAGTGGGGGGACGGATGATGACGTAATCCTTTGAAAACATATTAAAAGGGGAACAGATTGAGAGCATTTATTGCACCTGCTCCACTCATTTAATGCTTCTGATCACTTTGCAGGAAACATGGAAACAAAGTCTTCATAAAGCAGAGGCGGTGCATCAACTAAGCACAAAGAAACGTGTACAGCAGGGAATAAAGAGTTCTCATTGGCTAAGAAGAAAGCAAGACATGGGACTGCAAGAAAACGGCTAATCATCAACATTAATTGTCTCACCAAGCAAGTTGCAAGATTCCAAACACTGTTGCCACCGCCCCGTCCCTTCAGTCAAGAAACCAACTCCAAAGGATTTTACAAGACTGTCACTTACTCTTCTGCCTATAAATAGGACGTCCCAAACACGAAGACATCATTGAATTCCTTAGGAATCAAATTCCTGAAGAAGAGATCACCTATTATTATTTAGTAGTTTTGATTTTTGTATAGTTGTAGCTATAGTTAAGTGACAACACTCATCCCTTATTCTGTAACACTCACTTGAGACTCCTCACAAGCATCAACCATCTTCTCCACTTTATATTTTGTTGTAATCGTTCTTGTTACATTTCAATAGTGTTTCTTCTTTCCTTTCCACTCGTTATCTCTGAACTGAATCTCGGGTCTATGGGACTTCAGTTTAGAATAATTATGTTTATAGTAACAGCCACGGGCTGAAGTATCTGTGGAACGGATAAGCTGCAAAACTCTTAAAGAATTATTTTCAAAACTCTTGACTGAAGCTTTTTGTATTGCAAAACTCTTAAAGAATTATTTTCAAAACTCTTGACTGAAGCTTTTTGTATTTCTCTGGCTAAGTAAGCTATATTCATTCTGTATCAATGGAAATTGAACACATACTGAGAAAGGAACTTCCTTAAGGAAGGAATTTCAGACAGCTTAGCCAGTGGGTGAAGGTAGTGTTTTGGAAACGACACTATTGGTCACCTTAGAAATAAGGGGCCACTTCGTCCACTTTAAGGTTCTGTACCAAGTACCTGTTGGAGTCAAGGGAGCCATAAGAATATGGAAACTTGTGAGCCATCCAGTCCATGAGCTGAGGAATCAGAGTTGGCAGTTAAGAAACTGGGACAAAGCCAAAAAGTGCTAAGTCTTGAGCAGAGAAAATAACTATTTAAGAATGGAGCAGTAAATCTGTTCCTTGTGTTAAACTGTTTTTAAAATCATCCACCTTGTTGTCTCTTGATTATAGTTATTACTGTTTTATTTTTACTTTATTCAATCTTGTATCTATCAATCTCCAATGATTATTGTCACACCTTCTCTTAAGCAGGAAGGCTCGTATATATAACGCATCGAGTAATTGTTTGCCATCAGACTGAACTTACTGTTCCTGAGGAACGTTGTCAAGACAGTAGAGAACGTTTGACCAGACAGTTCAACCACTAACTTTTCTTCTCATTTTCATTCTTTATAAAATAGTTTAAGACATTATTTAGAGTTCTATCCTCGTGGAAACGATAATCTTGACATTAATACACCCATTATTACTTGATGCGTGCACTTGCGCACTTGGGTTGGAAGTAAGGGAACAAATCTGTTTTCTTTTGCTAATTCAGAACAGAGGAACGTCGCTCATCAGAATATATATTTTTCCACCATCAGCAAACCACCAAAAACCGTGCATCTGGGAGTAGGGTTGGCAAAACGGGCCAACCCGGCTCGACCCGGCCCAACCCGCATTCAACCCGTAAAAATCGGGTTGGGTTAGGGTTGGCTCGATAACATAAACGAGCCAGAAAACCCAACCCAGCCCAACCCGAGCCGGGTTAGGGGTTACTTGCGGGTTGGCTCGATAATCAGCTCGCGGGTTGGCTCGGAAAAAAGCTCGCGGGTTGGCTCAGAAAAAAGCTCACGGGTTGGCTCGAAATAATGCCAGTGGGTTGGCTCGCGAGTTGGCTCAAAAAAATTGATTTTTGTGAAACTAGTCTTATTTGTTCTCCAACACTGCATAAAATTATCATCACTGCCAAAACTATTGATTGTCTAATGGATAATGGTGTAAAGACAGTAACTAATAAAACATAACCAATAAATTAAGAAATCTCAACATAGCACTAGACAAACACTTTACAAAATAAAAATTGCCCTATGAGTTCCCATGGCCATTACAGAACAATATCAAAGTCTAAACATCCAAAAGTACACCATCATCATTGGATCATCTACAAAGTTTCATGACCATTAGATCCCCGTGAAGAAGCTAATATATGGGAAATACCATCTTCATCATCATCATCATCTACAAAACACAAACCATAAAATGTAAATAATCAATTAAGGTTACAATGACAAATGAAAATGAAATTTTAATTGCATTGAAAATAAATAAATTACCATTGGCATCAAAACCAGCCAACCAATTGCGGGTACATACTAAAGCTTCAACATTCTTTGACAACAACTTATTTCTATATTTGTTAAGCACACGTGATCCAATGCTAAAAGCAGATTCAGATGCCACAGTGGTAATAGGAATGCTTAACAAGTCACGAGCCATTAATGATAGATTCGGAAAACGACAACTATTATCCTTCCACCATTGCAATGCATCAAAACTATTCCAGTTGTCAATAACCAATATAGGCTCCTCTAAATAAACATCAAGTTCAGATTTTCCAGCATTTATTGCAAGGTGTTGATTGTGCAAGAACAATTCCTATCATATTTGAGAAGTGCAAAAACATAATAATTGAAGTAAGTAAGTACATGCATATAAATAAAGGCGTGAAAATGAATATGATATAACATAATTGAAGCTTTTTGCTAAACATGAACTTACATCAAAGATCTCATCATTCCATCCTCTCGTTTCCATTGACCCTTGACTTGAAGAGTGAGTGTTATCTTGACTTTGATCAATGGTAGTTGATGAATTAATGTTTACATAATTCTCAAAGAGCTTATACACGTTTGCCTTTATATTTTCCATCTTGTCATCATGTGTGTAAGCATCAATCTTTTTATGACAAAAAGATAATGTAGTAAACTTAATCCGAGGATCAAGAACAGCTCCTAGTGAAAGCACATCACTATACTCTTCCCAATATTTTCGAAACTTATCCATCATCTTATTAGCCATGCTACTTACAACCACATCTTCATCATTACTCATATGAATGAGAACACGCTGAATTTTCCAAACTTGTAGAAAATACAAGTTAGAAGTAGGATAAGAAGTGCCAGACATCAAATTAGTGATATCACAAAATGGTTGCAAGAACCGACAAAGAATTTCCAGCCTATTCCACTCTTCTTCTGAAGGATAATACTTGTAATTTCTATCACTCAATTGGAGAATTGCCAACTCACGCCTGAATTTGAGAGCACGATTAAGCATTTCATAAGTGGTATTCCATCTAGTGGGTACATCTGCTATCAATGTAGTTACAGTTTTCTCACCACCAACTTGTTCAATGCACTCCTTAAATTTGATCATTCTTGATTCTGAGCCTTTTATATATTTAACACTCTCTCTAATCCGAGACAAGGCATCATTTTCAACTTTTACTCCATCTTGAATAATCAAATTCAATATGTGTGCAGAACACGCACATGAAAAAATTTCCCATCACATAACAACAATTTTTGCATATTCAATTGGCTTCTCAAACCACCAACCATAGAGTCATTTGCAGATGCATTATCCAAAGTAATGGTAAAAATCTTCTTCTCTATGCCCCATTCCTTTAACAAACCAAGTATTTTATGAGTCAATTCAAATCCAGTATGAGGAGGAGGCATATGACGGAAGGCAATACTTTTACTATTCAGCTTCCAATTTACATCAATGTAATGGGCAGTTAAGCAAACATAACCCTCAGTATTACAAGATGTCCACAAATCTGAAGTTAAGCATATCCTACTTTCAATGCTACCAAACATCTTTTTCAGTTTCATCTTGTCTCTCATGTGCACATTTAAAACATCTTGTTTAAGAGTATTTCTAGAAATGCCAGTCCAATCTGGATTCAAGTAATTATGAAAACGCCTAAACTTCCTATACTCAGCAAAGTTAAAGGGCTGGTCATGTTCAATAACAGCTTCAGCATACATCTCACGTGCTACCTTGATATCTATTTTTATAGCCTTCATTTTACCTTGCATGTCTAAAATGACTTGGCCAATTTCTTCATGTTTGATTTGTGTGCATTTGTCAATGTGACGGTTTAAAGTAGACGTACCGCAAGTCTTACTGTCCATCTTGTACTCTATCTTGCAACCATTGCATCTTGCCTTTTCATGCCCTTTTTCTCCTATTATTGTGAAATGTTTCCAGCAACGCGCTTGCCTTTTCCTAGGCCTTTTAAAAGCAGGTCCTTCTTCAACTTCCAATTCATCGCTTTCTGCATCAGCATCATTGCCCTCTTCAATCATTGCCAAGCTTTCCCTATATCAAAGTTTAATATAAAATTACTATAGCGAAAATGGAAAAGATAATTTAAAATAAAAATTAGTGAAACAAAACAGCATTTTAAAAATAGGAAAATATTTACCTATTCGAATCAGCCATTTACAGTTTTCAGAGACTTGAAGTCTGCACGTTACAAATTTGATGCCAAGCTTTCCCTATGTCTTTTGATGAACAGGGAAAGGAACAAGAAAATCAAGTCATTCAGGGAATCATGGAGGAGAATATATAGCTGACTACTTTATGAGATGATTCAATCAGCGAAACAAAGCACAAATTAGCATCATGCCACCATCATAGCTTCAAGCAACATAAATTCTCTTTAGGAGTGATATTTAAGACTTGAATATCTATATAAGCACCATAGCTTTCCCTATGTCTTTTCATTTCTAAGTTGCGTAACACAATTTGTATGGTGGAATACGGGCATGTGCTAATATTTGCTAAATTTTAGAAAACAATTGCTACATCTTTGTCCCTACTTTTAAACCCGAGATCTGATTATGAAACTGGATGAATTGGTTAGCCAGAATTCAATCAAAATTAAAGAATAGAACTTTCCCCACTTGGATTAGCGAGAGTGAGGTGATGGTAAGAGCAATTCTTATTTGTAACTTTAGCCTTATGTATTACAGAGCAATTCAAATATATTATCTTTCAACCAAAAAGGAGTCATTTAATCACACAGGCTCTCCTCTTAGATTTACTTTACCATACACAAAATAGAGTCAACTATTATGACATTATTAGATTTACATTTCAAATTCTCACAAACATTTTTTTCTCCACAATTCACATGCATTAGTTAAAATAACGATATACTAATCAATAAGTCTCCCTTATATACTATTGGTTGAACTCCTTGCTCTAATTCAGAGTTGAGAATTTGTTGGAACCACCGAACCAAAAATAAGTAAACATTATAGGAATCAAAATTATATTTAAACCAATAAATTATTGAAAGAAAGAGAAAGAGAAGGTCTCAACTCTCAAGTACGTCTATACAGCTTATATAGATTGAAGAGTTATTGTATCAATCTAACTATTCTCAAGTACGTCAACATAAATTTTAAGTATTTAACTATTCTTTAGGCACAACCAAAGCAGCTTTAATAAATGGAAAAAAATTATCAAGTACTTTATGCTCAACGCCAAACTTAGTTTTTGCACTTGAATTAGTCAAATCTGCACTTTCCTTTCAGTGTGTGTGGTACTTGTGGCTACACAGTTTGTAAAATTATAAGAAACACCAAATGGAATATTGAAAAAAATATACCAGATAGTAAAAAAAATACTAATTTTGAACAATAAAATTCAAACCAATTCAAAGTTTCAAACCAATACTAATTTTTCAATCTTAATAAATCTAAACTATTGTGGAGTCAAAGATCATCCATTATTTGAAGTTGGCCTATTATCCAGTAACACTTGGTTCATAATAACTTAGAAAGGTCAAACACATAGGTTCAAAAGTATGCCCAAAGAAATTACATAGGGTTTCTCTGCAACTTCCATCGTGATCTTCCAAGTCGTTACTCTCATTATAAGATATTGATCCTTTTAAAACAAATAAATTCCCTAAAATCTATATATGCATCTAAAGATTCTAAACCCTTCCAAATTGAATTTTATTAAAACAAATAGATAAGCAAACCTGAGTGAAAACGAAAACGAATCAAAATAAAATAAGCAAAATGTGGATAGTGTCTTACAATTGAATTAATAAGCATAAGCAAACCTTAAGGGAATCTGAGTGAATTAATAAAAACCATTATTAAAGCAAAAATAAAATTGAAAACAAACCTGAGTGAACGAAAACAAAAACACTAAGAAAGTGATGGATTGGTCCGAGGATGGTGATGGATTGGTCGCAGCTTGCAGTCGCAGGGTTCCTCCTTGCAGGGTTCGGTTAGGCAAAGGGGGAAGATTAGCACAGGCTGTTCGGTTAAGGTTGGAAAAAAAGAACGAGAAAGAAACTAAGAAAGTGATGATATTAATATTATTAATTAAATTAATAAAAAAAAGCCAACCCGCGAGCTAGCCAGTTTAACCCGCGAGCTGGCTCGTTTGAGTTAGGGTTGGATCGAGTCGGGTTGAATCGAGTTGGCAGCTCATTTAAGCCAACCCAACCCGACTCATTTAGGACGGTTTGCGAGCCAACCCGACGGGTTGGGTCGTTTTTGCCAACCCTATCTGGGAGCAGGAGGTCTCGCTGTACTCCCCTGAGTAGCAGTCCTCTTAAACTGATTTGGCGCTTGCCTAGTCGCCAACTGCTTTCCTTTACCTCTTCCCCCAAACTTCCTGTCTCTCCAGGAAGTGGAACTACCAGTCCCCTTAACATCTGCAATCTTGGCCCTCTTGGCCTTACTCACGATGCAAACATCCTCGATGTCCCGACACTGCTTTGCCAGTGTCCCAAAATCTCTCGATGCAGCTCCAGCAATGCGATCAGCTATCTCCTCGTTAAGTCCCCTACGGAACTTAGCAGCAATAACAATCCTGAAATTTGCAAACTTGACTAGTTCATTGAACTTAGCCAAGTACTTGTTAACAGACAACGAGCCCTGCACTATCCTGTCAAACTCTCCCTGCTTCCTCTCTTGAGCATCATAAGGAAAGTATCTGCCCAAAAAGCAGTCCTCGAAGAATGGCCATGTCATGACATGACCCTACATCTTATAGACGTGAGAGGTGTTCATCCACCACTCATGTGCATAGCCCTCCAGTATATACGTCGCAAACATCAACTTTTGCTGATCAGTGCATTGCATGACTCAGAAGATCTTATCCAACACCTGAAGCCATCTCGCAGCAGCAATAGGATCATAAGATCCATCAAAGGAAGGTGGCTTATGCTTGTGGAAAGCATTAAGTTAGCGGTTGATCACATCACGGTCCTCAACAGGCTCATGGTAGGGTTCCATCACCCCAGTACGCTGACTGGCACCCTCAACGTGACTCTGGCTATCGTCTTGAAGACTGGGTGGAGGTGGTGGTGGTGGTGGTGGTGGCGGTGGAGGTGGTGGCGGAGGATACTGGCCACCAGCAGGACCAGCCCTCATCTTCTCCAACATGACCCTCATCATGGTCATGTTCGCCAGGCGATTAGCCTCCAACACATCCTTTGTGGCCTTTCGGTTCGCCTCTCTGACGGCGACCAACATGGACAGGTTAGCCACTCTCATGGCCTCCTGGTCGACTAGTCGGGCCGCCTGCATCTCAGCTAATGCAGCCAGGACATGATCAGGTTGATCCTCGTTCGTCTCTCGGCTCCTCCGAGGTATTACCATGACTCTGCACAAGTTACACAAAGAATGAGTTGATCAGGCCCATGCGATGTGGTCACTCATGCATCATCATAGTAAAACCCAAAAGAGAGAGCACACAAGACAGACAAACAACAAAACATCCTAAGTTATTGCAATACATACAAGCTTCTTCCCTAGAAAGTGCTCTGATACCATAAAATGTAACACCCTGTGTATACCCAGTTTGTTATCATGTCATCGTATTAAGCTTTGCTTAATTAAAAATGTGGAATAACTTTTTCTTTTCAATTATGACGTCATTAATATGACCAAATTGATTACTTAATCCTTTTTCAAAACATTTCCTGTATGTAATTGCAAATAGACAGCTATATACACTGAATAACCTCATAATATAAAAATGTGAGTATCTAAGTCACGGAACTATAACACGTAGTCCGGACCACAATCCTGATACCATTATTCAACTCAATACTAAGATAAAACAGAGTCAATCAATGTGGCATAGACAACCCCCATGCTCACCAAATAAGGCAACAAAGCCCAACAGAGTCTCAACAACAAAATCATAATAATAACATAAAGCATGTCAACATCCAATCATAACAGTATAAGCAGCAATGTCTAACTTAGCTCTGGCCTCTTGCCGCCCGAGGTCTCAACCCCCGAGTTACCTGAATCTGAAATATGTGCCCCAAACGTGGGGTGAGATCTCTAAACAGAAATCTTAGTAAGACAAGGGGTCCTCAAGGATTTCTCCACCCCAAGCTCACTTACATGTGCAATATAAGTTCAAAAGCAGTGATATAATATAAGTTCCAAAATCAGTGCAATGCAGCAGATAATCATGTTATGTGTGTCAACTATTCTACTAGCTAGAGAAATGCAGGATTTACATACGTCTATTACCCATATCAGTACACGCCCATATCGTACCTGCCCACAGGATCACATTCCCGTCTAGGCGAAACATCACATACATATCATAGGGCATTTGCACTTAACAGCTCAAAAGCATTTCAAAAAATCAATACATGAAAACACATCATGCATATAAACTATTCCCCCATGGGGTATGGTGGAACCAACAATGGCTAAACCGAGGACACGAAAGCTTACCTCTAAGCAATCAATCCAATCCATGGTCCACACCAGCTCAAAGTCCACACACAGCACAATCACAATCTGTCTGGACCAATAATCATATCAATATTCATACTCTACAAGCATATGACACAAAGACAACGCCTTCTTTTTACGTTTCATGTCTTTAGGCTTCTCACAAAGCCATAAGCTCTTAATCACTTTGATTCTGACTTAGATTAATTATTACAGAAGTCCACATTAACCAATCATGGGTCCTCAAACCCAAAATGCCATTCTGTATGAACAGTACAGCTACTGTCTCGAAATTCCCAGAATATCCAGATATATGTCGGGGCCATATCCGGATATCCATATCCGGATATCACAAGACCCCATATCCGGATATCAGTATCCGAATATTTCCAATCCCATGTCCGGATACCAATATCCGGATATCAATATCTTGATATCATATCCGGATATTTCGCGACAGAATGCAGTTTCTGCATTTCGTGAGATATAACTCCAAAGGTTCAATTTTTAACCCAAAAGGACGTCCAATGTAACACCCCGTATATATCCGGTAATGTTATCATGTTATCGTATTAAGTTGCACTTAATTAAAATTGCGGAATATCTTTTTATTTTCAATTATGATGTCATTAATCATTACCAACTTGATTACTGAACCATTTTCAAAACATCGCCTGTATGTATATTGCAATAAACAGCTAACTGAAATACCTCATTAATTAAATAACATAAGTATGAGTCTCTAGTCACGGAACTACAAAACGTAGACCAGACCATCTAACAGTTTATACAACTCTGACTAAAAGTACTAACCACAAAGTGGCATGGACAAACCCTATGCTCACCCAAATAAGGCAACAAAGCCCAACATCAGTCTCAACAACAACAACATAAGCATAAATGACAGAAAACATAAACAACATCCAATCCAGTCATGCCAGCATAATATGAACAGCACTAAACATCAACTAAGCTCTGACCTCCTTCCGCCAGAGGCATCAGTCCCCATACTACCTGAACCTGAAATAAGCATTCCCCAAACGTGGGGTGAGATCTCTAAACAAGAAATCTCAGTAAGACAAGGGGTCCTCAAGGGTCTTCCACCCCAAGCTCACTTACATGTGCAATATAAGTTCAAAAGCAGTTTATCATCATCAGTTCTAAAATAGTGCAATGCAGCAGATAATCATGTCATGTGTGTCAGTACTATTCTACTGGACAGAGAAATGCAGGATTTATATACATCTAATACCCACAAATAGTGCATGATGCTACTTGCATCCACCCCGGATCACCGTCTTGTATGACGCCACATACTCAGGTTTACCGTCAAGATGGAACAACACATGCATATTAAAAGCCATTACACATAAAGCTCAACAGCATTTCAAATATCCAAAGCATGTAACACAGCATGCATATAACCATACCCCCATGGGACATGGTGGAACCACAACATGGCTAAACCGAGGACACGAAAGCTTACCTCTTAAGCAATTAATCCAAGTCAAGTCCACACAAGCTCAATGTCCAAACACAACAGATCACAATCTGATTTAGGACCAGCAAGCATATCAATAAACATACTCTACAAGCATATAATTTAAAGACAACGCCTTTCCTTTACGTTTTACGTCTTAAGGCTTCTAACAAAGCCACAAGCCCTTAATCACATGATTCTGACTTAGTTCAATTATTACAGAAGTTCAACTTCATCAATCTAGGGTTCACAAACCCCCAATAGCCTACTGTATGAACAATGTAGCTACTGTTCTTCGAAATCCCAGAATAGCCGGATATTTTTCGGGGACATATCCGGATATCCAATATCCGGATATCTCTATGCCCATATCCGGATATCCAGATCCCCATATCCGAATATCAATATCCGGATATACATATCCGGATATTTCGCGACAGACAGCAGCGTCTGCATTTCGCGAAGATATCCATCCAAGGTGCCATTTTTAACACTTTAAAACGTCAAAGCATGCATTTTTATTCTGTTTTAGGTTCACATACCAGTTGGTTACTTGCTTAACCCATTTACATGCAAAGACATCACCTTTAAATCATTTAAACTCATGATCAAGGTTAGGCAACTCACCAAAGCTTCAAACTCAGAAATGGAAGGCTCTTGGAGCTCACCAAACAGCTCCAAATATGCAGACCAAGAAGGTGCACGAAAATGCCACACCAAAGGTTGGTTCTTTCTTCACAAAGGTGACACTTTGAAGCTCAAAAGGCCACCACAATGGCTCCAACACCAAACCAGCACTCTCCCTTCCCCAAAATAGAAGGACCAACTCAGAAAATGGCTGACTCAACCCTCCTACACCATTCTACCAAGTGTTTACAAAGAAAGATGGAGAAGAATCAAAGGAAAAGAGAAGACTTTGGAGATTTTCCTTGAAGAAATGGTGAAGAGAAGGCAAGGCACAAAGAGGCTGACTAACACACACTAAAACCCACGCATAAAAGGCTAAGGATAAGCCTAGGGTTGTGTGCAAGTGGCTATTTATAGCCGGTTAACAATTAATCACACAATATTAACTTTAATTGCTACGCTTAGCATTTTAATCCCAAACTCAGGATTCTTAACCTACTCAATTTTACAAGAATTATCATATTTTTCTTATATTTTTCGCAGCACCTTTCCGGTACGCGCTTTTCATAGCCAGTACCAGTTTCTGGCACCAGTTCTCATTATTTTAACTTGAAACTCGTTTTACAAGTCCTACATATTATTCTAGTAATTATCATGTACTTTTTATAATTTTTTGGGATACTTTTTCAGTATGCATTTATACCGACTAGCAGAACCGGTATCTGCACTTTTTGTCAGAAAAGCGATTTTCAGCATTATTACTCACTTACTATAATTATTAAAGCCTCATAAAAATTATTAGGGTCAATTACGGAATTATTTTGTAATTTCACATAATTAAATAATTAACTTCCTTAATTAACGGTGCGGGTTCTTACATCCAAGTATGCATTTTTATTCATTTTTAGGTTCATGATCATGTTAGTTACTTAAACAACTCATTAAAATGCCAAGACTCAATCTTTAAGCAAGGAAAACTCATGATCAAGTTAAGGAACATACCCAAGGCTTCAAAACAGAAGCTAGAGGTGCTCTTGGAGCTCTCAATGAAGTTCCAACAATCTGACTATCAAGGCAAACAAAAATGGTGCTCAAAGGTTGGCTCTTTCTCTTCAAAGATCACATCTTGAAGCTCAAAATGCTATCTCAAAGGCTCTCACAACTCCAACCACAAGGTCAGCCCCCACACCTTACACTCAGTAGCTAAAACCCAAAAATAAAGTAGCCTCACATGCTCCCAAGGCTTGCTCTCACCTATTCAAGGTATTTAGGTGAAAGAACAAGAAGAAAAATGGTCTCTTGGAGGTTTCTATGGAGGAAGAAGAGGGTGGCAAGGGTGACACTCAAAATTCTGAAGCACAAGTCACGTAGGAGGCATAATATGGCCTAGGGTTTTGGGCCAAATGGGTATATATAGTCCACTTAAGTTTTAATCACACTGTATTAGCGCTAATATATACGCTTAGCATTTTAATCCCAAACTTAGGAGTCTGAACCTACTCATTTTTCTAAGATTTATCATATTTTTATTTTATTTTTCGCGGCACCTTTCCGGTACACGCTTTAATATAACCAGTATCAGTTCTGGCACCAGTTCACATTATTTTGACCTGAAACTTGTTATGCCAGTCCTATATATTATTCTAGTAATATATACACACTTTTCATAATTTTTCAGGATACCTCGTCAGTACGCATTTATACCGTGGAGCAGAACCGGTATCTGCACTTTTCGTTAGAAAGCGACTTTTAGCATTATTAATCATTTACCATAATTATTTAAGCCTTCTCAAAATTATTAGGGTCAATTATGGAATTATCTCATTAATCACATAATTAAATAATTACTTTCCTAAATTAACGGTGTGAGTTCTTACAGGCTAGGTTCAGAATCCTAAGTTTGGGATTAAAATGATAAGCGTAGCTTTTAGCGCTAATACAGTGATATTAAAACTTAAGTGGGCTATATAAGGGGTGGCACATGATCCTAGGTCAGAATTTTTGCATTTATACGTGACCCTTGTGCCTCCACTTCTGATTTTGTGCTCTCCAAGCTTGCCACCTCCATTTTCTTCAAGACCAAGCCCAAGTGATCACCTTTCTCCACTCTTTCTTCATCTAAACACCAAAGCCTTGTGTGAGTGGGTCTTGTGAGGGTGTGGGAGCAATATTTTCTGAGTTTTGAACCTTGGGTAAGTTTCACCAACCTTGATCATGAGTTTTCTTTGTTTAAAAGTTGAGTCTTAGCATGTTAATGAGTTAATTAGGTAACCAACCTGAACATAAACTTAAAAGTGAATAAAAATGCATGCTTGGACGTCCTTATAGGTTAAAAGTTGAACTTTGGAAGTGATATCTCGCGAAATGCAGAAACTGCATTCTATCGCAAAATATCCAGATATGATATCTGGATATTGATATCCGGATATGGGGTTGGAAATATTCGGATATAGATATCCAGATATGAGACTTGTGATATCCGAATATGGGGTTGGAAATATCCGGAATATGATATTTGGATATGAATATCCGGATATGCCCCCGATAAATATTCAGATATTTTGGGAATTTCGAGACAGTAATTGTACTATTCATACATAATGATATTTTGGGTTTGTGGACCCATGTTTAGTTAAGGTGGACTTCTGTAATAACTAACTAAGTCAGAAGCAAAGTGATTAAGGGCTTATGGCTTTGTGAGAAGCCTAAAGACATGAAACGTAAAAGGAAAGTGTTGTCTTTATGTCATATACTTGTGAGTATGATTGTTGATATGGTTGCTGGTCTAAAACAGATTGTGATTCTGCTGTTTGTGGACTTTGAGCTTGGTTGGACTCTTGGTTGGATAGTTAGCTTGCGAGGTAAGCTTTCGTGTGCTCAATTTAGCCATTATTGGTTCCACCATATCCCATGGGGGGATGGTTTATATGCATGATGTGTTTTCATGTATTGATTTATTGAAATGCCTTTGAGTTGTTAAGTGCAAATGCCCTATGATATGTATGTGGTGTTTCGCCTAGACGGTAAGCCTGAGTATATAGCCTCATACAATATGGTGATCCTGTGGGCAGGTTGATGTGCCTTCGGCATATAGATATTTCAAAGTAAAAAGAATAAGGATTTGACAGTAATTCAGTGATAAAAAATATTATTTTTAATGAATTATTGATAATGCATCTTCAGACACACTTTCACGCTTAATTCAATGTTTTTGCAGGAGGAAAGCATGCAAATGTGATAATGGTGCAAAACATGTTATTCACTGCCTTCTCACGCTAATAGCGTGAATTTTGCGCTATTAGCGTGAAAACCTGAGGAGCCCTACTTCCTCTTCACGCTAATGGCGTGAATCTCATGCTAATAGCGCCAAGTGGAAGAAAAACAAGAGCCAACTACTGCCTCTTCACGCTAATGGCGTGAATCTCATGCTAATAGCGCCAAGTGGAAGAAAAACAAGAGCCAACCATTGCCTCTTCACGCTAATGGCGTGAATCTCACGCTAATGGCGCCAAGTACAAGAATCCTCATTAATCGTCTGCGCTATTAGCATGGATCTGGCGCTAATAACGTGGCATCGTGCTGTTAGTTTTCTGATTTGTGGATTTGGACGAAAACAGAAATAAAAATCAAATCTTTTGGAAGATTTTGACCTGATTGAGTCATTAGCTATATAAAGGAGTCATAAACCTAAAGAAAGAGAACTTTTGCGCGGAGAGAAATTTACGAAGGAGAACGCGTAGCAAGCAAGATTGAAGCTTTCTTCTCCAAATTTTCTGGTTATTGTTTTTCTTTTATGAATTCCTTTCTACACATAGAATTGTCAGACTTGAACATGTCTGGCTAGTCTTTTATTATTGTGGTAAGGGTCACAACCCTTAATGTGAACCCCTTGTAGTTTGGTTATTTTTTATATTTAATTATTTCAATTGCCTTTATTTTATCCTGTTCTTCATCTTATAATTCTTTTAGAACCGATCACTCTATTAGGATTGTGAGGGTTACGATTTTCAATAGGAATATTGAGATTCTAGTTCCTGACAAAGGGTAAAATAACAATTCATGTATGCACTAGGGATAGGCTACATGAATTGCAAACGTGAAAAATTCACTGGTTTAAAAGGATTAACTTGAAAAGGAATTTCTAAAGGATTAGGATTCTAACAGGGTTAATAAAGTTAAGATCACTAAGGAATTAGGGCTTAACTAATAAATTAACAGATGGTGAATTGTTTGATCAATGGTTAAATTAAATGTAAACATTAATTAATATTGCAAGGTGGGGATCATAAAGGTGTTGGTGTCTTTTACCGCAATATTCTTTTAAATATCTTCTCAATCTTAATCTGTTATTCTCAAGTTTTCAAAAACATCTTTGAATTATTCACAAGTCTTGAATTATTCTCAATCTTTACAACCACAATTATTCTCAAACCAATTTTATTAATCCAACAAGAGAAGAATAGATTAAATAATTTTGGTGCCTCAATCCTCGTGGAGACGATACTCTACTTATCCTTTTATTACTTGAAACGATCGGTACACTTGCCGATTTTTTGCAACACGGGTACAGTATGAGCGTGTACTATTGTGGGTTGTAGACGTATGTAAATCCTACATTTCTCTGGCCAGTAGAATAGTTGACACACATAACATGATTATCTGCTGCATTGCACTGATTTTTGGAACTTATATTATATTACTGCTTTTGAACTTATATTGCATATGTAAGTGAGCTTGGGGTGGAGAAATCCTTGAGGACTCATTGTCTTACTGAGATTTCTGTTTAGAGATCTCACCCCACGTTTGGGGCACATATTTTAGGTTCAGGTAACTCGGGGGTTGAGACCTCGAGCGGCAGGAGGCCGGAGCTGAGTTAGGCATTGCTGTTTATTCTGTTATAATTGGATCCTGACATGCTTTATGTTATTATTATGATTCTGTTGTTGAGACTCTGTTGGGCCTTATTGCCTTATTTGGTGAGCATAGGGGTTGTCCATGCCATATTGATTGATTATGTCTTATTTTAGATTCGAGTGGTATAATTGTATCAGGATTTGGTCCGGACTACGTGTGGTAGTTCTGTGACTTAGATACTCACTTATTTATATTATGAGGTTATTCAGTGTAGATAGCTGTTTATTTGCAATTACATACAGACAACGCTTTAAAGGATTGATTAATCAACTTGGTAATTGATACTGACGTCATAATTGAAAAGAAAAAGTTATTCCGCATTTTTAATTAAGTAAATCTTAATACGATGACATAATAACAACCCGACTATACACGGGGTGTTACACCAGGCATCTTCTTGTTGGATCCGGGCCTTCTCCTGTTGATAAAGGTGGCTGTGCCTATCCATCTCCTCGATCCTTTGTAGCAGGGCATTGATCGCAATGTGAGAAATGCGCTGATCCTCATTTGTCTCAAGTGGGACTTGCAACGCAGCTGGTTGCACCTCTCGAGCATTTGCAACTCGAATCAGTGGATCTTGGTTTACCGCCGGAGTTGATGCCGAATCAGAATACACATCACTCACATGGACAACATCATAATCAACCAATTGTTGATTTCCAAGAATAGGGTTATTCGCTGGTATCTCCTCTAAAATTGGATCTTGTGGTAACCCATGATACGATGATGATGGCTGTTAATAATCGCTTCTGGTGCGTGCCATGGTTATTGTGGAAATAAAATTTTATGGATTCTCACAGACGGCGCCAATGTTTTGTCGAATGACAAAAGTGTCAAGTCAAGGGCTAGTCGGTCAATCTATGATCGTGTACTCTCTTCAGGTATCTATCGATTAGATAACATGAGGTAGCAGATCACTATATACAACTATAACGGTGTTAATTAGCCAAAAGGGTGGTGTATGAGTGCACAGTGGCAACATAATGGTTAAAGAGAGAGATTAAGTCATACCTGTTAGATTTATCTCCTATTTATAAGGTTTTACCGGTGAGTATATGACTTTTGGGCCTCTTACTCATAAGCCCAATTGTTCTCTTGCACAACTGTCGTGTGATTGCCCTTTGTTGGGCTTTTGGATATATAAACCTTACCTGTTGAGTTTTTTTTTTTTCACAGAGTTAGCTCTTCATTGAAATATATAGTATATTAAACTAAAAATAGGGTGAGACTAATCCCCTCTTAAACTTGGTGATTCAACCGTAAACTAGTTTGGGCAGTAAAATAAAATAAAAAAAGCTATTTATAAGCACGCGTTAAATAGAAAAGAGTTAACTATGGGTTCTAGAACTTCGAATATATAGAACACATGAATCAAAATATAGTATAGTAGTAGTGGCAATATTCCACAATTATAAAGAGTGTAGAACTTGAAAGAAAGTATTCATAGGAAAAAACAAAAGATGTTTGACAAAAGGAGAAGGTATTTGAGTGGTGGTGAATGGTGGAAAGAAAGGAGAAAGAAGAATAGAGAATTCTGAGTCAAAGTGTGCGGTGCAAATGAAAGAAGAGAAAATAGAAAAAGAAAGTGGACTTACGTGAGAGAGAAAGAGTAAAGCCAAACATTGTTTTTATAGCATGTCGTTTCCAATTGTGTGCTCCCAGCTTTGGAATTCCATTAACAAATAAGTAGGTGCTTACCAATTCCAACTAAGCCATTTTTATGCGTTCCTATTCTACATGTCTGTCCTTTTCTCTACTGTCTTATTCATTCTGTTCTGAAGTTGTCTCGTAGCATATATATCTATGGTTAATCAGTGTACTTACAATATATATTCTTCTATATTATTTTTTTATTATATAAATTTATTATAATATTATGTTGTCAAGAGCGGTCACAAGTTTATTTGTGATTGAAATTTCATAAGTTTGAATATGTTAGAATGGTAACAGAGAGTTCAAAAACTCTCCCATGTTATATTTTCACCAAAATGATAAACCATAATAAATAAGTGAACCGACGCCACATACATCTCAACACAGAACTATAAGGATATAGGTCAATGGATCTTTTGCACTTATATGGTACTTACTTGATTTATTTCTAACCGATACGAGACTTCACCACTATTTACACTAACTATTTTCAAGGAGTCACACTAGCCTTTTGTTGGAATAGTATGGGAGAGCCCAAAAACTCTTTACATGCAAGGGATACTTCCACGATATGTGCAATGACAAACTATAATAAATGAACTGACACCACAATTCAACCTAAAACCTTAAAACTAAAGGTAAATGAGTTTTTTGCTCATATATGGTCATCACTTGTTTCATTTTTAACTAATGTGAGACTTTACCACTGCTCACACTTAAATATTTCCAACAGGGTGGGAAACAAATTATTTGTTATTCAAGGGTAAGACTGCATACAATAATTATTTTCCCCTCACCCTTGCTAGTCGAGTCTAATGAGAAGAGATTTTGTATCACACACAATATATATATATATATATATATATATATATATATATATATATATATATATGGTAGCGATATATATACATACATACATACATACATATACACACCCACACACGAGTGAGATCCAATAAATCACAGTTATTAGATTAACAAAAATCAACGGTTAAGATTTGGTGTAAAACTTATTATTTTTACACCGGTATAACAATAATAAGTCCTACACCAAATCTTAACCGTTGATTTTCATGAATCTAACAATTGTGATTTATTGGGTCTCACTCATTAATTAATTATTAATCCGGTATAATAATAATAAGATTTACACCAAATCTTAATTGTTGATTTTTGTTAATATAACAATTATGATTTATTGGATCTCACTCGTTAATTAATTATTAATTCTCAATATATATATTATCATGTCACTTGACCGTCCAGTCACACAAAACTACGTCGCTTTGGATAATTATTTTCCTTATTTAATTGATCAAAAATGGATATTATATTTTTCTCTCTTCATTTCTCATCATTGATCCATTATTATATGGTTATGATTCCTCAACTTGACAAATCCTTACGTCGAGTGACTTTACATCTGATTAACCATATATATATATATATATATATATATATATATATATATATATATATAATAAGTTGAGTGTAATTTGGTAACCAATTTGATTTTGTCATGTACTTTTGGGATAGTGCGCCATGTTTGTTTATATATTTCTCCTTGCTCACGCTAGAAGCACTTAACACAGTGAAGCCACCAATCCCTTTTAATATCTAAACCGCAGCTGCAGGCCTCCACCTTCTCATAGGCCAAGATTTGAGAGTCAGGTAATGAAGATTGTTTATTCATCTGCAGCTCTTTCATTTTCCATTCTATCTAAATTCATTTGTTCTTTCTTTCTTGCTTGTAGAAATGTATGGATTATGTAAAGACTGCATTTGTTTTTAGTATGTAATTAAATCCATGATATAATACCTTTTAGTTTTATATATCTTGAATTGGTTCATTTTCCTGATATAATATAATTTTCCTCCATATTGAGTTCTTGACACTCATGCATATTCATGCATGCATGTTAGTATGTGCTTGTAATAGCTAGTGTTCTTTTAAACAAAAGTGCATATTCTTTATGAATTTTTGCATATATTTTTTACTGACAGTTGTCTGTTCATGAATTGAAGAGCTAAGACAAGATTTTCTTATTTGATTCTCATTAATTTGGCTTTAGTTGATTCTACCAAAAGTGCTTGATTATATAATATATCACTGTGCAGGCAAAATTCATTGCAACTTGATTTGGAGTAGTAAGGAGAGGTATCAGTATCTTTATCATAGGAAAAAAAAGAAAGACACTATGGAGTTTTGGAAGCTTTTTGTTGTTGCATTAATGCCAGTTCTTAAGGTACTGTTAATTACTGTTGTTGGCACATTTCTTGCACTTGATCGATTTGGCATACTCAGGGAAACTGCCAGGAAAAACTTGAACACAGTAAGTTTCATCCTTTTTTTTTTATCTCTCCTTATTTTACCTCAAATACTATATCTTTATCCAAAGTTACAAATTTTTTAATTGGTAGCAAGTCATTGGTCATTGTTAAATTTTTTAAATATTTTTTTTTTACTGTTTATATTAGTTCTTAGTTTTCCAGTTTACTAATGAAATTCCATATAATGTTCTTAGGGTGAACATGTGACTTATTTTGCTAGGTGTAACAGCCCCAAACCCTGTAGCATGATATTGTCCGCTTTGCCCTCGGGTTCATGGTTTTGTTTCTTGGGACACCCCACAAAAGGCCTCACACTAAAAGAGGTATCCACACCCTTATAAGGCATGCTTCGTTCCCCTCTCCAACCGATGTGGGACATTACATCCTCCCCCACTGGGAATACAGTGTCCCCGCTGTACACACCGGTCCAGGGCCAGGCTCTGATACCAAATGTAACAGCCCCAAACCCTGTAGCATGATATTGTCCGCTTTGCCCTCGGGCTCATGGTTTTGTTTCTTGGGACACCCCACAAAAGGCCTCACACTAGAAGAGGTATCCACACCCTTATAAGGCATGCTTCGTTCTCCTCTCCAACCGATGTGGGACATTACACTAGTCAATGATGTTTTGTCATCTTAGAGTATTTTTCATTCAAGACTTGATGAGTAGCTCTAGGACCAAATGTGTCAGGTCCATATCAACAAGTACATGGATCAATCGGCACGAATTGTTCCAATTTAATAGTTGTCCCCAGTTCGAGTTCTGGATTGGTAGAAAGAGTCTTGGTCCTGTTGGGCTCAATTGAATTGTTTAATTAATCAATGAGTGGAGAAATCTTAAAAATATAAAGTAAAACAATTGTATCAAGTCGAAGTACTTTTAGTGAAATAGTTGCACACTTTAAATGATGTCAAGCTCAAACGCCAATATTAGTATCTGATTGGCCCAGCTGAGGACATATAAAAAACCGTAGATAGAGTTCAAGGAGGGGCCCTCTAATATTAAAAAAAAAAATGAAAAATGAGACGATGGGAGCAATGTTAATAAAATCGGATTGGTCCATGAATCGATAAATCGATCATATAATGGTATGAGTGAAGCAATGGACCGGCCATGCATCAGAACCGGTGCTACTCGGCAGGTTAATCGGTGACCCGATCCAGTCTAAAATAAAATTAATTTTCATTTTTTTAGATATTTGAGTATATTTATAATTTTTTAATATAAATGATAGAATTACATATAATTACCGGATCATGCAATTCAACCAGTGACCCACTGATTGAACCAGTCATCAAGTACCTTAACTGGGTCAATTATGTCTGTGATATGTGAGTGTATGAAGCTTTAATTGACCAAGTATTTTGGGTCTAATAATTTCACACTTCAAATCACTCCAAAACACTCCTCAATCCAATAAAGTCTAAAGAGCTCTCATGCATGAGGAACTAAAACAAATATAAAATCATTAACCTCAACTTAAAATCTTTAAATTTTTAAAATTGTTTATTAATATTTTATTATTTCTTATAAAGAAAAGGTTGGGGAAGAAATAGGACAATATTACTTGGTAACTAACTACTAATATGAGATTTTTATTTATTTTTTTGGTTGTTCTTTAACAGATGGTGTTTTTCGTCTTCGCTCCAGCTCTTGTTTGTGGTAGCCTAGCTGAAACAATAACATTACGGAGCATAGTTATGTTGTGAGTTTTGCTTATTGCTACTTTTGCATTTTCTTTTAGAAATTATTCTCCATTTAGTTGGATTGTCATGTATGCTTCACCAATAATGTAGGTGGTTCATGCCGTTGAATGTTCTTCTCACATTTATTATTGGGACAGCTCTTGGATGGTTACTTGTTAAAATAACTAGAGTTCCTCATCATCTTCAAGGCCTTGTGTTGGGGTGTTGTGCTGCAGGTAGGGTCACTTACATATTTAAAATTGTAAAGTTCAAAAACCCCCATGTAATAATTTTTTTTTTTTTTTATCACTTACCTCTTTTTATGGTTTTTTTTCTTATCACTTACCTGCCCCATGATTTTTTCCATCCAAATCCACTTTTAAAACCATTAAAATTTCAATTAACTTGTCTATTTTACCTACATCAAAAGCATTAATTTATCATAAATATAGAAATTTTCCGCTTTATATATAACGTAGGACAAGTAAGTGATAAGAAAAAAACTATAACGGGGTAAGTGATTTTTAAACTTTTCCCTATTTAAAAGTATCTCTTTAATTAATTATCTTATCATTAATATCATATAGATCCTAAATAATTAATATCTATAATGATTTGGAGTTTGATGCCGACAGGAAACCTTGGAAATTTGCCTCTTATTATAGTTCCAGCTGTTTGTAAAGAGAGAAGCAATCCTTTTGGAGATGTGGATGTTTGCTACAGAAATGGACTAGCATATGCTTCTCTATCAATGGCAGTATGAAACTAACTTTAAACATTTGGAATTTAAGTATGTTCATCACTGAGTGATGTTTACACTTTTGAATTATTATTTCAGCTTGGAAGCATTTACATTTGGACTTATGTTTACAACATTGTCCGCATATATTCAAGCAAGATTTCCACTGAAGTCAAAGTTGATGATTCCATGATTAATCCAGTATTTGCAACTGCAATAGAAACTGATCCAGAAAACCTTTTAACACGTTCCACTGGAGGAGCATTGGTTACTGTTGATGATAGATCACAGAGTAATGATCATGTGAAGCAATTTGAAATTGAATGTACAATGCCTGATAAACAAGCAAAGGTAGTTGTTGAGTAGTTCTAATATAATTAGATTGTCTAAACTTTTCCTTTATGGCATGAATTTCTAACCTCTTTGGTTTAGTATTTGTATCTAGGATCAATATGCTCGCGCGAGTCTATGAAAAGACACCGTAAAGGGTAACAGATCATTGTATGCATAGTGAAGACTAATAGAGTATCCAGTTCAGAGTGTGTATATTAACCCTCTATTTATTGAAGGGGTTACCTATAAATGAAGAGTGTCCTGATAGGAGTCAGCTTGTTGGGATATGATAAGTAGCCTCAGGCTTAGGACAAGAGATCATATCTCTTATCTCTTTAGCTCATCACTTATCTAGGCCCATAGGATAGGTCCAGAGAACAGGTCTCTTGCACCAATTAAATCTCAAATAATCCATTACTTTTTTTCTCTTTTAGGTTTGCACCACCAATAAGCACCATCGCCTTTTTATATCAGCAGCACAAATTGGTAGCTCTTAATTAATTGACATCTTATATTGTTTAGGTTAGAGTTGAATGCAACACATAATAACGATTGGTGGCTTATGCATTACCTATCTTCAAAATGTTTTATCAATTGGGAAGAAGTTAAAGACATAATAAGATTGAAACTCAATATGGCATGCCTTCTTATTCTATTGCATTTCACTTGGTGATGAGGAGTGAGAAGCACTGTTCTTGTTAAGATGTAGATAACATTCTATAGAAGTTATGATCTTACATTTCCAGATTTTTACAGGTACTTAAAAAGGAAAAGATTGTGAAACAGCTGAAAATATTAGCTGAAAAGATCAACCTGAAGGTAGTATTTGCACCTGCCACGATAGGAACGGTATATCAAAAACACTCTTATTCTTCTCTGTAGTCTTCTTATTATTCTCGTTCAACTCATTTAAAGACGGAACAATAATGTTTAGAACGAGGTATGCTCGAACAGTGGCCAAAGTGCTACCGTTGGCAAAAAAAAACACCAAAATGCTACGTCAACAGTAAATTTTGCCAAAATGTCACGTGGCATATTTCACTACACTGTGTAGCGAAATATGTGTGCAAATAATTCGCTACACGGTGTAGCGAAATATGCCGCCTTAGAATGCACAGAACCAAAAATGCCACGTGTCAGACAGGGAGAATTTCTGACACGGCATATTTCGCTACACCGTGTAGCGAATTATTTGCACACGTATTTCGCTACACAGTGTAGCGAAATATGTCACGTGACATTTTGACAAAATTTACTGTTAGCGTAACATTTTGGTGTTTTTTTTTTGCCAACAGTGGCACTTTGGCCATTGTTCCGAGGTATGCTAGTTACAATTAAAAAGAATTGCAACACTATTGACATAAAGTCATATCACAACACTATATGTTGATATCTCAACCATGTTAGATTCTTCTGAAGCATATAGAGGCATTGCTATCTTGGTTTATAAATGTTAGACTATTACCAACTTCGCCTCTTGCTTCTTAAGACTATTAATTAAGTTAATATATTGGAACTTTATTAATTATTCTTAACAAGCATATTTCCTCCTTTCCTTATGTGTATGCAGATTGTTGGTTTAATAATTGGTATAGTCCCACAATTTCGAAAGCTATTAGTTGGTAATAATGCTCCTCTCCGTGTGGTTCAGGACTCTCTAGTCATGGTGGGGTAAGTCACCCAAATCCTCTGCACCCACATTTGGTTATTAGGTACCCAAAAAAAAACTTTATTTTGATGAATTTTTTTTTTCTCATTTTAAAAGATATAACTTTATATCATTTTAAGTAAAAATGTTGTAATACATATTTGTTAATTTTTTACATTTTCTTTCCTCCATAAAATTTGGAGAGAGAAATAGAGAGTATTACGGAGAAAAAGAGAATGTAAAAGACTAACAAATTTATACCAAAACACAGTTGTTTTACTTAAATAAATATAAAGTTGTATCATTTAAAATGATAAATAATTTTTCCTTGTTTGATTGTACACCTTTTTATTTAACCTGATTTGCAGGGCTGCAGGAATTCCAGCAATGACCTTGTTGGTTGGGGCAAATCTTATTAAGGGCAAGTGAATAAAATGAATTTCTCAAATTTGTCATCAATCTCTTTGGTTGAGTTCAATGTAGTAGTTACATTTGAAAATGAATGTGATGATTTTTCAGGTTTAAAAGGAATAAGAAAGCAGCTTCCACTTATTGTTGGCATTACTTTGGTTAGATTCATTGCCTTGCCAGCAATAGGAATAGGCATTGTTAAAGGTGCCATTCATTTTGGCTTGATCCACCCTGATCCATTATATCAGTTTCTTTTACTGCTTCAATATGCCCTTCCACCAGCGGTAGCCATGAGTAAGTTGTTTATGAAAATAAAAAAATGAGCATTTATGGCAAAAGCAATTAAACTATTGTGACATCCCAAAATAATTTTTTCTTTCTTTTTCTTCTTTTAGTTCTTTATATTCTCTCAAAGTGATATATTATTTATCCGGAAGTTGGAATTATCAAGTTGATTACTATTGATAATGACAGAATAAGTTATTTTCACATTAAACAAAAGGTTAAATAAATATATTCACTTTGAAAATCTATCAGATATTCCACCTAGCACTTCTTAATTTGTCTACAAATATCTATCCATTGATAGTATACATAAATTTAATTTCATAATTTACTTACAGGTTACAAAAAAATTATTCTTCACCAAACCTGTTTGCATTTCCAATATTTTTTATTCACTTCATATCCATATAACAGTTTTCACTTTCTGAAATTTTAATCATTTCTCCTTTAGACTTTATGTGGTAATATACTTATTTATGAATGTAACAGGTACGATTACTCAATTATTTGGAGCTGGTGAGGGTGAATGTTCAGTTATCATGTTGGCAACTTATTCATGTGCTGGAATTTCGCTTACACTCTCCTGCACATTCTTTATGTGGCTTGTACTATAGTTATTTTATATTGCAAGATCTTTTTTTTTTACTTTTAACAAATGTCACATTGTCAAAGAAAATGCATTTTAAGATCTAAATATGTATAGAGTTTAGTTAAATTAGGACTGGTTTAAAGGTAGATCAATATTTCAGTGTGCAAAATTGTGGAAAGCATATATGTTGTAAGTTGTAACTTTATGGTGTAATTTTAGCCAAATGAAAAGGGAGAAAAAGGGATAAAAGATCAATACTGAGTTTCTTTTTTGTGATGCAATGATTTTACAGTTAGCTTCTGTCATGGACTCATGTGATGCCCATTTATCACTATGTTCAACAAGGGGCAATCCAAATATAAATATGATATAATTAAGGGAGAATATTCATCAAGGATATCAATCCTAATACGACAGCATTATACATGGGCTTGGGCTGCCAGGAAAGACACAGAAGGTCCAGAATCAAATATCCACAGGCAAACCCTATAAATAAGATGTAAAGCCTACATGTATGATTATTCTCTCTCTTACTATTATGATATCACTGTGCACACACACCACCCCTTTCGCGAAAGCTATTTTGTATTCTTTGTGCACAATGATCCGCTAAACTCAAGGGTATCTAACTCATAAATACCTTAGAGGGAGCACCTAGATCCAACATAAACATACTAGCCCATTAAGTTAGACATCTGTCTTCAGGACAGAACAACTTCAATATGCTTTGTCCTTTTGTAAAAAGCTTTATTGGAAGCATGGGAAGGTAAAGAGATCAATCGTGATGAATCTTTAGGATCTGGAAACGATGAAGTAAGTCTGGTGATGTGTTTGAATCATTAAAGGGAGCCAAGGTTGTTTATTGGGAGAGAAAAAGAGAAGCACAGCAGGACAAAGGAATTTGTTTGAGCAAGTGAAATGAGTAGTAGTGTTCACGGAGAAATTTCACCAAAGATTTTCACAATATTTGCTGATTCAATTTTTAATTATAGGATGTGAACAACTGAACATAGAGTGCATCAAATAAAAGTGAAAATATTAAATTGTAGGAATTTAAGTGACAAGAAAAATAAATTGATAATGGATGTAAATAGCGAGTGGAAATTGATGAGAAAGTAATTGGTGGTAGAAACCAACGGTATCATGATAACCCACATTATTAAGTTGTATAAATGGGAATTACTCATGGATTTGAAGATATTAATGTGACTAAAAATTCAATTCTTGCCATTCAAGTAAATTAGTTACTAAAATGAAGTTATGGAAAGTTTAGGGACCAAATTGTGAATATACAAAAGTTGGCCTAAACATAATTATAATGCCATAATAATTAAGTTACACTAATTAGAAAGTAATGTCTAATCGAGTGAAAATCTTAAGTTTTGGGTTAAAATATCCACCAGGGATAAAATGATAATTTGACAGAAATTATCCGATTTTGGACCAACCCTGTAAAATACACGTCACCTAAGCCTATAAAATTAGGGAAGCATGTTGGAAAGAGAAAAATTAGAGGAAAATCTAATTATATGTTGACCAGATACGTTCATGGTAATAACTAATCATACTTCATAGAGTCTTCCATAATCCGAATGCACTTAACTTGTACGACCAAAATATTCATTGGCCTTGTACTAAAATTTCATATATATATATATATATATATATATATATATATATATATATATATATATATATATCAGGCATTGCCTCTTCATAATCATATTATCAGAATATGCATTTTAACTCAAACACATAATTAGTGTATCCTTTTTTAATTAGGGTTTTTGACAATCTATAACATATGTATATAAACATATTACACATATTTCAATACTCTTCACATCATCATACACACCAAAATTCATCACCACATTACACTTATCAGCACATCAAACATTAGATTTGTCAGACATATCAAATCACTAGAATTTAAGACTTATCAGTTTATCTCTGAATTGTCAGATATGTTAGTAAGTTCATAATTTATCAGACATATCACATAGTTCATAAATGTTAAGTCATTAAACATATCAACATTATCAGATAATAGATCAAACATCATTAATTCACATATATTCACATTTTATTACTATATGAATACAACTATACTAGTGTCTATCCACATCATCAATACAGACATAAAACCATCATCTCACCATAGTTTGGTAGAACTCAACATAGGAGAAAACTCCTTAAACCAAGAGCTTACATGTGAAGCTTTCCTCACAAGCAACTTAATCCTTCAAAGTACTTCTTTTGTGCACACTCTATTATCACAAATAAGACATTATCAATTTCTAAATAAGTGTCACTTGCAATTCAAACAACTCAATACTTACATATTAATTTACCAATTAACCTAGGTGACTTACCTAATACCTTTGATCACTTTACTTGAATTTAAACAACCCATAAGACTATTTATCTTGTGATGGCCAAATTATGGCCTTATTGATTCGCTATCTTTACAAGCTTTTCATTCATCATTCTATGTTCCATTACATAGTTTAATTCGAGTAGTTATCAATTACATAACTTGATAAACTTCCAACTTTACCTTAAACCTCACGGTGGCTGAATTAGGTATAACCCTAGTTACACTCTTGTCATGTTTTTAATCATTCTTTCAAAGTTCCATTGGCATTTTACCATAACTAGAATCATTGCCAAATCATTTTCAACGATCTAATTGTCACTTTAAAATCCACACAACCTACTTAGATTTTCAAATGATCCTTTCATCATTCTTATTTTACAAACACATCTTAAGACTCATTATCTTCATGAAAACAAGGATGAAACATAATTCCATCCATTTTTACTTGACATGACTAATTTGACACATAGTCATTTTATAGGTTTCCATATCTTTTCCATGATTAATGAACTCTTGATTCATCTAATCATTTATTAAAAGCATCGATCATTGTACACTTAAACATTATGATATTCAATTTCAAAGGCTATTTACCTTGCATAGCCGAATTGGCTATATGTGCAGGTATTTTTAACTTTTCATTAACTTAAACTTAAGTTCAATTACTTCAAGTTTCCAAATACTCAGCAATGATCATGATTTCATTTAGACTTAATATTAAACACATGATACACTATCTTATCCATGTATAAGCCGAAACCTAGTTGTACTTTTAGCCATCCATTCTGCATTTTCATTAGCTTAACTTGCTTAGTTTAAGTTCAACTCATCCCACAACCATTCTTAGACATCAAACCCCATCAAATGTCCAAGATTATATCATCATATATTGCCTTAAAATAAAAAGAACATAGATGATATCTTGAGATCAAACCATAAGAACTCAAGTATTTTACTTTGAATAGCTTCTATGTCAACACAAGGTAACTCTCCACACTTCAAACCACTAAAAACTTCATCTTTCAACACAAAGACAGCCATACCTTCAAAACTTTAGAGAGGGTAAAACACACTCAACTCAGCCCCACTTGAAGAACTAATCATATATTCATGATCACAAGCTGAAACAAATGAAGAGCAAAGAAATGTTAAAGAAGGAGAGCAGGAAAGCAGTATAGCAGAAAGACGAGTAAGAAGAAATAAGATAGTTCCACATCGCTATCGTGAGGAAATGTAATGTAGTGAATGGTAGTTAGTCTGTTATTCAGTTACTGTTAGTTGGTTAACAGTGTAGTTAAGGACAGTTAGTCATAAACCTTGGGTAAATAAATGTGAGGACCCTTAAGTATAAAAGGGTATCTGAATGTAAAGAAGGTATCAATCATTTTAATCAGAATACAATCGATTCATTTCTGTTCCCCTGTTCTTCGTTCTTCCCTTCTTCCTCCCAAATTGTTCTTCATAGATAAGGTCTTCCTTATCAATTGGTGCTTTCATCTGAATCATGCCTCCAGAAACTAGAGCACGCTCCATGGATGATCGTATGGGTCAGACTCAATCGGAGATCGACACACTGAAGGAACAGATGAACGAGAAATTTCAAGAGATCACTTGCAAATTGGATGTGATTTTTGACAATTTCCAGGACAGAAGTTCTTCATCTTCTGTAGCAGAAACCCAGCAGCGGCACATTAATGCAAACGATCATCAAGCAACTCGTAATTTGAGGCTCAAGGTTCCCAAGTTTGATGGAACCATGGATGCACAGGATTGGATTTTCAAAGTGGAATAGTTCTTTGATTTTTATGAGATGAATGCTACACAGCGACTGCGAATTGCACCTTTCTACTTCGAAAGGAAAGCCTTATCATGGTACCAGTGGCTTAAGAAAAACACAACAGTTGATTCATGGCCAGTGTTCCTCCAATCACTACAAGTTCGATTCGGACCTTCTGAATGGGAAAACTATCAAGGGCAATTAGCAAAGTTAACCCAACAAGGTTCTGTCATCGATTATCAGGAGAAATTTGAGACATTGTCCAATAAGGTAAATGGTTTATCAGAATCATTTTTACTTAGTTGTTTCATATCTGGTTTGAAGACAACAATTCAACATGAAGTCAATTCATTCAGACCCACTACACTTACAAATTCCATTGCCTTAGCCAAAATACAAGAAGCCAAATTAGCCTATAAATACCCTTATCCCAAACTTCATTCCCCTTATCCACCACTATTACCTACACCCACAAATACACCTATTACAAACCCTGCATCATCCAAGAACCCTGTCAGTCACACTACTAACATTATTCAACCTAAGGAAACCATCCATAGACTTTCCCAAAGTCAAATACAAAGAGGAGGGACAAGAATTTGTGTTTTACTTGTGGTGATAAATATTTTCGTAGCCACAAGTGTAAGGCTTCTGTCCACATCTTAATTGTACCGGATGATGAAATTTCCTCGAATGATGATTCTGCTGTTGTTCATGAGGACTATATGTTACTGGATCGAGACTCATTAGTAGAGCAACATGAAACACCTCAGATTAGTTTTCATGCTTTGTCTGGCTTTGTGGTACCCCCAAACTCTAAGGTTCCAAGGACATATTGGGAAGACTGAAATGCTATTGTTGGTTGATGGAGGGAGTACTCATAACTTCCTACAGCCACAAGTGGTCTCTTCCTTACAGTTACCTATGTCCACATAAAGACAATTTGATGTTATGGTGGGAAATGGCCAAATCTTAAAATGTCAAGGTTTTTGCGCAGCTGTACCTGTCAAAATACAGCAACACATATTCCTTGTTGATTTCCATGTTTTACCTATCCAAGGAGTGGATATGGTACTAGGAGTACAATGGCTACAACTACTAGGTCCAATTGTGGTGGACTACCAGAGGCTCACTATGGAATTCACTTGGGAAGGAGAAATCATCAAGTTAACTGGAGAACAACACAACAACCCAATTTCTTTGAATCAGTTTAAAAAGATTCACAATACTGGTCAAATTGCTTCACTGTATCAGCTGACATTGATTGATTCCCAGCAACTTGTATCTAATGAAGACAGCCATCCACACATTCAACAACTGTTGGATGAATTTGAGGAACTATTTCGGGAGCCCACCGAATTACCACCTCATCGAGCCTTCAATCATGAAATTCATTTGGAACCACAATCACAACCAGTCAATGTGAAACCATACAGGTATCCACATTTCCAAAAGAATGAGATTGAGAAACAAGTAGCCAACATGCTGGAATCGAGTTTCATAAGGCATAACACCAGTGCTTTTTCCTCACCTGTCTTACTAGTCAAAAAGAAAGATGGCTCATGGAGGTTTTGTATAGACTATAGAGCCCTTAATAGCATCACAATTAGGGACAGATTTTACATTCCCATAGTAGATGAGCTCATGGATGAATTGGGAGGATCTAAATTTTTCTCCAAGTTAGACTTGAGGGTAGGGTATCATCAGATTAGAGTACATCCTCCTGATATTCATAAGACTGCATTTAGGACACACCAAGGCCACTATGAGTTCTTGGTGATGCCTTTTGGTCTCACAAATGCACCCTCCACATTCCAAGCCACCATGAACCTGTTATTACAACCATTTTTGAGGAGATTTGTAGCTGTATTTTTTGATGACATCTTGATTTACAGCCAATCCCTTGAAGATCATTGGCAACATCTCAGGTCAGTCCTTATTACTCTACAAACTAACCATTTTTATATTAAGAAAAGCAAGTGCTCTTTTGCGCAGCAATCTGTAGAGTACCTTGGTCACATTGTCTCAGCAGCAGGGGTACATATGGATCCAGCAAAGATTCAAGCTATGACAGAATGGCCAACTCCCAAAAACATTAAACAAGTTAGGGGATTCCTAGGCCTTACTGGCTACTATAGGAAATTCATTCGCAATTATGCAGCAATCGCTTCACCCCTTACAGATTTGTTGAAAAAGGATTCATTCATCTGGACCTCAACCACCCAGGAAGCTTTTCAAATCCTCAAGTCTGCCATGTTATCAGCACCGATCCTGATTCTTCCCAATTTTAACCAGGACTTTGTCATTGAAACAGATGCATCTGATTTAGGTGTGGGAGCCGTGCTACTTCAACAAGAACATCCAATTGCTTATTTTAGCAAAAAGCTATCATTAAGGATGCAAAGGGCCTCAGCATATGTGCGTGAATTATATGCAATTACTGAGGCCGTGAAGAAACAGCGACAGTACCTGCTAGGGAGGATGTTTCTCATACGAACAGATCAAAAGAGCCTTAGAGCTTTACTTGATCAAGTGGTCCAAACACCCGAACAACACTATTATTTGGCTAAATTACTAGGATTTCAATACTCCATAGTATACAAGCCAGGGAAGGAAAATAGAGTAGCTGATGCTCTCTCTAGGCAACCAACTATTTTCTCATTGTCCACATTGTCAACTGTTCAGTTTGATATTTTAGACACCTTGCGCAAGGAGAATAAGGAGTCTCAATATTTTTTACAGCTTTACAGTGACTTGAATTCCCAACACACGCATATGGAGGTCAGAGATGGACTCTTACTCAAACAAGGGAAACTACTCCTTGATCCCTCATCACCTGTAATACAGAAAATCTTACAAGAAACACATGCTACACCAATCGGGGGTCACCATGGAATCCAGAAGACAGTGGCCCGCACTACAGCTGCATTCACATGGCCGGGTCTACATCATGATGTCAAGAAATTTGTGAATCAATGTTTGATTTGCCAACAATCTAAATACTCCACCCAAGCTCCTGCAGGTTTGCTGCAACCCATCCCAATACCAGAAAGAGTTTGGGAAGATCTCACTATGGATTTTATCATAGGTTTACTAAACTCGAATGGCTTCACTACTATTTTGGTTGTAGTTGACAGACTCTCTAAGTATGCTCACTTTGGAGCATTACCAGCCAAATTTCATGCAGCAAAAGTGGCATCTTTATTCTCTCAAATGGTCTGCAAATTACATGGCTTTCCAAGGTCTTTAATTTCTGACTGTGATCCCTTATTCTTGAGCAAATTTTGGATGAAGCTGTTCAAATTGAGTGGCACAATCCTCAAGCGAACCACAGCCTATCACCCTCAATCAGATGGGCAATCAGAGGTGGAGAACAAGACACTGGAGCAATACTTGAGATGTTTTGTAGCTGACCAACCCAAACATTGGTTCAATTTCTTACATTGAGTAAGAAGAAATAAGATAGTTCCACATCGCTATCGTGAGGAAATGTAATGTAGTGAATGGTAGTTAGTCTGTTATTCAGTTACTGTTAGTTGGTTAACAGTGTAGTTAAGGACAGTTAGTCATAAACCTTGGGTAAATAAATGTGAGGACCCTTAAGTATAAAAGGGTATCTGAATGTAAAGAAGGTATCAATCATTTTAATCAGAATACAATCAATTCATTTCTCTTCCCCTGTTCTTCGTTCTTCCCTTCTTCCTCCCAAATTGTTCTTCATAGATAAGGTCTTCCTTATCACAAGCTCTCAAACTCTAAGTTTCATGTAGAAACCTTAACCTGAAAGTGTTTAGTTTAAGAGATATAATCTTGTCCTTTTCCAAGATACATGTTCGACCAAGGGAAGCATGAAGAAGACAAGAGGAAGAAAGGAAGCGTGCGTGAGACACCAAGGGAGAAAGATAACCGAATTGGTAGTAAAATATTTACCAAAGTCAACTTAGTTAATTCATTAACTTTCTTACCAAGTCTCTTTAATTTGTCAACATAGACTTGCTTACTATTGGTCCACCTATTTCCCTCAATTCACTTGAACCTTCGGCTGCATACAAGGAGGAAAGAAGGGAGTTCAACCGACTTACATAGTGAATTTTCCCATAAAACGACTTAACTTTGTTAGTATATCAATATAGCCTACAACTTTTCAAGCTTTCAATTGAATTCTCATTGGTCAATTTATCTCACTTGAATTCAACCCACTTACAAGACATGGGTAGAAAGAATGCGCACAATCCATAAAGAAAGAAGACACTCAACACACATGTATAAAATCAACAAAATTGACTTAGTCAATAGTTTACTAACTTTTCTTTCAATTTTGACTTGTAAACCTTTTTAATTCAATATGATTGGTCCAAGCATACACACATAATCGGGTGACATACATAGGAAAAACAAAGATACAAATCAAACTATGTAGTAAAAATAACACTAAGTTAGTCAACTAGTCCAATTTGCTTACTTACTTTGAATTTCCAAGTGATCTTGCATATCATTGGTTTATATTTTACTAAACTTTGACTTAATTTTATAATTTAATCTATGTATAGTTAGATCAATCCAAGACCACTTCTAGTCATCAAAATTCTATAGAGAATTTAATTAAACTATCAAAATTAAGCTTAGGCTATTATTTTGTTTATTTGCAATTTAGTCCATAAACTTTCACATATTTATACTTTGACCCCTAATTTTTATCAATAATCCCATTTAGGTCTAATTTACTTTACTTGACATGAATTGTATCATCACACTTCTTATCATGCCAATCCATTCAATTACACAACAAAACTTGCATCAAAAGCTTACTTTCTTTATAAACTACCAATCAACCTTATCGTGGCAGATGATATCTATTCTTAAAAGTAACTTTATTAAGTTACCTATAGTCCGTGTACAGTTTCATAGTTTCATCCTTCTTTTTCACAAAGACAACTGGTTCTACCTATGGAGACACACTAGGTCGAATGAAATTTTTGGCAAAAAGTTCCTCAATATGTTTTTTCAACTCAGCTAATTCCAATGGTGACATCTAATATGGAGCCAAGGAAATAGGCCCCACATCAAGCAACATATCAATGGAGAATTCAATCTCCCTAGCCAGTGGGAAATCTGGAATTTCGTCAGGAAACACCTCTACAAATTCATTCACCACATCAATATTTACAATTTGTTCCTGAATCTCACTCACATAGCCTCCCATCAAAACATAACCCAGAGCCCTAGCCTTCAAAGCCTTTTTAGTTTGACACAGACAAACCAGGAGAAGAACTAGAAGTTGACTCATTACAATTTTATACTATCTTTTTGCCAAATCAATTAATAATAGCACAATTTTTGGATAGTCAATCTATACCCAAAATGATTTTCAAGCTATTCATGGGCAAATATGCAAAATCAACCGTATAATCTCTCCTTTATACTTGAATACATCATCCTTACATATGACGTATGTTCAGGTACTTCTTTACAAATATAAAATATAAAAAAATTCAATTCAAGTGGCATTAATAGTAAAGAGATGGATAGAGTAAATCAATTTGATGATTTTAATATCCTAGAAGATAAAATTATCTCGTACATATATAAAAATTATAAAAATATATGAGGTTCATGTAAGGTCATATGAAAATAAAAGAAGAAAAAAAAAATATAGTTTATAAAATAAAATTATATAACCCCATACACTTTTATTTTCTACAACGTAAAAAAAATATTAATCCCAAAATAAATTATTAAATAAGTTATTTTTTTCAATTAAAATAAGTGTTATACTAAATGGAGAGGGTTATATTTATAAATTTTTTGTTTACAAATTCTTACAAACTATACTATGTAACCCTGGGAGAACACTAAGTTACATCATGTTTTCCTGAGAGTACATAGTATAATTTAAAAAAATTTATAAAAGAAATTTGTAAACGAATTATTCCCTTTGGTATAATTGTCGGTACTATCAAATACGAAAGATATTTTCATCTCAATATTAGTGATAGTGTTCCTCCCCTACGATCTTCACCATACACACTTTAGGATATTCTCCATGATTGTTCAGAATATATCGGATCCAGGTCCTTAGGTATGAATCTTTTCCCTTTGGTATTACTCTACTTTACTGATTTGAGTGCTGAAATTTCTACAAACCTATCATGAAGGAGCAACTCCAAAGCACCTTCAGCAACACCATCTGCCACCTTAGACGATGTCAAGGGAGACCAGATTCAAGTAATTTGCCCGTAATTTTTTTTAAGTCACATTATTAAAAGAATTTAAATATTTGGGAAAACTTTAAAACTCTCCTATCATTTTCTTTAAAATTATTTATTCCTATATTATTTTTTTAATCACTTACTTCTCCTATGATTTTTCCATCCAATTCCAACCCGTAAGAGTGTTAAAAATTAAACTACATTACTTATTTTGTCTGAGTTTGACACTAGTATTCCTAATGAATTTCATTGCTAAATTTTTCTCGATTTAATGAGAAACTCGTCATTGTATCATCGAAGCACACTTACGATCAAACTTCAATTCCACAGTGGATAAACTTTGCTCCAAAAGTGGGCAAAGGCTAATTCACATTGCTCTAATACCGAACTATGCATTAAAGAGTCTTGTTATTTTCGAAAAAAAAAGAGAGAGTCTTGTTCACCAATGGTGTCATCAAAACAACGTCGTAAGAATGAGTCATTACAAGAAAAAATCTTATTAGTAATAAAATTTTATGAAATTTTGTCACAAATTTTTACGTCGCAAGTAAATTTTGTCACAAATTTCCGTGTCACAAATTTATTTATGACAAAATTTGATTATTTATGTCAAAATTGTCATTTGTGACAAAATTTATGACGAAATTTATTCACAAATAAACTTTTTTCTTATAGTGAACCTATAACTAATTCACTCCGAGAGAACCAAGAACTGCAATAGTAACTTGAATGAGAATGCTAATGATTATATTTCTGCAAATATAGCAACAGCTATCGAGATGACAAGAAGATTTCTAGTTGGAAATGGTTTTCTTTTGATGTTGCAATTTTTTATGTCAAACAAAGCATGGAGCTTTGGTCATATGACTGTTGATTAGAAAATACGCTTATAAGAAAACGCAAAAACAAAAGCAACAAGTTGAATCAAATAAAGATAAAATAGATAATTTAAGTGATTAAAAAAATAATATAGGGATAAATGAAGAACCACAAATTTTCTCTAAATATTTTAATAAATATCAAAAATCAAATCATTTTACATTAACCATTCATTTTAAAGAAAAATATTTTACAATATCCATGTCCTTTATCATGAAAAATGTGTTTCTCCTACAATTCTTAAACAACTCTTTTTAGGGTTGGCAATTAATTAAAATACATGACATTTTGAAAATTTTATTTTTCTCTTGTGATATAATTTTCCTAAATATTCTTATTTCCCCCCAAATCCCAAAACAATAGTGTTTTCAATGTTAGAAGATAATGACATAGAAACATTAAAAATAAATTAGGAACATTTGAGCTGAATTTGTCCTCATGTGCAACAATATCTTGTTTAAGCCCATGATTATCCATAAACAAATCTGGAGTTTTACAAGAGCTGTCTATTACTGAAAAAGAAAAGTTCAATTGCTTTTGTCCATTATGAGGACACTAGGCTCATTGCATTATCTAATTAAAGACAAGGTTGTAGATCCTTGCATAGTGTGTTAGAGTTTTAACTTTTAACCCACCCAACAATGAATGCATTATCTATCAGCTTCAAACATCACCTGGTATTCCCTCGCTGTCATTGAACTTGTCTTTGAGTTTTGTCAACCACCACATAAGGCCAATCCAGAGGTTGAGTACTCAGTTTGGTAAATTTTACAATATCCATGTCCTTTATCATGAAAAATATTTTACAAAAATCAAATCATTTTACAATATTTTATAACCAAATTTTAATGGTTAAATTTTGTCAATCTAATCCATTTCATTGTAAACAAAAAAAAAATTATAAATATAATCTCTCAAAAAAATATTGAATAATTCACTATAGGAATAACACCCATATAAATATTAAGAATCCATTTATTTGGCTTTTTTTTAAAAAAAAATAGCTTTTATACCTTGTTTATTTTAGAAATCTTTTTTTATAAAAATTTAAATTAAATTTTAAAAAAAATATTGAATTTAAAAAAAAAAAATGATTTTTAACTTTTATTTTTTAAAAAATAAAAATTTTAACTTTTAAAAAAGTAAAATTTTAAATTATTTTTTTTATTTATACTTTTTTTTAAATAGATATCAAAACAAACTTACGATGAAAAAACATTTTTTTTTTCTAAAAAAAAACTTTTGAAAAAGAAAAAAAGGAAAACCATTCAAACGCTAAGGAACTATAAAATTTACAAAAACCTAGAAGAGGGTAAACCCTAAGTGGTTGGTGATTGCAATTTTGACTCTCCTTGTCTTGTTCCTTTGGTGTCGCAGAGTCATTCAATGGAAGACCAAACCTCCATAATCACCAAGATCTCACGCTCCCCTCTTGTCTCACGCGGCAAGCAAGCCGCCAGCGACGCCGCTTTCGTAGCGAAGAAGCTCCTCAAAAGCACCGGCAAGGCTACGTGGATCGCCGGAACCACCTTCCTCGTCCTCGTCGTCCCTCTCATCATCGAGATGGACCGCGAGCAGCAGCTCAACGACCTCGAGCTCCAGCAGGCCAGCCTCCTCGGAACCCCAACCACCGTTGCTCAACCTAAGTGATCAGGTTCTCAGATCTGTTTTTGTTTCAGAGAACAATGTGGTTCTGCTTTTCTCAGATCTGTTTTTGTTTCAGAGAACAATGTGGTTATGCTTCCAGGTTTCCTTGATTGCAATAATTTTATGATCTGTAGCGTTTTATACAGTGAGAAGTGGTGTATTCTCGCGCGTTTATCTAAAATAATAAATACTTTTTCCTTTTATTAATTATTTTAATGCGGGATGCTGAATTTTATATGGGATATATTTTTTTATTTTGTAGGAAAAAAATTATCTCATGTTGTAAAAATAAAAGTATATGTGGGACTCACACATAAAAGGGAGGAGAGAAAAAAAAAAAGAGTGATGAGACCCAACTCTTTTTATATGTGTAGGAGAATTATTTATCTCATATAAAATTATATGAGATAAAGATAACCCTTTATTTATTTGCTACTTAATTTAATAGCTCAATTAAGATGGTATTTCACAGGTTGAGAAGCTGAATTGTTCTTACTTCTTTGGTTCTCTTTCAGATTATAAATAAGAGTAAAAGATTAAGTAGTCGTTTGGAGTGTGTCTGTTTTTTTTTTTTTTTTTTTTTTTTTTTTTTTTCATTCTCTGCTTTTGTGTTAATACAGAATCGTATTCCCTTACCTATTTTTTTAATAAAGACGAAAAATATTTATTTTGTGTTAATATTTATTGTTAATAAAGACGGAAAATTTTTTAGCTTCTTTATTTTAATTTGGTTTAATATTTATTCAAATGATAATGTCGTTTTTAGGTTGAAAAATTAAAAATTAAAATAATAAAAATATTATAACTCTGAAATAAATTATAATTATAATCATACCATAATTTTCACTCATGATTTTTTTTCGCCCCAAAATAATATGTTTTGATAAATATTATACAAAGTTATCTAATTAACTTTATAAAAAATGAATCCTTTAATTTTATCTGTTTAAAGTTTATAGGTTATGTCTGAATTTTGAATTTTACCTTTTTATTTGGTTCTGATTTTATATGCATAGATATTATTTTATATGTATAAATATTATTTTTAAAATTAAAAGTAGGAATATTAAATTTTATTATTCAAGTCAATCCAGAATTTGTATTCATTATTAAAAACTAAAAATTCTCACCTGACTGTTGTTATATTTTTGTACCAAGTATTTGATTAATTATTTACTAAATATGATAAAAAGTAACATTTTTATACTATTTTCAGTTTTATAGTTATTTTATTGGCAAAGGAGCAAGTCCTATCACCTTTATAGATAACTCGCACTTTTCGTGTTTCTGGGTTCCTCTTGCTTAGTTTTTTTATTTTTTATTTGGTAGCTTATCTTATTTGATAAAAAGGAAAACTTCAAAAAAAAATCTCTTATGAATTTTTTCATTTATCACTTATCCTCCTCACAAATTTTTTGAATCATTTACATCTTTATTTAAATTTTTTTTATTACTTATTCTCTTGATTTAAAGTTTTTTTTATCATTTATCTCCCTCACTTAGAGGGGTAAATGATAAAAAAAAAGCTTTAAGTCAGAAAATAAGATCAAAATTTTGATAAAAGAATAAATGATTATGAGAAAAGTTATAGAGAGATTTTTGAACTTTTCCCTTGATAAAAATAAGGCTGTGCATTACCATTTTGCCTAAGGGCAAGGCTTAATTTAAAGGCTCTAGCAATAAACATTGGGAATCAAATTTGAAATTCGTTGTTGCTTTTTCGAGCTCATTCTGGAAGCTTCAAAAGCTTGGGAAAAAAAAAATCTAAATGGGGAATTGGGGTCCCATTTGATCAACTTAAAAGTCTCTCCCAAGATTTTTAATTTTTTTCCCTTTTATTTTTGTCTCTTGCTTTTTTTTTTTTGGGGGGGGGGGGGGGGGGGGGGGGGGGGATAATTTAAAGGTGAAAATGAAACACATAATTTAATATAAATTTTTTAAACTTTTTACTATTAAATCAATTCTAATGGCCTTATACTTATATCGTTGTTTTATATGCATGTGTTTCTTATTGGGGTTAAAAGGAAAAGCAAAAGGTGCAATGGCCCAACTGTGATTCTAATTTCAACTATTAAGACCACTTATCACCGACTATAATACTACAAGTTTCTAGAAAAAGTATTCTGATTAGATACGTCTGGATACAAATATTAAAAAAAAAAAAAAGAAGACAAAAAGGCACTCAGACAACATTATCTTCGAAATAAATCAATTGGTTATCAATTTCACACATGTAGTTACAATTTTAAAAGAAAACAAATGTTTTATAAGCATGAAGATATCTTTTAGCCTAACAACACGCTCATGCGTACATCAGAAAGAGATTGTAGAAAAGAGACGATGCAAAGGTCCGATTAAGGTCGGTAAAATGGGTCAGCTCAACCTGGCCAACCCCCATATATAATCCAAAAAAATGAGTTGTGTTAAGGTTAGTTCGAAAAAAAATGAGTCAAAAAACTCAATTCAACCTGAACTGGGTTAGGGTTGGCTTGAAAAAATGGCTTGCGGGTTGGCTCAAATATGGCTCGTGGATTGGTTCGTTTTTAGTCTATTTAAATGAACCTGTAGTATTAATGCACTAACTATGCAACTTCCATCAGCTTAAACAATACAATTGTTTTACATAATAGTTTATAAAAAAAAAAAAGCAAAATACAATTACAGAATGAGAAGTAAAAACAAAATGTTCTAATTTTGAATTTTTTTCACATCAAATTTGTATCAACATCGAGAAACAATCAAAATCACTTGCTATCAAGTGGGAAAGATATTTGAACCAAACAGAACCAATACAGCCTAACAATATAAAAAAGGCAGCGATGTGAGAAGATTAGGCACTTAGGTTTAGAGAAGGAAGGAAGACGATGATAGATGTAACACCCTGTGTATACCCGGATTGTTATCATATTACAGTATTAAGCGCAACTCAATTAAATGCGGAAGCTAAATTAAATTAAGTTATAAAACATGCAAGATCACTTTTTCCTTATTAACATATCAATATAAAATCCATTTATATCCTTATGTAATTGCAAAACCACAAATAAAATCTTGCAATGCCTCAATGTCATAAATAAATACTAAGTCATGACGCTACATCGCGTAGTCATGACCAACGTCCATATCTTATGACGTAAACAAAGTACATATGTTCAACAATAATCTCAAATAAACTCTACTCTGGCCTCTTGCCTCGGGAAACATCTATCACATGGACATTGTACCTGAAAATGTGCCCCACACGGGGTGAGATCTCTAAAAAAAAATCTCAGTAAGCAAGGGTTCTCGACGAGTTCCTCCGCCCCAAGCTCACTTCGGTATAATAGTTCAAAGATAACAGTTCAACAGTAATAATATAATCAGATGATGCAGCAACATATATATATCATACATGTGTGCTAACAAGTCTACTAGCCAGAGAATGCATGGCTTATGCACGTCTGCTACACGCATAAGAAGCATAAGGCAGATACCTTATACCCACACTCAGGGGTTACCATCTTGTGCAGCTCCACACTACACTCAAGGATTACCATCTTGTGTGTAACACACCACATAACATATATATATATATATATATATATATATATATATATATATATATATATATGAGTGCATCATTTCATCATCTCAAATAACAGATAAGCATATATACCACATAAAACTACCATCTCCCACTTGGAGTATGGTGAAACAAATGGGGATTAACCCTGAGAACACGAAACTTACCTGTCAAGAAGTATGATCAAGCTCAAGATCCAAACAGCAGCTCAAAGATCAGCAAACAGTAGAATCAAGGTCTGTTTATACCAGAAATATAATTAATATTCATAGTCTAGAAGCTTATTGCATTACGACAACGTTTCCTTTTTCGTTTAATGACCGTATGCTTCTCTCAGATCCATAAGCCTTTAATATTATTGGTTCTAACTTAATTAAATTATTCCAGAGGTTCATAACAATCATTTAAGGGTCCAGAAACTCAACCCACGCTTCTGTTTGGGTAAAATAGCTCAAAACATGATTTTTTTTTCAGAACATCCCGATATTCCTCGGGGATATATCAGGATATCAATATCCAGATATTCACAGACCCAATATCCGGATATCCATATTCGGATATCACAGACCCAATATCCGGATATCCATATTCGGATATCACAGACCCAATATCCGGATATCAATATTCAGATATTCACAAACCCAATATACGGATATCAATATCCAGATATTCACAAATCCAATATCCGGATATCCATATCCAGATATTTACAAACCCAATATCCGAATATCCATATCCGGATATCACCAACCAAATATCCGGATATTTCGCGACAGAATGCAGTTTTGCATTTTCGCGAAGATATCCCTTCAAGGTTCCATTTTTAACACTTCCAGACGTCCAAGCATGCATTTTTAGACACATTTAAGCAAGTGTTCGTGTTGGTTAATTAATATCTTCATTTAACATGCCAAGACTTGATCTTTAACATAGAAAATCATGAACAAAGGTTGGGAATGTATACCAAGCTCTCAAAACAGAGGAAAAGGATGATCTTGGAGCTTCCCACAACCCCCTACAGTTCTGCCACTACCAGGCCACGAATTTGATTCCACAAGTTTGTTTCTTTCATTCATAAAATCACTTCTCGAACGAACAATGCACAAGAAAATGGCTTTCACCTTCAAAAATCAGTGGACAACCCTCAACTCTCACAACTCCATGGCTGTAACTCAGAATTGGGGAACCTTTTCCCTCACCAAGGTTGCTCTCAAGTGTATAGAAGGTCCAAGAGGAATAATCAACAAGAAAGGTGGGAATTTTTGAGAGGTTTTCAAGTAAGAAGGGACATGGTAGAGAGGTGGAAGCCAAGAGCACAAGGAACCCACGTAGAGAAACTCAAAATTTGACCTAGGCTATTGTGCACCATGTTATTCATATCCACACTTAATTAATCCAACGGTATTAATCCTAATAGATCCTCTAATAATTTTAATCTCAAACTTCATATTCTGTACCTAGCCATTTTTTTAGGAATTATCATATTTTTATTATAATTTTCGCAGCACTTTGCCGGTAAGCGTTTTATAAGTAGCTGGCATTAGTTCTGACATCATTTCTCATTATATGACCTCAAACATGATATTCCAGTCCTAAATATTAGTTTAGGAATATATACATACTTTTTTATAATTTTTCGGGATACTTCATCGCTACGCATTTATATCGTGAAGCAGAACCAATATCTGCATTTTTCATCAGAAAAGTGACTTTCAGTGTTATTAAGCTCTTATAATAATTATTTAAGTCTTCCCATATTTATTCTACGTCAATTATGGTATTATTTTATAAACTCATAATTAATTATTTGAGTTCTTAATTTAACGGTGCGGGTTCTTACAACAGCGTGTGTGGGTTTTGTCCATTTTTTGTATATTATATTTTGTATGTTTTATAAAAATAAAAACTCAACCCGTGAGCTGGCCCGTTTGATCCGCAGGTTGGCTCTTTTTTTTCCGAGCTGGCTCTGGTCAGGTTGGCAGCTCATTTTTTTCAACCAAACCGAACTCATTTTTTACGAGTTACGAGCCAACCTGATGGGTTGGCTCATTTTTGCCAACTCTAGGTCGAATGCTAAAGAAGTAAAGATATATTAACTCTCTAGGGAAAGATGTATGGCAATACATCAACATTATGCTATAATTCCATATAAAAAATAATCTTTATCTATATATATTCTACTATACAACTGTAGCTATGCTAGGATTATTCCAAGTTGTAATTTGTAAGAACCTGCACCGCTAAATAATTAATAAAATAAGATTATCAGTGCCGAAGCATGGATTTGATAAAGATTATGCATAATTATGATAGGGTAATATTTAGAAAGTCAAATAATGCTTAAACCATTTTTCTGATGAAAAGTGCGAATACTGGTTCTTCTTCACGGTATAAATGTGTACCGGTGAAGTATCCCGAAAAATTATAATAAAAATTTAAATATTCCTAGAAAAATATCTAGGTCAAGAATATCAAGTTTGGAGAAAGAATAATGAGCGGTGATGTCAGAACTAATACTAGCTACATATAAAATCCGTACTGGCAAAGTGCTACGAAAATTATAAGAAAAATATGATAATTCCTAGAAAAATGTCTAAGTTAAGAATATAAAGTTTTGTACAAAAATGATTAGTAGAACCATTAGAACTAATGCTGATGACTTGAGTTAGTGTATTTATAAATAGATAAGTGGGGCACAAAACCCTAAGCTTTTGCACACTTTCATGTTGATCTTCTGAACACTATGGCTGCCATATGCTTCTCATATAGTTTTCATTACCTTCTCTTCAAGAAAAACCATCAAGACACCACTTTTATTTATCTTTTCACCATGGAACCTTTACAAACATTTGATGGAAATCTTCGGAGAGGAGAAAGACTCTTCCTTTGGGGTTGCAAGCTGCTGCCTTTTGAAGTTGAGAGCTATATTTCATCATGTTGTTAGTTTGAAACACATACATCCACCATTGACCATCAAGAAACCTCCTTGTGAAGAAAGAACCAAGCTTTCTCAAGTTATTTTCGTGCTTACCTATGGACAGAGTTGGAGAGTGAAGCTAAAGCATCAAAATTCCTTCCTTTTGTTGTTTTGAAGCTCATGGGTATATTCCTCAACACTTTCCTTTGTGTTTTCATGAATATAACATGATTTGAAGATGTAAAATTATGAGTTTTGATAGTTTGAAAGTTGGTTATTGAACCTAAATGTTAAAATACATGCTAAGTCGATGGGATAGATGTATCTAGGTGAAATATAGAATTTTAATGGATAATTTCGTGCTACGCTGCTATTTTTGGCCTCTGTCGTGAAATATGCAGATATGATATCCGGATATGGCATATCCGGATATTGAGACAACAACGAACCTGTTTCAGTAAAAATTCGATATCTTGAGCTACAAAGCTCCAAATCGAGCGTTGTTTGTACCTATGTGTAGCTAACACATAGGAATACAACTCTATAAAATTTTGTAGCCATTGGATAAGTGGTTTGATCTCAGTGTTAGTTTGAGGTCGCGTCTTGGTTGCTGGAAATTCAGTTTGCAACTGTCACTTTGCAAAAATCATAACCAGAGTTATACAACTTTGATTGAGACAAAAAATGTGTCGTTAGAAATATTGTGATGTCTAGTTTAACATATTAAAATCTCATAATTTTTGGTAAAGATTTGCAACTGCAGTTTTAAAAATGGTAAGCGAAGTTTGTTGTCGTATTCGTAAATAGAGTTGAATTATTTGGAATGTTCTTCAAGGAAATGAATTATAGACTCCATGGTACTTGTAAGTGATTTTCTAAGGTTAAGGGACCTTAGGGAGAGGACTTAGTTTATCCCACCTTGAGTTGGTGTCACTACGTAAAGAATGACTACGTAAAAGATAATATATAAAAGAATGTCGTAAACGAGGATATTTATTAATTGCCTTTATATCTTGAAATAGGTTGTGATTTTGTGAGGGCCTATGATTGTGGTCCTTTGGATACTTAGAGTTCGTGGGAGCATGTTGCAGATAAGGTAAGCTTTCGTGTTCTCGATTTTTTCCATTATTGGTTCCACCTACCTCATAGAGGGATGGTTTATATGCATAATGTGTTTTGTGAAATTATATGATGAATATTGAGCTATTAAGTGCAAGTGTCATATGATATGTATGTGGTTTACCACCTAGACGGTAAGCCTGAGTATGTGGAGACATACAAGATGGTGAATCTGTGGGTGAGGTACAAGCGGTGTTCCTTGTACTATAGGTTGTAGACGTATGTAATCCCTACATTTTTGTTCTCTGGCCAGTAGGATGCATACACACTTGACATGGATATATGCTGCATTGCACAGATTTTGGAAATTATATTGTTATACTATATTTGAACTTATATTGCACATGTAAGTGAGCTTGGGATGAAGAGATCCTTGAGGACCCCTTGTCTTACTGAGATTTCTTTTTAGAGATCTTCCCCCGTGTTGGGGCATATTTTCAGGTACTGAGATTGTTGATGTTGGTGCATCTCGAGGCAAAAAGCCGGAGTCAAGTTGTTGGCATGATATGCATGCATTATGATTATGAAATATTTGCACATGAGGCATGCTTAATATTGACAGTATTTATTATGTGCATTTGATGTGAGCATAGGGATTGTCTAGGCCATATTGTAATATGCTTGATGTGTTGTTGTTGAGGATTATGTATTAATCATGTTGGTCTTTATTTTTGTAATATGATTTACATGTGAGATGGCCTAAGTAAAGGATTGTTAGGTGTCACCGTTCATGCATGTAATAGTTGTTTAAACACCATGAGATATGACAACTTAGATGCCTAGAAAGATATGCAATAGCTTAATTAAAGCGATTACGTGATGGTATGTCTTAGGTAAGGACATCTAAGCATAAGATAAAGTAATATGGGGTAAGGGGGTTGAATGCTAAACCCCAGCATGTAGAGAAAGATATTCCATTTCACCACTGTCATGGAATATCCAGATATTGGAGATCTAATATCCAAATACACTACTAGAAAAAACTTGTATAGCGACGGAATTGCTATGGAAATTCTGTCGCTAATTTCATCCTCGCTACTACTTTCCGTCACAAATTCCCTCGCAAACGATTTTGCGAGGAAATTTGCGACGGAAAGTAGTATAGAGGATGAAATTAGCGACAGAATTTTCATAGCAATTCCGTCGCTATAGAGATTTTTTCTAGTAGTGATATTGATATCCGGATATGATATCCGGGTATAGCATATCCAGATATGTCCCCGACAAATATCCGAATATTATGGGCGAACAGAAGTAAAAATGAATGTTTAAAAGGAAAATCTTATGCATTTATGGAACTTAAATATGTAAGGCTTAAATCCACTTCTAAGGAGTGTGGTGCCTTAATAAATGTGAATGAAAAGATAAGTAGCTATAATAAATAATTTAGATGTGAACGGATGTCTTAGGGTGTGTCTTTATTACTATGCCATGGTTGACTAAATAATAGAAGAATTTGGTAAGATTGTCAAGAAATGAATAATTAATTATGTTGATGGTTAAGTATGACAATAAAGTAATTAGTGGATAATTTTGATATCAATGGATATTACAAGTAAATAATTAACAATGATTATGATAATAGGTAAGTATAAGATTAATCATGCAAATTGTAACACGTAGGATAAAGGAAAAAGTTTATCCGCATTTTTCACTTAGTAATTCTAACGTTAATTCTGTTGCAAGTAAGTAATATTAAGTTGCGCTTAACAAACCGGGTATACATGGGGTGTTACATAACTGATGGACATGGAAAAATACAAAAAAAAGCGGTTAGTTTTGTTATTCAAGTAAAGGAAACAATTTTAATATAAATTTGTAGTTAGTGTTTATAATAATCTGCATCGGTAAATTGTTAATTATGGGATAACCCTGGAATTAAGCATGGATTTCAATATAATTATGAGATAATTATGTGGAAGTTATTATGAAAGTCCAGTTATACCAAACAAGTCATTTAGGATAAAAAATATTATCATGATAAATTATATGAATCAATGTGCAATTATGGTAAAGTTTAGGGACCTAATTGTAATTATGTAAAAATGGTCATAAACTCAATTATGACATCATAATATGATTATTTAAGGAATTTAATAGTATGAAAATCAAATTATTAGTATGAAATTAAGTGGAGAAGATTATGATATTAAGGGGTTAAACATAGGAACTAAGTGGCCAATGGTGTAAAGTGTGGACAAAGTCAACAAAAATTCATTTAAGTTATCTAAGTTCCTTTCTCCTATCATTTTTCACTCTTTTCTCTCTCCTCCTATCAGCCCTAAGGCAGCGACCACCTCCCCTCTCCCTCTCCATTTTCTTTGCTTGCTATTTTCTCCAAGTTCTAGCCACCAAATCAAAAAGTGAGCAACATGGAAGTTGTAGGTTTACACCTTTCATTTATTATACCTAACTTTATAAGTTATAATTTCTTCATCTTACTTTCAAATAGATATTTTCAACACATACTTCATAATTTCGTTCTAGATTTATAATCAACTACAATATACTTGTTTCACACAATCAGACTTTATTTCATAAATCAACAATTCATATCAGAATTAATCACAACACACAATTCTTGTAACAGACAAGATTAGTACTTTACACTACTCCGATTAATCAAAATCATCAGAATACACAAACATCACAATCATCAAAGAACATTAGAATATTTTATATCTATGTTTTACAGAGTAATCAGAATTAACTGAAAATCAATTACTTTCACAGTAATATTTATTCGCAGTAATTCCACTAGAGCTATCCTTTTTACGGACTTCCTCAACTTGTATGACCAAATTATTAAATGGCTTCGTACTAGAATTATTTATATATATATACATATATATATATATATATATATATCACAACACTCTTATTTCAAATCACAACTCTTTATATATCAATTTACTATAATTATACACCACTCTTTAATCTGTTATCAGATTCATCACAACACATTCATTTTTTCTGCTGACAACAAAATCACAATAGTATATTAAGTACCCACAACACAAAATTTCAAACACCAACATAATCACATCATAACACAGAATTTCAATCATCAACACAATCAATAAACACATCAACAAGACATATTAAATCAATCAAATCATATCAGGTAATACATTAATCAATATAATAAATAACTACCGTATGTTATTTACAAATTCAGGTTCAACATCGTGCATTAAGTGTAAACAAGAAAGCATACATATTACATCCATTCACATGTTATTCACAACAATCATACATAATTCACATGTTATCAACACATCAATCATTTTGCATGTTGATCTTAACAAATCCTATAGTTGAACACAAATTCATACATCAAGCATTCATATAATGATTTACAGCATGTTGAATCAATTCACATAAAATCATAATATTTAAATCATACCAATCATATATAATTGTTGATCCTATATGAATGCAATATATGCTAGGATTAACACTTCTCACAGATATTCCAAACAGAAACCATAATCATCCATTTGATTACAATGAAACATTAAGACGGAGAAAGCTCCTAAACCGAGAACTTACTTGATCAACATTTTCTATTTTAACTTGTTGTCCACGCAACCTGCACTCTTTACTTTCACTTATTGTATCCCTTTAAAATTCGATATTATTTCATAAAAATAGTTAAATTTCTAAAGAGAGAAAAAATAACTTTAATAATATAACTATGTACCAGTGTTTTAAAAATCGGCTCGGACCAGCCGGGTCGACTTGGATTTCGGTGACCTGGTGGGTTCCCCGGTCCGAGCGGTCATTTGGACCGGTTCTAGGGTCAACTCGGTTTGGACTGGTTGACCCAACCGAGATTCGGTGACTCGATGACCTAGGTTAGACCAATTGACCTTTTTTTTTAAAAAAAAAAACTTTTTTTTTTGTTGCTGAGAACTCTTCACTTAAATCATACTCATATTTTGTGGTAAATATAATTAAAAAGTAAGGTGAAATAAGAAGGTATTTTGGATTAATGCAATTTGTTTATGTATATTTTATGCCTACCATTTGTTATCATGATTTAGTTTATCTGTGTTATGTCAAGGCACAAAAGGTGCATTTAGCTTATATTGCAATTTTAATCCAATGTCAGGGAGTCTAGAGCTAGAAGCCTAAAAGTATATAATACTTGCTATCATTGAGAACCAATTTATTTTTTGAAGCTCATTGATAGTTTTCTTATGTGAATTTTTAATATAAGAAATATGTTTATATTTTTTTAATATGTGAACAGTAAATTCGGTTGAATCCAGTTGAACCAATGACTCAGTGATCCAATACCTCGACCGAGTCGATGACCAGTTCGAGTTTTAAAATACTGCTATTTTCTAACCAGAGTATATAGTTATAAATTTTTGATCGAACCAAACCTTAAATCCAATCACACACACACACACACACACACACACACACACACACATACACATATATATAGATAGGATCCTTTGACACTAGTGTCAAATTTAAAATTTGATACCTCATCTGAGAGCCGTTAGATCAAAAAAGATCAACGACTCTGATTTGCAATCATGTGACACCATTGATCTTTTTTTATCTAACGATTATCAGATGAGGTGTCAATTTTCAGATTTAACACTGGTGTCAAAGAATCCTACCTCATATATAGACATGATCCTTTGTTTGTTAAGTGCGTTTGAATGGATTTTTTTATTCAAAATTCAATTTTATTTTCAAAATAAAGTACTTTTCATTTAATGTTTGCAATTGCATGTAACTTATAAAAATTCAATTTTTTTTAAAAGCCAATATTTTTGACTTCTGAAGAAAAAACTAAAAAGCAATTTTTTTTAATTTTTCTATAACCCACTCCCACCCCGCCACTACTGCCATCACATGACTTTTTTTAGCAATTTTATGCATAAATGTACTTATTAATTTTAATATTCAAATAATTTCTTTTCATATATTTAATCAATCAAAGTGGAAAAATACATTTATCACCAAAAAAGTTTATCACCTTTACAACCAATTTAAACACCATTGATTTCCGTCAATCTAACGGTTATAATTTATTAGATTTATTGGGAATTAAGAATTAATTAATAAATATGACCCAATAATTTCTAATAAATTATAACCGATAGATTGACAGAAATCAACAGTGATTAAGTTAATTGTAAAGGTGGTAAATTTTTTTCATTGGTAAGTATATCTTGTTGGAGGTTATGAGGTTAAGAGAGAAGGGTTTAGAGATGCTTGAAGTATTATACCAAGAGACATCAAGTTTGGAATGCTCAACAGTGTTACCTCCAGCTTAGGAAACCCTAGATATAATGCAAGTTATTGGGCTCCAGCCCATATGGACCCAAATAACCATGCTTTCACCTATTGGGCTTATATGTGAATATACTATTGGATTATATTATTAATATACCCAACAATCTCCTTCTATGTTCACCATATAGCACAATCCAATAGAGTGATCAATGTAATGTTCAATCAAATATGAATGATTCATATCCAGTCCAAGACAAATAACTCGGATCAATCAAAGAGTTTTAACTGTAAAAGATTAAACTCAATAGTCATTTTCAATCTAAATAAATAAATCATCATTATCATGAATCTGTTCTGAGACCAACATACCAAAGTAAATATTTAGAATTTTAGATTCAATCTAAACTCATCCAAATCCCAACATCCAAAATAAGTCTCAAAATCAGTTCACAATCAACAATGTTCATAAATTAAATATAGCAAAATGTAACTCTCAAATAAATGGACTCCATCAAAATGGGCAATAGCGGGTGAACTGTCAAGTCCCCACATACTCTAAATGATATATTCATTCATCAAGGAGGTGATCTTAGTCAAGATCCCTCTCATTAAGCTCTCATCCATCTCTGCCATCCTCTGTAGAATATCAAGTATGAATTTCATATTATTATGAATTCAATCAGTTGAATAATCTACCAAAGATGTCTAGTTATACTAAAAGGACTTAGCATCATATCATCAGGCAAAGAAGAACATATATTAATGTCATAAAGCATCGCAATATTATGTTCATAAGCATTAAGCCAGTTTCATAAATTATGAACAAGGCCTAAATAGTTTGTTTTGCAAAGAGCCATCAACTTAAGTTTATTTGTAAGAGAATAACTATTGTCTAATTTCAATGAACAAAACCAATAGTCAAGTTACTTACAATAACCTAGTCATGTGATGTCAAGTTTCGATTAAGAACATGACCCATAGGCTTCTTATGCAAACAACTATTTCAATGTTTCAATTTGGAATGTCACAATTACTGATTCCTCAAAGTCAAATAATCTAGCATCAAGTTTGGAATGAGATCATTTAACCAAAAGGATGGTCCAACCAGGTTGGATTGTATCATCAAGTTTGGAATGACACAAGTTTCCCAAGTAGATCCTTTGAATCGGGTTTAAGTTATCTTCATCAAGTTTGGAATGAGACAACTTACCCTTTTCAAATTAATCAACAACTATGAACATCGATGAAATATATAAAAAATGCTTATCAATTTTTGGCCAACAAAAGAAAGATTCGATAATTCAAAACACACAATTAAAAGGTAAGTAAATGGTAATTAAGACTTGTCTATATAGTCTTTAACCCCATTTCCCCCACTATTTTGAATAATCGATCTTTAGGCATATCTTTTGTGGGAGTATCAGCCAAGTTATCCTTCGATCTCACATCGATCAAGGTGATAACTCCTTGTTTTCTCAGATAATTTAACAACGCATGTCTCAATCTTATATGTCTTCTCTTTGAATTAAAGAGAGCATTTTTAACAACTCGGACAGCTGCTTGATTATCACAAAATGGGTTTAAAGAATTAATCTTTAGCCGAGTCAAAGGAATATCCATAATCATATTCTTTATCCACTTTGCCTCATCGCCGGCTAAGGCTAAAGCAAAAAATTCTGATTCCATAGACGACAATGCAATAAAAGTCTATCTTTTAGATTTCCAAGCAATAGTAGCTCAACCCAAAGTGAATACATATCCACTGGTGAACTTACTATTTCTGATTTCTGAACATCATGACGTATCAGAATTTTAATCCACAATTGAAGGGTAACCAGAGTAGGGTAAAGCATAATCTTTAGTACCTTTAAGATATCGCATCAGCCTATCGAGGGCATCCCAATGCTCTTTACTAGGATTACTAGTGAAATGACTCAGCACGCCAACTGTAAAGGCTATGTCAGGTCTAGTGCAACTTGCAGCATATATGAGACTAACAATCAGTTTTGAATACTTTAACTGATCCACATTGGTCCCTTCATAAGGACTAAATCTTTTATTATAATCACATGGTGTCTCACTCAGTTTGCACTCACTGTATCCCCAGGTAAAAAGTCCCTTCATAAGGAGATAACTTGCCTATCAAAGCTTACATTCATACCAAGAATGGTATTAGCAATACCAAGATCTTTCATGTCAAATTCTTTAGCTAAATTAGCTTTCATGTCACTCACTACAGAATGATCAAAACCAAGAATTAACATGTCATCCACTAGTTGTCTTTACATTCATTTCATGCACTACATAGTGTTCAATAGATGTCAAAGCAAGAAGAATTCTTATAGTTGATAGATAACACACAGGTGAGTCGACACCAAAATAGTCTACTTCACTTTGTTGTCTATAGCCTTTAACTACTAAATGTGCTTTGTATCTGACTATCGATCCATCACTATTCAGTTTCTTCTTCACGATTAACTTACAACCTATAGCCTTAGCCCCTTTTGGAAAATTGACTAGCTGTCAAGTTTGATTATGCAGCAGAGAGCTCATTTCATCATTATGGCTTCTACCCATAGTAGAGATTCCCTAGATCTCATTGCTTCCTGATAGGAGAATAGATCATCCTCTAGATGGTAAGTGACAAAGTCCTCGCCAAAGTCTTTGGGACCTCTCTATCTCGTAGATACTCTAACTGGAACTGATTCAATAGCTAGTTGTTTGGAGTAAGTGTCAGAAGGGCTTGCTTTAGATTCTATAGGAGATTCTAAAACCATATCTGTAGATCCAGAAAAACTCAAGCCATGATCTTTGATAAACTTATTCTCAAAGAATTATGCATCTCTGGATTCTATCACCGCAGTTGTAGATAGATCCAAAAATCTATTTGCAGGACTGTCTTCTGCACTTCCTAGATATACACAAGTAATGGTTCTAGGTTCCACCTTAGGTCTCTTAGGATCTTGTATTCTTACATAAGCAATACATCCCCAAGTCTAAAGAGTATCATATCTACAAGAGCGCTTATGCCATATCTCATAAGGAGTTATAGACAACTTATAGTGCAGCAACATGTTCAGGATGTGATTGGCAGTTAGAACTACTTCTCCCCAATAGGAGGAAGGCATGCCAGCTGTTAGTAACATAGAGTTTAACATTTCAGTTAATGTCTTATTCTTGCGCTCAGCAACACCATTTGATTGGGGTAAGGAGCAGTGGTTTCAAGTATCATGTCCTCCGAAGCGCAAAATTCCTTGAACCCTGTCATTGTGTACTCTCCTCCTCTATCACTCATAAACCTCTTAATTTTCAAATTGAGTTGATTTTTTGATTTTTTTTTACTTAAAAATCTAGAACCTTTTAAAAAGTTCATCTTTCGATTTCAACAAATCGACATGACAATATCTAGAAAAAATTGTCTATGAATATTATTAAGTACTTCTGACCACCTCTAGTAATATAATTTCTAAAGTCACAAAGGTCAAAATGTATCAGATCAAGAAGTTGTGTGCTTTTACAAACCGACTTAAAAGGTTTTATAGTGATATTAGTTTGTGCACATACTTCACATTTGTCAAATCGAATAGAAGCATTTAATGGAGTATCAAGAGTTTTAGCTAGATGTTGCATTTTCCTGTAGTTCACATGTCCACGTCTATTATGTAACAACTTTGGATCATTCAAAGTTGAACTCACATGTTTTATGCTCACAGTATCTAAACTCAATCTATACATATCATTAATCATGAATGCACAACCAAAATAACAAGAATTAACAAATAAATTTACTCTACCATTCATTATTGTGAAAGGCATATAAGATTTATCAAGCAAAGATATCAAATTTCTTTTAAGTAAAAGTACTACTCTAACTTGTTTTAGAGTTAGTAATTTACTTGAAGAAAGCACCAAATTTGCAGTTCTAACATGAGTCACATTTGTCTCATTACCACTGCAATTGTCCACTGTATCTTTCACTTCTATGACCTTAGTGAGTAAATTTCTATCATTTGTAGTATGACAGGTAGCACCGCTCTCCAACCACCACTCAGAAGAGACACTAGCCTTTCCATTCTTCATCATTCCAATAAAAGCTTGAGGCTCAGGTTTATTAGTTAACATATTAGCCTCATTTTGTGGTGTGTTATTCTTTAAATTATTTGGTAGCTTACACTCTGCTGCCCAGTGATCCCACTTTCCACAGTTATGACACTTGTCCTTCTTCTTTTGAAGATAGTCTTTTTGGCCTCTAACTATGAAGAGGATTCACCTTTTGGTGACTTGGACTTCTTCTGAGGTTTATTGGAATGTGAAACTAAGTAGGCAATTAACTTTTATTGCCTTATTTGTTCCAAACTCTTCCTAGAATAGTTTTGATCCTAAATATAAATAAACCTCTTTAATTTATCCAGTTCACTTTGTTCTTTCAGTCTTAAAAGAACTTCATTCAGCAGGTAGTTTACTCAATGCAAGATCGACAAAAAGATTATCAAACATATCAGATTTATCATCTTTTAGCTTGTTCCTTATGTTCTCAAGTTTAATTAACTAAATTCGTATTAAATTTGAATTCAAAGAACTTCTCTGCTATGAGAGTTTTGGAGAGCCCCTCTTGTTTTGGAACTAAGCATTCAAGTGATTTCATATTTTTTTCCATCGTCTTATATTCACTACAAGTCATAGCTAGATGAATATTTAGAGAATTTAACAAGTAGTCCCTACAAAAATATCCATCTTTATTCCATTGATATTGTTAATCCACAATTTCCAATGGTAAATGCAAAATCATTTAATACATTGTGGAATATATGTTCTTCCATGCCAAATTGAACATGTAATTTCCAACCATAAAATTCAATAACATCAAATGATTTCATTTCATAATATCATAGGAACTATATGTAGGCATTTTAATAAGAGCTAAGAGTTAGAAAGAGTGCACCTTGTAGATCTCTCAGACTTCGCAAATTAAAGCAAAGGCTCCATCTTTCATCAAACTGCTCTGTAGACTTGGAATTTGCCAAAACGACCCCAAAAACAGATCCGGAGCGCCCAAAAACCTTAAGATGGACTACCCCTATTGCCAGAAACTCACCGGAACATTCTCTTATTATTGAAATATCCCATAACAGAATATTCCCCAACTAAAAGAATATTCCCTCAGAATATTCCTTTCGCAGGAATATTCTTTTTCGCATAAAAGTGTACCTAAAACTTCAAACGATCATATCTCATTTGTCCGATCTCCGTTTAAGGCGAGTGACGACTCAAAACGATCGTCTCGACGAGTAGAACAAAGCCCATTAGGTTTCACTTTCTGAAAATGTCCGAAATTTTCGAGATCTGGACCGAAAAGTTGCGGCTCCAGTTTCTTCAAACTCAGATTCCGGTAAATCCTTCCGTCGAATCGCGAGAGTGATTTAAAATATGATGTTCCAAAGTTAATACTTCAAGATTGTTGGAAGTTATAAGGTTGAGAGAGAAAGGTTTAGAGATGCTTGAAGTATTACACCAAGAGACATCAAGTTTGGAATGCTCAACAATGTTACCTCCAGCTTAGGAAACCCTAGATATAATGCAAGCTATTGGGCTCCAGCCTATATGGACCCAAATAACAATGCTTTCACCTATTGGGCTTATATGTGAACATACTATTGGATTATATATATTATTAATATACCCAACATATCCTTCCCCTTAATTAATCAAAACACAAAATAACTTTAACTTTTGAAAAAAAAAATATTTAAAAAACATAATAAATAATAAATTCTGTTTTCAAAAGTCCATTGCTCAAAATTACCCTTAATTAGTTATAAATTAATAGTTGCTTTCTTCCTTTGCCTCTCTCATTTGCCGAGAGGCTGCATTCACTCATTCTCCGAAGAATATTGGATTGATTACATCTTCGTGCTTCATGGAGGCAACATGTAATTCAGCATTTACATTCAATTCTTCTCATATTCTTTCTCTAATGTTACGATAGAAAAAGAGACAAAATAAGTTTTCTAAACTTTGAACGGGAAGGGAAAAAGAGAGAGAGTAAACTTTCAACTTTAAAAAAAAAAAAAAAAAACTTCTGACGATATTAAATCTCCAAAAAAATTATTCTTAAATATAAAAAAATTTGATTATTAAATTAATCTTTTTTGTGTTATCAGTTTAGTCTTTCATAAATATCAATACAAATTTGATGACAATTTGTTTTCTAAAAAACTAATGTAATGACATCATAAATATTATGATAATTGGCTATTGACAAAACGAATCATAATGACCAGCTTCTTGTTTAATTTTAAAAGATAAAGATCAAAACCCTTTTCACAAAATGGATTTGATGTTTATTTGAAATTTGTTTCACATATCAGAATTACAACTTGATTTGGAGAGTCACAAGAGAGTTATATCTGTATCTTTTTAATAGAAAAGAAAGAAGACACTATGGATTTTTGGAACCTTTTTGTTGTTGCATTAATGCCAGTTCTCAAGGTACTGTTGATTACTGTTGTTGGCACATTACTTGCACTTAATCGATTTGGCATACTCAAGGAAACTGCCAGAAAAAACTTGAATACCGTAAGTTTCATCTTTCTTTCTTTCTTTTTTTGGTTTTTTTTTTCTTATTTTACCTCAAATACAATAACTTTATTTAAAGTTACAAATTTATTATTGATTGGTAGCAATTCATTGATCGTTGTTAACATTTTTCTAAAAAATTTCTTTATATTTTATTAATGTTTATTTTAATTCTTATTTTGTTCTGCTTAACGAATTTCATGCACGCTTCAACATTACTGAGTCATACCAAAACATTCCTCAAGCTCATATGTAAATAAAACGCAAAGAGCTCTTGCGTTATATATATTGAACCAAAACTAAAATGCTTAAGTTTTGAAATATGAAATACATATCTTATTATTTCTTACAAAAAAAAAAGATGAAAAAAAAATTATAAACCTTGCTTGAAAGAATTACAGATAGTTGGTTTTTTTTTTTTTTTTTTTTTTCAGATGGTATTTTTTGTCTTCGCTCCTGCTCTTGTTTATAGTAGCCTGGCTGAAAGAATAACTTTAAGGAGCATGGTGATGTTGTAAGTTTGTTTCTTGCTACTTTTGTATTTTCAATTCAAAAAATATTCCCCATTTAATTAGTTTGATTAGCAGAGATGCTTTCATGAATTATGTAGGTGGTTCATGCCATTGAATGTTCTTCTCACATTTATTATTGGGACAATTTTTGGATGGTTACTTGTTAAAATAATTAGAGTTCCTCATGATCTTCAAGGCCTTGTATTGGGGTGTTGTGCTGCAGGTAGGATCACTTACATATTTAAAATTATCTTTTTAATTATCTTATCATCAATATCATACATATAGATCAGAAACATTAACTCATTCTTATCTATGATGATTTGGGGTTTGATATCCACAGGAAATCTGGGAAATTTGCCTCTTATCATAGTTCCAGCTGTTTGCAAAGAAAATAGTCCTTTTGGAGATGTTGATGTTTGTTACAAAAATGGAGTAGCATATGCTTCTCTATCAATGGCAGTAAGACACTAACTTAAAAACATTTGGAATTTAAATATATGTATCACAGAGTGATTTTTACACTTCTATTTTTTATTTTTATTTTTGAACATTTTCATTGCGTTTATGGTTTTTCAGTTAGGATCCTTTTGCATTTGGACTTATGTGTACAACATTGTCCGCATATACTCACACAAAATTACCAATGAAGTCAAAGTTGACGATTCTGCTATGAATCCAGTGTCTGCAAGTACAACAGAAACTGATCCAGAAAATGTTTCAACATGTTCCACAGGAGAATTGGTTATTGTGGATAATAGATCACAGACTAAAGATCATGTGAAACAATTTGAAATTGCTTGTACAGTGCCTGATGGACAAGCTAAGGTAGTGTTGTACTTTTAGTAATCTTTTGCTTAATGGCATGAATTTTGTTTTGGAATATTATTCTTCCATTCATTGATTACTTAATTATTCTGATTCGAGTTAGATAAGACCATATCAGCATCAATTTCTAAACCCCATTGGTCTCTTCCACAAATAAATTTATGGGAGTGTGTTACAATTTTGAACTCCTACCTTTGCTTGAGCAACATGCACCATTACTTGATATCAATATGTTTGGTTCTTTCATAATACATCCAATCTTTAGTTAAGTTGAATTGCATTTTGACTAGACATCCCTTCGTACTCTCACTGTCACAATGAACAATAATATGTACACATTCAAAAGTGTGATTTCACAAACCAAACCTTTAAGTTTAATTGGTTCCTTAACAGCTTCTCCTTTGTAATTGCCACGTGCTTTGCCTCTACATAGTTGATAGAGAAATAGTGGATTGATGTCTAGCTTTCCAACTAATTTTACAATCTCTCTTAGTAAAAACGTATCACGTTAAAGATCTCATTTTATCAAAGATCTCTAGCATGAACTGAGTCTACAAATCATGTGAAACTATTTTTAGTTTTTCCATATTCCAAACAAGCATTTGTAGTACCAACCCAGTATCTAAGTATGCACTTAACTGCTTCCTATGCTTCTTGTCAGGATTAGTTAGATACCTACTCACAAAACTGATAGCCTATACTATAACTAGTCTAGCATATATCACGAAATACATAATGCACCAAACTGCATTAAAATAAGGGGTGCATCATTTAACCCATCTCCTTTATCTGTAGTATAAATACATTTGTTGAAAGTCTAAAATTAGAAGCAAGAGTAGACATTGGTTTGAGGAAAATTGACTCAATAACTTTTCGCTAAAAAGCCTTTTGAGAAAAGAAAAAATTCTCATTCATGAGGCCTGTCTCTTTGGAACTCAATAACGAAAATCTTTTTGGTAGCTTGATATATCAAGAATTGGCTTAGAATCGTGAATGTGTGTGCCATGCTCGTGTGTGCCTTGTTTTAAAATGTTTAGGCATATTTTTATTTCTAGTGGTAATAGAATAATTTTGTATTTTATGATTATTTGGCACCGTGTAAAAGGGTGTTTTAGACTGTATCTTTTTGGTTATTGATATCAGCATATTGTTATGACTTTTTTAGAGAAGGGTTCTCTTTATCAATTTCAATTCATGTGTTTAGACTATCGTCTATGTTTTTTTCACATAAGTTGGTATCAGAGCCCGATTGGCAATGGTTAAACAAATTTGTGATGGTCGTGGATGGTAGGATCACGGTTGTACACGAAGAGTTGTGATGATCAATAGAGAAACTAAAACAATAACTTGTAACAGAAATCAGAGAAGCCATTGGAAGCGAAAAATGAATTTCCTCAGATTAGATTGATAAGATACTTTACAATACTCAGAAAGATCATATATATATATATAATAGCCTCAGCAAGAAAAAGGATAACATATTATCTAACTACTTAGGTAACAGACTAATGCATCTAACAGACTTCTGGTAATCTGTTGCGATTAGTTGGCCATGCATGTGACGCATCTGACGTTGACTTCTGTATTCTGAAATCAATCAGTGAACTTGGTGCACATACATTGTTTGCTGAGATGGAAGTAGGCTTTGAAGTTAATGGGCTTGTAGTGTTTGAACTGCTGGTTTGTATTACACCCCCCCCCCCCCCCCCCCCCCAACAAGATGGACCATGATAATTAACAAAGTCCAACTTGGAGAGAGCTAAGGTGAAAGCTGATGGAGGCAATGCCTTGGTGAAAAAGTCAGCCAACTGATTGAGTTAAAGGTAACATGTAGCATACGAATGAGCCCAGATTGAAGTTTTTCACGCGTGACATGAGAGTCGATCTCTATATGCTTGGATTGCTCATGAACATAGGATTATGGGCTAGATAAATGGCAAAGTTGTTGTCTCAGAAAACAGAAGCAGGTTTCGACCAAGGAAGAAGAAGATCCTTGAATAGATACCAGAGCCATTGAAGCTCACAAGTTAATGTTGCAAGGGCCCTGTATTCTGCTTCAGATGACGAACGAGACACTGTGGATTGTTTCTTGGATCTCCAAGCAATCAATGATGATCCTATGAAGATGCAATAACCGGTTATAGACCTTCGTGTATCTGGGCAACAAGCCCAGTCAGAATCTGGGAACGCTCGAACACTGAGATCAGACTTTGCAGATAAGAAGAGACCAGAAGCTGGAGCACCTTTTAAGAATCGTAAAACACTAACTGCTGCATGTTGATGAATATCATGGGGGCATGACACGAACTGGCTTAATTGTTGAACAACAAAACAGTGTTGTTGTTAAATAAAGCAATCTACCAATAAAACGTCTATAAGTTGAGGCATCTGAGACGAGATGAGTGCACCATGGGAGTACTGCATGGCTTGGCAGCAAGCATGCCCATATCAGAAAGTATCTCCAACACATATTTGTGTTGATTTAGATGTATCCTACGAGAGCTACGAGAAACTTCGAGTCCTAAGAAATAACGGAGAGGACCGAGATCTTTTTATTCGAAACTTGTCATGAAGAAATGTTTTCACACAAGTGATTTCTGAAGGAGAATTGCCAGAGAGTATAACATCATCCACATAAAACAATAAAATTGTGAATGAAGTGGATGTCTGACGAGTGAACATGGAGTTGTCAGCCTCTCTTTGAATGTATCCCAGCGAAATGAGAGCTTTTGATAGCTTACTATGCCATTGACGACTGGCTTGTTGTTGCGACTTTGGCAAGTGCACCGGTTGTAAAAGTAATAAAAGTGTACTGAGTACGAGATCGTTCCCACGAGGATTGGTTTTCAAGAACTAGTTCGCTAACAACGATTTAGTTGGACAACAAAGAATGAGATGAAGAGAAGTGAAATTAAAAACAATTAATAACATGCAAATTAAAATTCAAAATTAGAAAGCAATTGAAAAGATGATTGATTAAGAATTTAAAACAAGCGTAGTTAAGGTTTCGACTTCCCCCAATCTCCTCTATATGCAATGAATTAAACTGTCAAGAATCCTTTCTTAATATAATGTCAATCAATTCTTTCTAAGTTAATTAGGGCTCAATTCCTTGTTACTCTAAATCTATGTGATCCTAAAAAACTCTAGTTCCCCGATTATTCCCCAAGAAAACATGCATTAAGATGAAGAATTTAAAGATTGCACAATTGCCCTATGTCTATCCCTAGATCACAAGGAATATGATAAATTTACCAATTCAGGGTTCATGCACCAACATCCCTATTGTCATACAATTCCCCAAAATCAATCTATAAGAAGCAAATTCATAGAAAGCATTAAACACAGATAAATTTATTCAAATATAAAAAGAAAAGAGTTCAGAGACAATTTAATTCAAAACATACGATTCATTTGGGTTCCATCTACCCCTAACTACATAAAAATCTAGCCTAGCATACCGAATTCAAAAGCAATAAGAAAGAAAAGAGAACCCAAGTCTCCATTGTTGTGATGTTGACTTGGTTCCTCAGTGCTTCAATGCTGCGCAACAGGATTCCTCCTTCAGGTCTCTGTGTAATTCTCTAATTTTGCTGTGAATGAGTTCATTCCATTGACCCCAAGCTCCCTATTTATAACCTTTGAAGCCATATCTTTTTAATTCTTCATCAAATCTCCCCATGAATCTCTATCGATTCCCAATCAAACCTTGATTTGTTTATGTCTTTATTTAAGATCCTACAGATTGGGCTGCCAGATTGAGCTTCAAATCTTTGTTATGATTCCTTTATCACTTTTTAGCACCAAATCTTGTGGATTTACCTTCAAAATAAGCAAGATATCAAAACATTAGCTGAATTTTCAAATCTTTATGATTTTTCATATAACACCTTGATTCCATGCAATCTACCATATAATTCTTGTAAAATTCAGCATAAAAATATGGTAAACCAAGGGTTTATCAAACATTCCCATATTTGAATATTGTTGTAACACCCCGTGTATACCCGGTTTGTTATCATGTCATCGTATTAAGCCACGCTTAATTAAAATGCGAAATATCTTTTTCTTTTCAATTATAACGTCATTATCAATTACCAAGTTGATTACTTAAATCACTTTCAAAATATTGCATGTATGTAATTGCAAATAGACAACTAGCTACACTGAATAACCTCAATATATAAATAAATGTGAGTATCTAAGTCACGGATCTACAACATGTAGTCTGGACGATATCCTGATACAATACTACAATTCGAATCTAAATAAAACATAGTCAATCAATGTGGCATGGACAACCCCCATGCTCACCAAATAAGGCAACAAGGCCCAACAGAGTCTCAACAATAACAACATAATCATAAAGATAGAACATAACAACATCCAAGCATCACAGTATAATCAGGAATATCTAACTCAGCTCCGGTCCCTACCGCCCGAGGTCTCAACCCCCGAGTTACCTGAACCTGAAATATGTGCCCAAACGTGGGGCGAGATCTCTAAACAGAAATCTCAGTAAGGCAAGGGGTCCTCAAGGATTTCTCCACCCCAAGCTCACTTACATGTGCAATATAAGTTCAAAAGTAGTAATATCATATAAGTTCCAAAATCAGTGCAATGCAGTATATCATCATGTCATGTGTGTTAACTATTCTACTGATCAGAAAAGTGTAGGATGTACGTACGTCTACAACCCACAATAGTACACGCCAATGTCACACTTGCCCACAGGATCATAATCCCGTCTAGGCGAACATCACATACATATCATAGGCATTTGCACTTAACAGCTCAAAAGCATTTCAATAAATCAATAAATGAAAACACATCATGCATATAAACCATTCCCCCATGGGGTATGGTGGAACCAACAATGGCTAAACCGAGGACAAAAAGCTTACCTCTTAAGCTAACTATCCAAACAAGAGTCCAACCACGCTCAAAATCCACAAACAACAGAATCACAATCTGTTTTAGACCAGTAATCATATCAACAATCATACTCTACAAGCATATAACATAAAGACAACGTTTTTCCTTTACATTTCATGTCTTTAGGCTTCTCACAAAGCCATAAGCCCTTAATCACTTTGATTCTGACTTAGATTAATTATTACAGAAGTTCACATTAACCAATCATGGGTCCACAAACCCAAAATATCATTCTGTATGAACAGTACCGCTGCTGTCCCGAAATTCCCAGAATATCCGGATATATGTCGGGGCCATATTCGGATATTCATATCCGGATATCCATATTCGGATATCACATGACCTCATATCCGGATATCAATATCCGGATACCATATCTGGATATTTCGCGGCAGAATGCAGTTCTGCATTTTTCGCGAAGATATCACTCAAATGTTCAACTTTTAACCCATTACTATGTCCAAGCATGCATTTTTATACCCTATTAGGTTCATATTCGTGTTAGTTACTTAAACAACTCATTAAACATGCCAAGACTCCACTTTTAACCAATGAAACTCATGATTAAGGTGGTAAAGCTTACCCAAGCTCAAAACAGAGGTACAATGGCTCTTGGGGCTCTCACAACAGCTTCTCAAGTTCTGACTTCACAAAGATACGAAAATGGTATCAAGGTTGGCCCTTTCTTCACAAAGGTCACCACTTGGAGCTCCCACAACCAAGGAAATGGCTCCCTCTTCACCAAGACAAGAAGTCAGCTCACTCATTCTCCCAAGATAGCAACCATACTAAAAAAAGAAGCCACTTTCCTACCCATAATGATTGTTCACACACACCCAAGGTGTTTAGATGAATAAAGAGTGGAGAAAGGTGATCACTTGGGCTTGTTCTTGAAGAAAATGGAGGTGGCAAGCTTGGAGAGCACAAACTCAGAAGTGGAGGCACAAGGGACACATATGAATGCACAAATTCCGACCTAGGATCATGTGCCACCCTTTATATAGCCAACTTAAGTTTTAATCGCATTGTATTAGCGCTAATATCTATGCTTAACATTTTAATCCCTAACTTAGGATTCTGAATCTACTCATTTTTCTAAGATTTTTCATATTTTTATTTTATTTTTCGCAGCATCTTTCCGGTACGCGCTTTTACTTAGCCAGTATTAGTTCTGGCACATGTTCTTATTATTTTGACTTGAAACTTGTTATGCCAGTCCTATATATTTTTCTAGTGACATATACATACTTTTCATAATTTTCCGGGATATTTCATCGGTACGCATTTATACTGTGGAGCAGAACCGGTATCTGCACTTTTCGTCAGAAAAGCGACTTTCAGCATTATTAATCACTTACAATAATTATTTAAGCCTTCTCATAATTATTAGGGTCAATTATGGAATTATTTCCTAATTCTCATATTTATTTAATTAATTTCCTAAATTAACGGCGCGAGTTCTTACAATTGCTATCCTCAGCAATCAATCAGAATAAAACTAAGGAAATAGAGAGTAAGAATCTTCATTTGCATGGAATTTGGCAGGAATGATTCAATCAGAGACATGATTGCAGAGTGTAACACCCCGTATATATCCGGTAATGTTATCATACTATCGTATTAAGCAGCGCTTAATTAAAAATGCGGAATATCTTTTTCGTTTCAATTATGATGTCATTATCATTACCAACTTGCTTATTAATCAATTAATAAAACATCGCCTGTATACAATTGCAATAAAACAGCTATATGAAAATACCTCATAACATATATAGTAAAAGTGTGGCTCTAGTCACGGAACTACAACAACGTAGACCAGACCATCTAACAGTTTATACAACTCCAATCTAAAGCACTAACATAAAGTGTCATGAACAATCCCCATGCTCACTCAAATAAGGCAACACGCCCAACATCAGTCTCATCAACAACATAAGCATAAATAGCGGAAAATATAAACAGCATCCATATCCAGTCATGGCAGCAAAACAACATAATATCATCAACTAAGCTCTGGCCTCCTGCCGCCAGAGGCATCAGTCACCAAACTACCGGAATCTGAAATAAGCATTCCCCAAACGTGGGGTGAGATCTCTAAACAAGAAATCTCAATAAGACAAAGGGTCCTCAAGGATCTTCCACCCCAAGCTCACTTACATGTGCAATATAAGTTTAAAAGCAGATATCATCATCAGTTCTAAAATAGTGTAATGTAGCAAATAATCATGTCATGTGTGTCAATTCTATTCTACTGGCCAGAGAAATGCAGGATTTACATACGCCAAATACCCACATTAGTGCAAGACGCTACTTGCATCCACCCCTGATCACCGTTTTGTATGACGCCACATACTCAGGCTTACCGTCAAGATGGAACAATACATGCATATTAAAAGCCATTACACATAAAGCTCAACAACATTTCAAATATTCAAAGCATGTAACACAGCATGCATACAACCACACCCCCATGGGACATGGTGGAACCACAACATGGCTAAACCGAGGACACGAAAGCTTACCTTGCAAGCTAACACCCAAGGCCAAGAGTCCACAGCTCAAAGTTCAAACACAGCAGATTCACAATCTGTTATGGACCAACACTATATCAATAATAATGCTCCACAAGCATATAACTTAAACACAACGCTTTTCCTTACGTTTTACGTGTTAAAGCTCCATACCAAGCCATAAGTCCTTAATCACAACGATTCTGACTTAGTTCATTAATTACAGAAGTTCAACTTCATCAATCTAGGGTCCACAAACCCCCAATAGCCTACTGTACACACAACACAGCTACTGTTCTACGAAATCCCAGAATATCCGGATATTCCTCGGGACCATATCCGGATATGCAATATCCGGATATCTCATTGGACATATCCGGATATGCAATATCCGGATATCCAGAATCCCATATCCGGATATCTAATATCCGGATACTCAAAACCCATATCCGGATATTCAATATCCGGATATTTCACGGGCACATATCTGGATATTTCACGACAGAATGCAGAAAATGCATTTCGTGAAGATATCCTTCCAAGGTTCCATTTTTAACACTTAATTACGTTAAAGCATGCATCTTTATACTGATTAAGGTCCACACCCCAGTTGGTTACTTGATTAACCCATTAAACATGCAAAGATCACACCTTTAACCCATTAAAACACAAGCTCAAGGTAGGTACAACTCACCAAAGCTCAAAACAGAGGATCAATGGCTCTTGGAGCTCACCACACTGCCTCTACAGGTTCTGGAAATAAGGTGTACGAAAATGCAACACAAAGGTTGGTCCTTTCTTCACAAAGAAACTTCTTGAAGCTTCACAAGCCAAGTAGGAAGCTCTCACCCTCACCACAAGGCCACTCAGCCCACAAACTGACTTCAAACAGTCCCTCAACTCAGAACCAAAACTCTCTACACACTCATAAATGCCACTCACACAAGGCTCAAGTGTTTGGAGGTGAAGAAACCAAGCAAAAGTGACACTTGATCTCCAAAATGGTGAAGAAAGCTCAATGGAACAGTAGCAACTGACCAGCCACTCCAACATTCACGTAGCAACAGAAAATACCTAGGGTTTTGTGCCCTTAACAAGGGTATTTATAGACACTTACCCAAATAACACACAATATTAACTTTAATTGCTACGCTTAGCATTTTAATCCCAAACTTTGGAATCTGAAACTACACAATTTTCCAAGAATTAACATATTTTTCTTATAATTTTCTGAGCACCTTTCCGGTACGCGCTTTTCAAAGCCAGTACCGGTTTCCAGCACCAGTTCTCATTATTTGGACTTGAAACTCGTTTTACAAGTCCTACATATCATTCTAGTAATTATCATGCACTTATTATAATTTTCCGGGATACTTTTTCGGCACGCATTTATACCGACTAGCAGAACCGGTATCTGCACTTTTCTTCCGAAAAGCGACTTTCAGCATTATTACTCACTTACTATAATTATTAAAGCTTCATAATAATTATTAGGGTCAATTATGGAATCATTTCCTATTTTCTCATAATTTATTAATTAAATTCCTTAATTAACGGTGTGGGTTCTTACACATAGCATTCGGACTCTAAGGAATGATACATCAATCAACAAGATTCATAATTCATCAGTTAAAAGCTGCAACAAAATTTCTTAAGATCAATAATAAAGAAAATTTCCTGAAACACTCCCTCACTAGTAATTCAATTCACTCACACTCAACTGTTTAGAGGGTTGGTGTTTCACTCGTATCCCACTGAATCAACACTACCATAGGCTTGCTTATATTCTCGCTCTCCATAGTTATTGTGACATATCTCACAGACCAAAAGGTCTTGTTTAGGGTTATAACTTAGCCTGGTTGAAGGAAGGGAAAATTTAGAGAATGAGCTCCAAGATTAAAATCTAGATTCAAAGAGGAATAAATGTAATCGTTTAACAATTTGTAAATAACTTTCTCCTTCTTTTTGGTCCATTCTTCTTCTTTTTCTTTTGAACTTTTCTCATGTTTGTCGTTCTCTTTTCTCAGAACAAGTTTTCTTCTTTCTTTTCACTTCTTTTCTTTTTCCTCTTTCTGAGTAATTTTCCTTTTCTTTGTTTGTTTCTTTTTTATTCTAACCAACCTTACTTCCTTAGCTTTTGCCTTTCTTCCCTATACTCCCATACATTACAATTTATGTAATCAATTAATTATCATATGTTCCTCAATTCAAATCTTAAAGTTAACCTCAAATAAGGTGAGGATTTATATGGAAAGTGGCTTATTCATCTTCATAGGTTTTCAAAGAACAAACAGGCCTAGGCTCAAAAGGGTTTAACTAAGGAATGTCAGCAATGGTTGGCTATTTGGCCATCTAGTTTAAAGAAAGAACATACCTCAATCATATCCATATAATATATCACATATTAATTCAAGCAAGAAACAAAGCAAGTTCTAGAGTCTTTCATACAGTGGGATGCACACTCAATAAAAAATTTCTGTATAGGCTCAAAACCTCACGGTTATGAATGCACAGTAATTTTCCTATTCCTCATCTCAAAAAATTTCATCACTAAATAGAATATTTAATAAATCATGAAAATCATTACATTGATGCTCATTATGAAAATTTATGTGAGTGCATCATCATGCTCTGAATCAATCACTGATTAAAATTCCTGCCATTTTCCATTTAAAAGAATTGAGTAAAATTTTCAGAATTTTCGTAAAACAGTGGCTTGGGGTTTTTATTATTTTAAAACTCTAAACAAAATCCAATTCAAATTGCATTAAAAAAAAGAAAAAAGATAAGATAGTTCCTTGTACTAGCCGGATGTTCTGTGTATACTCATGCAGTTTCTCCGGTTCATTTAGCAATACCCACTGATGAACTACGCGTTTCCCATTCCCAGATTTAAATGTTGCTGTCCCCAGCAACTAATTTAAATCTAAAAAAATAATCGCGTTGAGAGTTAGGAACTAGTGGATTCCTCTGACTTGTGATCATGGTGGCTCAAAGCATGATCTTGGTGATGACCAAGCTCCATCATTCAGAAATTGTGTCCTACCATAGTGCTCTTCTGCATATGGATGAGGTAAAGTAGTCTAAGGAACTTCTGTATTATGAAATCAATTAGTGAACTTGGTGCACATACATTGTTTGCTGAGATGGCAGTAGGCTTTGAAGTTAATGGGCTTGATTCAATTAATGGGCTTGTAGTGTTTGAACAGCTGCGTTATATTAACTTGCATAACCATAATTGTGCTTTCAAACTGAAAATGAGATGGAATTTGGAGATGCATCTAATGAAGAAGGGTGAGACATCAATCCCTTTGCAATTCTGAAAAGATAACGGAATTGTGGAATACAACGTGGAGTTGGACCTATTTTCCCATCATCGAGAGATGGGTATTAAGTTTCTTGAGCTTGAGGGCTAGACTCATCCTAATTGTTTCATTGACGGTTTGTGTATAACCAAATGATGGTAGCTTAGTTGGCGCCGGGGAACTAAGCAGGTGGAGGGTGAGAGTATATGTTTGATCCTCCCTAGCACCGTCTTTTGAAGAGGTTTAAAGTCTTAATCCCAGGACTCGCCCCGAATCGGACTAGTTGCGAAACGATGAACCAATTGGAATATCTCCTAAAAAAAATTGACGGTTTGTGTATAATCAAGAGGATGTTTTACATTATAGACCTAACCAAACACCACAAGATTAAAGTAGAAGCAATCAGATTAAGAAAGCATGCTTTGATATGGTGGGAATATGTTAAAAACAGCAAACTAGAGAAGGGAAGTCGAAGGTTGTGAGATGGGACGAGATTAAGAAAATATTGCAAAAAATTTAATGCCTAATCATTAGATGCATGAAGCATTTATCGAATATTATAACATCAAACAATGAGATTTAATGGTTGAGTAATTTACAAATGAGTTAGATCACTTCGGGTTGCTTTGCAATGTTTTTGAGTTAGATGAACAAACAATTGCTTGATACTTAGGAGGATTGCGGACTAAAATATCTAATGTTGCTTTATTGTACCAATATTGGAGTTAAGATGATGTGTGTGAATTGGTTTTGAAGGTAGAAGAGAAGTGTAAGAGTTAAGATTTGAGCAGTTCCGAATTTCAGGTTTGATTTTTCAAACCAATAACAACTCCAAGTTTAACACTAGTGATAGGTAAGAGAATATTCCAAACCTATTTTCAAGGAGGGGCATAGTAGTAGCGGATGTAGTATGGGAGTAGTAAAACCCAAGAGGTTCTACAAAGGTCAGGCGATCAGAAATTTTGTTGCATATGGTCCAAATCGGCATATTGTGAAGCTTGTGGAAGCTTTAGTCTAGAACAAGATCTTTATTTGTGATGAATCCGATGGAGAGCAAGATAATGAGAATCTAGAGACATAGAAGATCTTGCAACCAAAAAAAGAAGAAGATCTTTTGTGTTATTCTGTTGAGTCCCTAACTGTCAAGAGGGATATAAATGTTGTAAAAGAAGATGAATTTGGCTTAGGTATAATATTTTTCACACTATGTCCCTGAGGGGAGAAAAATTCTACAAGAGGATATATAATAGATAAAAGGAGTTGTAAGAATGTGGTGTCCATTATCATGGAAGAGATAACTTGAAAATGAAGGTGAAATATATTAGATTGGATCATTCACATTGTACTTTTATGGGCATAATCCAATTACTCCTCTAGACCTTATACCATTTCTAGTTCACAAGTTGTGACCTTATATCATTCCCAGTTCACAAGTTGTTCAGATTGTGTCTATATATATATAGGGATAATCCATTTTCAAATTTTTTTTTAAAATTTTTGCAAATTACACAATGTACTCCTGAAAGTACACTACCGGAAGTACATAGTGTAACATAATGTACTTTCGGGAGTACATATTATAGTTTGTAAGAGCTTGTAAATAAAAAGTTTGTAAATACAATCCTCCCATATATATATAGTAGAAGTAGTATAGACTAATTAATTAGTCCTACTTCATGTATTTCAGGTTGTATATACTCACTAGTTCTATATATAATATAGCCTCCGCTATTCTGTTGTGTCACACGAATTTATTCCAATGTTTCTTTCGTCTCTTATTAATCTACATCATATCAGAGTCTCGATGTCAGGGGTTCGATCTTTATCGCCCCCATTTAATTAATAATTAATTAAGTTTTGTGGAGTTTCTTAGCAAATGTAGATGAGACAGTGCATTATCCATCTTTCAAACCTAGTAGACTCTCATGTGGGGGGCGTATTAGAGTATAATATAAATCATTAAGAAGACCATCACCCAATAGCTTAAATTTTGGGGTTGAAATGTATAATATAGCCTCCGCTGTGTTGTTATGTCACACAAATTTATTCCAATGTTCCTTTTTTCTCTTGTTACTCTACAAAATCAAATACAAGTGAACATGCCAAGCGAATCAAAAAGTTGTGTTCATTGATTTTACCCTGGCATAAGGAATTTGCTGATGTAATACCAGAAGCAACATACCTTAAAAAAAATACCAGAAAAAACACCACCTGGGTTGCTACTTACGCGTAATGTGACTCGATCTGTAGAGAAGGGGGGTGGGTTATGTGACTAAAACCAAGGGCAAGTTTATATATGCATGGACATATTCTAATTGCAACATGATATCTCCCTTAATTGTTTTTATCTTGGGGTTTGCCAAGAACACAACGAAATAAATATTTTATAATAGTGGTTGATATCAATGAAGAGGAAGAAAATTTGAAGACGAATCTTTTCTTAGGAAATGATGATTTACCAAAAATCAACTTAGAATCGTCATGCGTACATCATATTTTGAATTTTAGGCTTATTTTTGTTTACAGTGAGAATTTTATGATTTTTATTTTAATTGTTTTTAAGATAATTATTTGAAATTACGTAAAAGGATTTTTAACACTCCATTTGTTGGTTGTTGAATTTCATAATATTGTTATATTTTTTTAGAACAAGTGTTCCCCTTATTAATTCCAATTCGTCGGATAGTGTATTTTTTGTGTTTTGGCATCACAACTAACAGATCTTTCATGTTAAATTCAGAATGCTAGTTCCTATTAAATTGTAATCTTATATTGTTTAGATTAGAGTTGAATGCAATACATAATAATGATTGGCTGCTTATGTATTATGTTGGAATATTCAAATGTGATGAATTTCATATTAGTTGGTAATAAGTTAAGTAAAATGTATATAAGTGGGGGGTCCCATAAATCCAATGTCTTGAGATTTTAGGTTGAGACATGGTGTCGGATGTAACACCCCGTATATATCCGGTTTGTTATCATATCATCGTATTAAGCCACGCTTAATTTAAAAATGCAGAATATCTTTTTATGTTCAATTATGACGTCATTATCATTAGCCAAGTTGAATTACTTAATTCATTTCATAAAACATCGCCTGTATGAAAATTGCAAAAGACAGCTAACTGAAATACCTCATAATATAAATAACATCATTATGTCTCTAGTCACGAAACTACAACACGTAGACCGGACAACCCTGATAGTTTATACAACTCAAGTTGGAAGTACTAACATCAATGTGGCATGGACAAACCCCATGTTCACCAAATAAGGCAACAAATCCAAAAAGAGTCTCAACTCAAATATCAATCTAAAGACAGAAAACATAAACAACATCCAATATCCAGTCATTCAGCATACAACATATATAATCAGCTAAGCTCCGGCCTCCTGCCGCCAGAGGTCTCAACCCACACATTACCTGAACCTGAAATATGTGCCCCAAACGTGGGGTGAGATATTTAAAAATAAATCTCAGTAAGACAAGGGGTCGTCAAGGATCTTCCACCCCAAGCTCACTTATACGAGCAATATAAGTTCAAAAGAATTTAACAGTATAAGTTCCAAAACTATGCAGTGCAACAGATATTCATGCTATGTGTGTTTTAACTATTCTACTGGCTAGAGAAATGAAGAACGTACGTCTACAATCCCACAATAAGTACAAGGAACACCGCTTGCACCTCACCCACAGCTTCACCCTCTTGTATGTACCACATACTCAGGCTTACCGTATAGGTGGAACACCACATGCATATCATAAAGGCACTCGCATATAACAGCTCAACAACATTTCACAAATCAATATATCATGAAAACAACATCATGCATATAACACTACCCCCATGGGACATGATGGAACCAACAATGGCTAAACCAAGGACACGAAAGCTTACCTTGCAAGCTAACAATCCAAGCCAAGAGTCCAACCAATCTCAAAGCCCAAACACAACAGAATCACAATCTGTTTTGGACCAACAATCATATCAAAATCATACTCAACAAGTATAAGACACAAGGACAACGTCTTTCCTTTACATTTCATGTCTTTAGGCTTCTCACAAAGCCACAAGCCATTAATCACTTAGATTCTGACTTAACTAATCAATACAGAAGCTCAACTTAACCAGTCTAGGGTCCACAAACCCAAAATATCATTCTGTATGAACAGTACCTTCACTGTTCACGAAAACCCAGAATATCCGGATATTTGTCGGGGGCATATCCGGATATCTCTCTGCCAATATCCGGATATTCAGATCCCCATATCCGGATATCAATATCCGGAGATCATATCCGGATATCATATCCGGAGATCATATCCGGATATCATATCCGGATATCTATATCCGGATATCCATATCCGAATATTTCGCGACAGAATGCAGTTCTGCATTTTGCGAGATATCCTTCTCAAAGGTGGTTCATTTCATGCATACAGAAGCTTAAACATGCGGATTAAGGTGTGTTTAACATTACCCAACCCCAAGTTATCAACTTTAGATCATAACATGCATCAAGGTTCCATTTTTAAGCATTAAAACTCATGACCATGGTTGGTACAACTTACCCAAGCTTCAAACAGAAGCACAAGGTGCTCTTGGAGCTCACTTGAAGCTCCCAAAGTCCAGCACACACAAGGACACGAAAATGGTGCACACATAAGGTCTTTCCTCTCCAAAGGTTGCTTCTTGGATCACCAAGCACCAAGACTATGACACCACAATCCCAAAACCAGAAACTCAGTCCCTCACACCTCACAAGGCAGTGCCAAAACTCAGAATGATGCACCCTCCCCACTCACAATACACTACACTAAGTGTTTGATGAAGAAACCAAGAAGAAAGATGTCTTCTTGGCTCACAAGGTGATGGAGAAGGGGAGAACCACAATGGAACAGTGAAAGAGAGCTGGTCAGCCACCACAAGCACGTAGGATATCTGTTATGGCCTAGGGTTTTGGGCCAACTAATGTATTTATAGTGTTTTAAGCCTTAAGCACACAGTATTAGCGCTAAATGCTACGCTTAGCATTTCAATCCCAAACTTTAGAATCTGAACCTACTCATTTTTCTAAGATTTATCATATTTTTATTTAATTTTTCACAGCACCTTTCTGGTACGCGCTTTTCCATAGCCAGTATCAGTTCTGGCACAAGTTCTCATTATTTTGACTTGAAACTTGTTTTACAAGTCCTATATATTATTCTAGTGACATATACAAACTTTTTATAATTTTCCGGGATACTTCATCGGTACGCAATTATACCGAGTAGCAGAACTGGTATCCACATTCGTCCGAAAAGTGACTTTCAGCATTCTCAATCACTTTCTATATTTATTTAAGCTTCATAATAATTATTAGGGTCAATTATGGAATTATTTTCTAATTTCTCATAATTAAGTAATTAACTTCCTTAATTAACGGTGCGGGTTCTTACATCGGACCCACTTGATGTGGTTGGTTTAGTTTAGCCCATCGGTCTCCTGCCACGAGCTCCCCTTGGATCCGCCTGACAGTGGTATCAAAGCCCGGTTGAGCTCAAGCTAGCTTGGTGATTGGCTAGAGGCGGTTGAGTACTTAGGCCCTGGGGTACTCGAAGTTGGGAGAAGCATACCAATGTTGAATTTCACACTTGAAGGAGAAATTGTTGGAATATTCAAGTGTGATAAATTTCACATTAGTTGGTAATGGACTAAGTTGTGTATATAAGTGGGGGGACCCATGAACCTAATGCTTTAAGATTTTAGATTGAGATATGGTGTCAGACTAATTTGATGTGGTTGGTTTAGCTTAACCCATTGGTAGTGATCTCACGCCACGGGCTTCACTTGAACTCGTCTGACAATTTACCAATATGCAAAATGTTTTATCAAGTTGAAGAGATAATGGGATTTAAAAATGGCATACCTTCATACACTAATGCATTTCACTCTATGATGAGTAGGGGTGAAACTGGGCCGGGCCGGCCCACAAGGGCCTATGGCTCGGCCTACATCAGGCCAGACCTGACCTAGTAAATTTCGTAAAATAGGCTGAACTTGGGCCTTGAAAGAGCTTGTTTTATAAAAAGGCCATAGGCCCACTTTTACTAGGCCTGGCCTATAAGCCTACAGGCCGGCTTATATTGTACTATTTATTTTAAATTAAATTAAATAGAATAAATATGCCTTGAAGAAAAATAAAGATATAAATTTAATCAATTATAATTATTTATAACTTAATTATATTCGATTATATTTTAATAGAAATCTAACTTTATTTCTTATGTAGAAGGAACCAACATATCAGCATGTTAAATTGTGTATATGAATATATTATAAGGTTTTTGGGAGAGGTTATACTTACTACAAGCATCATTATGTGTTTGTAATTATTTTAATTTATATAGTATGGATTTGTTTGTTGGATTTGATGAAATATATGTTATTTAATTTGAGCATTTTGCTTTTGAAAGTGACTTAAATGCAGATTGTATGAGTTTTGTTGTGATTCATGATTATGTTTGGACGTTGAAATTATAATTTTTGGTTTAGTAATAGAATTTGAGTATTTTGTAAAGTGGATTTATTGTTCTGTTTGGAAGTTAAAAATTAATAGGCTAATGGGCTAGGCCAGGCCATTTGATTTTTTATAAATGAGTTAAGTCAGGCTAACAGTTATACTTGTAATAGGCTTAGGCCAGACCAAATTGAAATTTTTTGACGTAGGCTTAGACTTTTCAGAGCAAAGCTTGGCCCAGCCCAGCCCACTTTCACCTCTAGTGATGAGGAGTGAGAAGCACTGTTCCTGTTAAAATGTAAAAAATAAAGAGGTTATGATCTTACATTTTCAAGAGTTTTACAGGTACCCAAAAAGGAAAAGATTATGAAACAGCTGAAAATATTAGCTGAAAAGATCAACCTGAAGGTACTATTTGCACCTGCCACGATTGCAACGGTACATAAAAAAATTCTCTTATTTTTCTCAGTAGCCTTCTTATTATTTTCATTCAACTCATTCCATAGAGTGGGAACTAAGTTTTGAATGAGGTATGCTAAATAAAAATTACAACACTTAAATAGTCTCCTGTTCAACTCTAAAATCTGCATATCACAACTCTTTATATATATGTTGATATGTTAACCATATTAGATGCTGCTTATGACAAGTAAGTTACATTGAAGCTTTATTAGTTATTCTCAACAAGGATATTTCGTCTTCTCCTTATGTGCATGCAGATTGTTGGTTTAACAATTGGTATAGTCCCTCAATTTCGAAAACTATTAGTTGGTAACAATGCTCCTCTCCATGTGGTTCAGGACTCTGTAGTCATGCTTGGGTAAGTAACCTCAATCCTCTGCACCCACGTTTGGTTATTAGATTAACAAAAAAAATATTAAAAAAAAAAACCTGAAAGATACTTTATTTGATGGAAAAAATGATTCTCATGTGACATTAGATAAAATTATCTCCTGCAAATTCAAAATGATATCATTTTGAGGATTTAGAAAATTACTTATTTTACTTTCCTTTTGAATCATGTAATTTTACTAAATTACTCTACATTTTTTTTCTTAAACCTTCAAAACGAGTTGTTTTAAAGTTATAGGAAATAACTTTATCTTACGTTACAAGAAAAACATTAATCCTTTATTTGATCGTTTTTTTTATTTTTTTATTTTCCCTTATATTCAGAGATGCAGGCATTCCAGCAATGACCTTATTAGTGGGGGCAAATCTAATTAAGGGTAAGCCAATAAAATGAATTTTTCAAATTTGTCATTAATCTCTTTGGTTGAGTTCAATTTAGTAGTTACATTTGAATATGAATGTGATGCTTTTTTCAGGTTTAAAAGGAATAAGAAAGCAGCTTCCACTTGTTGTTGGCATTACTTCGGTTAGATTCATTGCCTTGCCAGCAATAGGAATAGGCATTATTAAAGGTGCCATTCATTTTGGCTTGATCCACCCTGATCCTTTGTATCAATTTCTTTTACTTCTTCAATTTGCCCTTCCACCTGCGGTAAATATAAGTAAGTTGACCATTATTAATTATGACTGAATAAATTATTCCCAATAAACATAGGATAAATAATATATTCACTTTGAAAATTTATATGTTCCCTATGCACACTTATTAATTTGTCTTCAAATATCTGTCCACATGTAGTATGCATAAATTTTGTTGGTATATTCAAATGCGACGAAGTCTCACATCATTCCACCTTATCAAACTAAAAAACTAATAACAACTTCATATTCATACATAACTATTCACTTTCTGTCGCTACAAATCTTAACATTTTTCCTCTGCAAAATATATTTATTTAATGACTGTGCCAGGTACGTTTACTCAATTATTTGGAGCTGGTGAAGGTGAATGCTCAGTTATCATGTTAGCAACTTACTCTTGTGCTGCTGTTTCGCTTACACTATGGTGCACATTTTTTATGTGGCTTGTACTATAATTATTTTATATTGCAAGATCTTCTTTGAGGCTCCACAAATACCACACTGTAAAAGAAAATGCATTTTAAGATACAAATCTATATAGAGCTTAGCAAAATTAGGACTGGTTTAAGATAAATCTGTATTTCAATGTGAAATATTTTATGTTAATTTGTAATAATTAAAAGTTATATGTGTTTGTTCTTTTTAGCAATTAACAAACGTTTGTTCTTTTTTTAGCAATTTTATACATCAATATGTTTATTAATTTTAATATTCAAATAATTTCTGTTCATGTATTTAATCAAAACAAAAAATAACTTTAACTTTTGAAAAAATATTTAAAAATAATAATATACAACAAATTCTGTTTTCAAAAATCCATTGCGCTAAATTACCCATAATTAGTTATGAATTAATAATTGCTTTCTTCCTTTGCCTCTCTCATTTGCCGAGAGGCTGCGTTCACTCATCCTCCGAAGAATTGTATTGGTTACATCTTCGTGCTTCATGGAGGCAACATGTAATTCAGCGTTTAAATTCAATTCTTCTCATATTCTTTCTCTAATGTTACGATAGAAAAAGAGACAAAATAAGTTTTCTAAACTTTGAACGGGAAGGGAAAAAAAAAAGTAAACTCTCAACTTATTTTTTTTTTAAAAAAACTTCTCACGATATTAAATCTCCAAAAAAATTATTCTTAAATATAAAAAATCAATTATTAAATTAATCTTTTTTGTGTTATCAGTTTAGTCTTTCATAAATATCAATACAAATTTGATGACTATTTTTTTTCTAAAAAACTAATATAATGACATCATAAATATTATGATAATTGGCTATTGACAAAACGAATCATAATGACCAGCTTCTTGTTTAATTTTAAAAGAGAAAGAACAAAACCCTTTTCACAAAAATGAATTTGATGTTTATTTGAAATTTGTTTCACATATCAGAATTACAACTTGATTTGGAGAGTCACAGGAAAGTTATATGTATCTTTTTAATAGAAAAGAAAGAAGACACTATAAAGTTAAGAGAGATGAGTGAAGAGAGAGAGACCGGCAAGGAGGCGAGAGATGCTACGACGGAGGAGGAAGATCTTCTCTATCGAAGCACAAAAAAACCTAAAGGCCCTGCTATGGAAGATCAACCTATGGATGATCACATGGCAGAGGAGGATATCCAGGTGAATGTGACTAGCAACGGGGAAAAAAAGAAGGAAGAGTCAGGTGATTCATCTAACAGGAAATTGGTGTCATATAAAGATTCTCTTCTTGGTTTTAATGGAGGACCCCATGTTGCTGATAGCGATGAGGAAGATTGGGTAGAAAAACTACGTAAGGAAGAGGACGAAGAAGAAGGGGATGAGGTGTTTGTTACGGTTGATGGTGAGGAGGATCCTCTTTGCCCAACGTACTCTTTTCCAAAAGCCTTGCATTTAGAAGGTTGCAGACCTTGGAGACAGGCAGTGATTGTGAAACTTCTGGGGAAGAAAGTTGGAGTTAGATTCTTACTCAATCGTTTACTGAGAATGTGGAATATCTCAGGCACATATGAGTTCATTGATATGGAGAATGACTACTTTTTGTTCCGATTTTCAAATAAGAATGATTACTCTCATGTTTTGGAGGATGGTCCTTGGATCATAGCTGATCATTATGTGGTAGTTCAACGGTGGCGTCCATTTTTTAATCCTTATGATGATGAGATCAGAAAGCTGGCAGTTTGGATTCGTATTCCAGGACTTCCTGTTGAATTCTATACCTCTCATCATTTGTGGAATATAGGTAGTATTTTTGGTCGCACATTGAAGATTGATAGGAACTCTATCAGGAAACGTGATTCTGGTGAAGGTGATATTACAGAGAAAGCAAAGTTTCCTAGAATTTGTGTCGAAGTTGATCTTAGGAAAGGCTTTTTGTCCAAATTTCGGATTGCTGATCGTATCTTCCATGTTGGATATGAGGGTCTCCACTTAGTTTGTTTTGCTTGTGGAAAGTATGGGCATAGAAGGGATCAGTGTTCCCATAGTAATCTTCAACAAGATACTACGGCTTATTCTCCTGAAGTTTCTGACTCGGTGGTGCATAAGCAGCCGGAAAAAGATTCTGTTCTGGCAAAGGAGGAACCGTTTGGGAATTGGATGCTAGTGCAGCGTAACCGTCGATCAAGGAGCATAGCACAACCAAAGGAGGAATCAAGGAGCATAGCACAATCAAAGGAGGAATCAAGGAGCATAGCACAATCAAAGGAGGAATCATTACCATCGGGTAGGAGACAAGTTGGCGTTGTTAATAATGCAGCGTTACGTAATAAGGCAGTTTCCAATTCTCATCCTAATCACAGACAGGTCATTCAATCAGGTTCAAGATTTCAAGCTATTGCTGAGTTGGCTCAAAAGGATAATAATATCTTAATTATTTCTGATTCTCCAGTGATTGATTCAATCAGCATTGAACTGGTCTGACACGAATTAATCATGGGGAATTAATTGCTCATAATGAAGAACCGTTGGTGAAAAAGAATATTCAAATGGAAACAGTTTCTCCATCTGCTAACCTATCCGCGGGCAAGTCGAGAAAAGAGGTCCAAAGTCAAGGAGTAAAATTCAAAGAGAACCAAAAGAAGAAAGCAACTGCATCATCTGCTAAAGTTCATCAGCTGGTCCAGAATGCTAATATTAGCAAAGGCAGATTAAATGCTTCAAAAGGTGCAGAATCTCAAAAGAATAATTTTAAACTTGATTCTCAGAAGAATATGTCGGAGGATTTCCAAGATAGACAAATTGTCTTGCACCCTTCTTTATCTAAATTCCAGAGGAAGACGTCTCATGTGGTTAATGATCAGCAAGTGACTCTTCCTTCTTCTAGTGGCTTGGATAATGGAGGTAAACATGGAAGACCACCAGATGCTCTTACGTTAATGAGGAATTTTTATCAAACTCACAAGGATTCTATCCCTTTGGATAATTGGGACGTTTTGGGTGCGACTTCGGTCTATACCAATGCTCTTTCTTAGGGCCGGTTTCTGTTCGGATAAATTTAAGATTGTTTTTATGAATATTTTGACCTGGAATTGTAGAGGGGCTGGGAAAAGGAGTTTTCCGCCTCTAATTCGGGATCTTTCTCATAGATACAGTATTAAAGTTATGGCTTTGTTAGAAACTAGATTGAGTGGTGTTATGGCGGATAGAGCTATTCGGCGTCTTGGTTTTTCTGGTCACTTTCATCGTGATGCTGTTGGTTTTTCTGGCGGTATTTGGGTGCTTTGGAATACTGATGAAGTTTCAGTGGATGTTCTTTTTTCTCATCACCAACTTGTCCATACTAAAATTTGTTGGGTAAAAGAAAATAGAGAGGAGTTCATGACTTTTATTTATGCAAGTCCGCGAAGACAGGAACGTATTCAGCTGTGGGAAATTCTGTCTTCTCTGTTTGATCAGTCCATGAGGAATGCAGCTTGGGGGATAGCAGGTGATTTTAACACTTATTTGTATGAGTATGAGAAGCTAGGTGGTAATGGGCATAACTGGAATAGCATGAGGGAATTTCGTGATTGTTTAGATGAATGTAGCTTGTCTGACATTGGCAATCAAGGTCCTATTTTCACTTGGCAAAGAAGAAATCTTCAGGAACGTCTTGATAGGGTTTGCGCTAATGATAATTGGAACTTGGTTTTCCCTAACCGTGTGGCTTTCAACTTGCCTTTCTTTGGCTCAGATCATCGACCAGTGTTATTATGGGAAGTTCAACCTGCTATTTATCCGAGAGGGGAGCGTCCTTTCCGTTTTCTAGCGTCCTGGTTAACAGAGAGCACTTTTCATGAGGTGGTTAATGGATGTTGGTCAAACAATGTAAACTGGATGCATGCTATGGAGACATTTCGGATTAATGCTTCGGAATGGCATAGAAATGTTTATAGGATTGCTCTGAAAAGAAAGAATGATTTGCATGCAAGGATTGGAGGTATTGATAGATGTCTTAGTTATCAGTACAGTCATAGCCTTGAGATGTTGCAAAAGGATCTATGGAGGGAACTAGACAAGATTTATCTTCAAGAGGAAATTACTTGGTTTCAAAGATCGAAATTGAATTGGTTTGCTCTTGGAGATAGGAACTCGCGTTTCTTTCATTCTGTGACGGTTGCCAGACGTAGGAGGAATCGCATAGATACGTTGAAAAACTCTGAGGGAGTTTGGGTTGGTGATCAACAGGTTTTAATGGAAATGGCTGTTTCTTTCTTTGAAAATTTGTACACAAAAGATCCATTACCTAAACCAGCTTTTCCAGTTCGTGGCTTTTTTCCAGTTATTGAAGCGCATGCTTTAGACACGATGAGTATTATGCCAAACAGTAAGGAGATCAGAGATGTAGTCTTCTCTTTTGGTCCATACAAGTCGCCTGGGAAGGATGGGCTTAATGCTCTTTTCTTTCAATCTCAGTGGGATAAGGTGGGTGAGTCAGTTATCTCTTTTGTGAAAGGTGTGTTCCTTCATCCGGATAATATCAAAGAGGTTAACCAAACTTTGATTTGTCTGATTCCTAAGATTGATGTGCCTGAATTACTTAAAGATTTCAGACCTATTAGCCTTTGTAATGTTATTTACAAGACTATAACTAAGATTGTGGCTAATAGGCTGAAATTTCATATGGCTCACTTGTTATGCCTAATCAATGTGGTTTTATTAAGGGTAGACAAGGAGCGGATAATATCATTGTGGCTCAGGAAATCATCCATTCCATGAATAAAAAGAGAGGAGATAAGGGTTGGATGACTGTCAAAGTTGATTTAGAAAAGGCTTATGACAAGATTTCTTGGGAGTTTCTGAAAGACACGCTTGTGGATGTTGGTTTGCCTGAGAATATTATTTCTCTGATCATGTGTTGTGTCTCGTCATGTACAATGAATTTGTTATGGAATGGATCAACTACGACAGAATTTTCTCCTAATCAAGGTCTTCGTCAAGGAGATCCTTTGTCTCCTTATCTTTTCATCCTTTGCATGGAAAGACTTGCTCATTTGATTAATGTAGCAGTTCAAGAGGACGTTTGGAAGCCTATCAGATTGAATAGAAGGGGACCACTGCTTTCCCATCTATTTTTTGCAGATGATCTTCTGCTCTTTACAGAAGCCACAGAAGGGCAAGCTGTTATTATTAATAAGATTCTTGATTGTTTTTGCAGGTGCTCTGGTGAGAAGGTTAGCAAGGAAAAAACAAAAGTCTTCTTCTCCAGAAACGTTAATCATACCCGAGTGCAGAATCTAAGCCAGTTGATAGGCTACTCTCCTACAAATGACTTGGGTAAATACTTGGGTATTCCTCTTCGTCATAGCCGTGTTACAAAGAGTACGTTTGGCTATATCTTAAATCGGATGCAAGCTCGTTTAAATGCCTGGAATCAACGTACTCTTTCATTGGCAGGAAGATCAACTTTGGCTAGGTCAGTTCTTACTGCAATTCCTCAATATCCTATGCAAAATTGTATTATTCCTAGTGGTACGTGTGATCGTATTGAGAGTGTAACTAGGAATTTCATTTGGGGATCAACTTCTGAACGAAGGAAAGCTCACCTGGTTTCTTGGGAGACGGTCTGTTTGCCGAAGAATGTAGGGGGGCTTAGTTTTCGTAAAATTAAAGAGAATAATATGGCTTTTATCATGAAGCTAGGTCACCGAATCATGACTGATCGTAATTCGTTATGGGTTCGGGTCCTTCGTAGCAAGTATAAGGTGGAGGAAAGGCTCATTCCAAGTATCTCGGCTTCCGCAAATGATTCTGGTTTATGGAAGGCTATTGTTAAGTATTGGCCTCAAACTCTAGAGAATTCTCGTATCATTTTAGGGGATGGGGTTCATACGTCTTTTTGGATGGATTCGTGGGTGCCAGGATGTCCTCAACTTGTTTCTCTGGCCGTTCAACCTATTCCTCCTATTATGACTCATTGGTCTACGTCTCAATTTGTAACTTGTTATGGTAATTGGGACTGGCCTTTATTTCAGCACCTTCTTCCTACTTCAGTATTAGACAAGATTCGTAGTGTGCTCCCTCCTACAGTGGATCCTTCTCCGGACCGTGTTATTTGGGCAGGTAGCCAAGATGGGGTTTTTTCAGTGAAATCAGCTTATAACTATCTCATGGGTACCTCGCATTATCATCAGGATAGGATTTGGAAGGTAATTTGGGCTTGGCCTGGTCCTGAACGTATTAGACAATTCTTATGGCTTCTCTACAGAGGTTCTCTTTTAACTAATGTTCATAGAGTGCATCGTCACATGGCTACAGATGCAGGGTGTCTGAGATGTCATTATAATCTTGAGGATAGTTTACATGCCATTAGAGATTGTCCTGGTGCCAGGGAATTATGGGAGCATTGGGTTCCTTCTGATAACCGTAGTGACTTTTTCTCCATGGATCTTCACCTATGGATTCAGACAAATCTAGGATTAAAAGGTCCGTTTCAAACTGATCGAACTTGGCCTTTGTATTTTGGGGTGATAGCTTGGTGTTTGTGGGGGAAAGAAATAAGGCGATCTTTGATCAAACTATCACCTCGAAGTATGGTCTCATTAGGCGCATTACCTATACTTGTGGTAATATTCAATTGGCTAATGAAACCCTTATTAAGATTGGT